>NC_073403.1:27810961-28120961 GCF_028641065.1 Leucoraja erinaceus
GCTCTTAAAGATAGCAGTGTCAGGGGATATGGGGAGAAGGCAGGAACGGGGTATTGATTGTGGATGATCAGCCATGATCACATTGAATGGCAGTGCTGGCTCGAAGGGCCGAATGGCCTACCCCTGCACCTATTGTCTATTGTCTGTTGTCTATATGTGTGTGTCTATCTGTGTACATGTATACGTGCATGTGAGTTTGCATGTAGATGTAGGGTACATGTCGGCTTGTAAAGAGATGAATGTGTGTGAAAATGTGTGTGCAGGAGTCGATGTGTAGAGATGTAATAATAATAATAATAATAATAATAATAATAATAAGTTTATTTATATAGCACATTTATTGTCAAATTTCATTGACCCCAAAGTGATTTACATAATTTAAAAATCAGTTCCATACAAAACATAAAGATGGGTTAACAAAATAATAAAATGCATAAACAGGACACAACATGTCACATAAACATCCACCACAGCATTCATCACTGTGGTGGAAGGCACAAATTTGGCCAGTCCTCCTCCCCATTCCCCCCCCCCCCCCCCCCCCCCCCCCCCCCCCCTGCTGCCCCCCCCCCCCCCCCCACCCCCCCCCCCCCCCACCCCCCCCCCACCCCCCCCCCCGCCCCCCCCCCCCACCCCCCCCCCCCCCCCCCCCCCCCCCCCCCCCCCCCCCCCCCCACCCCCCCCCCCCCCCCCCCCCCCCCCCCCCCCCCGTGGACAAGACCAGAGTCCAGACTCCAGTCCAGGATCGGTCTTTCCTCACCGGAGACCGCGGCTTCAAGATTGTGTAGGCCGCAGGCCGGTGGTTGAGATTTAAAGTCCCCGCCGCAGCCAGAAGCACCGTAGACTGCAGGGCCGGCGGTCGAAGCTCCCTTCCAGGGGTGATGGTAAGTCCTTGCCGGGCCCGCGGTAGAAGTTATCCGCGGGCCGGCAATGGCGGCCTCTTCTTCCCCCGGGTCCCCCACGAGGGATCCCGGGATGTAGACGCCGCAGCAGCTGGAACTCTGCAGACCGCGGCTTCAGGCTGCGACTTCAGGCTGCCGGCTGCCCCGGGCCAGTGAAACGGAGCACTCCCCTCCAGCGAGCCCCAGCGAGGGCTCACCCGCTCCACGCCGAGAGTCCACGCTGCGCCTGCCGCTGAAGCCCCGGGCACGTCTCCGGGAAAGACCTCGCCGATCCTTGATGGTAGGCCACGGGGGAGGCGACCTGGAAAAAGTTGCCGCTCCATGGAGGAGGCGACCGAAGCGGTTTCCCCCTTACACCCCCCACACCACCCCCCCCCCCCACACACAAAACACAAAAAACCCCACTAAATACACACTTTAAAACATACTAAAAATAAAAAATAAAATTGAAAGGCTGACGCGCTGTTGCCATGGCTGCCACCAGAACAGCGCCCCCTTTAATAAGTTCTAAAATGTGGGTGAAGATGTAGGAAGGACGGGCATTGGTGTGGGCAATGTAGGTATGGGGTTGTGTGCATATGGGGGGATGTCGGGGTACATGTGGACTGTGCGTGTGGGTTTGTAGCTATAAGATTGTGTATGTGTAAGTGCAGGGTCGGGTTCACCAGTGGCAGTAAGTGTAATGGTGGAGAGTGGTTAAGTGTAGGATTGTACAGAAGTGGGTGTTCAGTTTAAGGTTGAGGTTTATTATTGTCATGTGTACCAAGGTACAGTGAAAAGCTTAAAGGGCCTGTCCCACTTTCACTACCTAATTCACGACCTTTGCCGAGTTTGCCCTTGACTCATACTCGCAGCATGGTCGTCACAAGGTCGTAGGAGGTTGTAGGTAGGTCGTAGGGGGCCGTGATGCTAGTCGTAGGTACTCGTGGCATCAAGTAGGTTGCGGCGTTTTTACTAGCCTGATGAAAAATGTCCACGAGTAAAAAAAGTTGTGAATTAGGTCGTGAAAGTGGGACAGGCCCTTTATGTTGCATGCTATCCAATTATATTGGATGATACTATACATTAATACAATGTAGTTTAGTTTAGTTTATTGTCACGTGTACCGAGGTACAGTGCAAAACTTTTGTAGCATGTTATTCAGTCAGCAGAAAGACAATGCATTATTATAATCAAGCTATTTACAGTGTATAGATACATGATAAGGGAATAACATTCAGTGCAAGGTAAAACCAGCAAAGCCCGATCAAGGAAAGTGCAAGGGTCACCAAAGAGGTAGATAGTGGTTGAGCACTGCTCCCTTGTTATGGGTGGATGATTCCCACAACCCCCAGAGCATTGCTTTCAACTCTGAACTAGACTCTCAAGTCAAACTTGAGTAATAACAATAGATAGAATAAAGGGGAAGATACACAGTGCAGAATATAGTTCTCAGCATTGTAGATCACCAGTTCCACAGAATACGTCCAATGCCTGCAATGGGGTAGAGGTGAACCTGGCCAGGACTGTTCAGAGGGGAAGAAGCTGTTCCAGAGTTTGGTAGTGTGTGCTTTCATGGGGATGTGAATATGTGTGTATGTGTAGGGATGTGAAGGTGGGTGGGTAGGTGTATAGGGATGTGGGTTGATGACGAGTGGTGCAGGTGTGTTTAGGAGTTGGGAGCAGGTATGGGTGTGTGCATCAGTCTGACTTACATCTTCCACTAGCTCCGGCCCATTGATCATTCCTTCACTAGAATAATGAGGGTATATTGAGATGGCACGGTAGCGCAGTGGGTGGAGCTGCTACCTTACAGCACCAGAGACTCGGGTTCGACCCTGACTACGGGTGCTGTCTGTACGGAGTTTGTACGTTCTTCCTGTGACCACGTGGGTTTTCTCCGGGTGTCCTGGTTTCCTCCCACACTCCAAAGATGTACTAGTTTGTAGTTTAATTGACTTTGGTAAAATTGTAAATTGTCTCTGGTCTGCAGGAGAGGGCTAGTGTACGGGGTGATCACCAGTTGGTGTGAACTCAGTGGGCCAAAGGGCCTGTTTCTCTAAAGTCGAAAGTCTAAAATAAAGTCTATAAAATAATGAAATCTCGTAAAAAAAATAAGCAAGACTGAAACGTGACATGAAGTATAAGTAGTCAAAGTGGCGAAAGGAAAATATTTAACGTGTTTTCTTTCAGCAAAATTGAAACACAAGAATCCTTGCTTATTGACATTGATATCAGTTTTCACCGTGGATCAGCTTTGTCTTGTAGATCTCGATGTTTGTGAAAAATACATTAAACTGCTGCCAGGAACACCCTGTTAATTAGCTAGATGCCAAATCAGATATGTAACTTGGTAACCACTTCACAAAGAATTACAAACCATCATTCCCTTCTAATCTCCACCTTATACCTCTCTGGAGCTCTGGAGCTTTGAGAACCCACAGGAATATCTGTGCGGCAAACCTGATACTTGCTGTTGGCCATGCATCACACGCAAGACCCAAATCACTGTTTCCATTGACTTTACAAAAAACACAGAATAGAGAGGGTGGAGTTAGAAGGGTTCACTGAAGCTAATTGTACAATTGCAGTTAGCACCGTACCCAGCTACGAGATCTTGCCAGTGTGGCTGTGGAGGAAATAGAGACATAGCAACATAACAAATAGGTGCAGGAGTAGACCATTCGGCTCTTCATGCTAGCACCGCCATTCAAGATTCAAGATTCAAGAGAGTTTATTGTCATGTGTCCCAGATAGGACAATGAAATTCTTGCTTTGCATTCAGCACAACAGAATATAGTAGGCATAAATAAAAACAGAACAGATCAGTGTGACCATATACCATTGAATATATATATATATACACACATAAATAAGCAGATAAAGATAAAGTGCAATGAGCTATTAATGTTCAGAGTTTTGTTTGAGTTGAGTTTAATAGTCTGATGGCTGTGGGGAAGGTGCTATTCCTCAACCTGGATGTTGCAGATTTCAGGCTCCTGCACTGAAGACAGCAGGGAGATAAGTGAGTGGCCAGGATGGTGTGGATCCTTGATGATGCAGGCAGCCTTTTTGAGGCATTCAATATGATCATGGCTGATCATCCAAAAACAGTACCCCGTTCCTGCTTTTTCCCCATACCCCTTGATTCCATTAGCCCGAAGAGCTAAATCTAACTCTCTCTTGAAAACATTCAGTGAAACACTAGGGGGCGCCTTCCAGTTGGGTATGGCTGCCTGCCTGCAGCTGTCCATCCTTTTACTTCTTTTTTTTAATTTTTAGTACATTAAAAAGTGTTGTGTGGAGGTCTATTATTTTTATGTGGGGGGAAGGGGGAAACTGTATTTCTCAGTCCCTACCTGGTCGGAGAGGCAGGCTTTCCTCCAAGCAGCACCTTCGACCCGTCCTCGCGGCCTACCATCGGGGTCTGGAGCGGCGTTTCCTGACGGGACTGGCCAGAACCTCGGCTTCTGCGGCGGCACAGCGCTGGAGCGCTATCGCGGAGCGGGCGATGCCTTGCCCGTGTCGCCGCGCTGGTGCTCCGGAATGCTGAGTCTGCCGATTGAACATTGCGGAGCTGCGGGACTGTGGTGCGGCCAGCCGCGGGCAGCGGTGCTGACTTTTACATCGGGAGCCTGGGATCTTTCGCTGAGATCGCCAGTGGTGGAGCTCCGTCCAGCGCAGCCTGTCGGCTTCGGAAACCGCGGTCTCCGGTAAGGAAGCGGCCGTTCCAGGCATCCCAAGCCGCTGAGAGGGTTCTCCCGACTCCAGAGCACCATCACCCAGCGAGAAGGGCCTGAAACATTGGGCCCCATAGAGGCGACTGCGGAGGCCTCAATGGGCCCGACTATGGGTGGACAAGGGGATGGGGACTGGACTTTGTGCCTTCCCTCACAGTCGGAACCATTGTGGGGGAATGTTTTTATGTTTTATGTTAAATTCTTCTTATAATCTTCTTGTATTGTTATTAGTGTGCTGCAATGTCAACTTGAATTTCACTACACCAATTGATGTATCTGACAATATATGAACCTTCGAACCTTTGAACCTTTGAACCTTTGAATTGGCCTCCACTACCTTCTGTGGCAGAGATGTTTTCTCCAGTGGGAAAATCTACATCCAGGACTCAACATTTAAGACAGGGTAAAGGTGGTTTGTGTAGGAAGGAACTGCAGATGCTGGCTTAAACCAAAGAGAGACACTGAATGCTGGGGTAACTCAGGGCGTCAGGCAGCATCTCTGGAGAGAAGGAATCGGTGACGTTTCATGTTGAGACTCGTCTCGACCTGAACGTCACTGATTCGTTTACTCCTTGGTTAAGGTGGTGTTTATCTCCGAAGGCTACGACCTTTTAGGACTCTCTTCTCAAAGAACAGTGGAGCAGGGGCAGAGGGATCGAGGAGTATGTATAATGTTTCCTGAATGTGGCGTCACACATAGGGCGATTCAGATGGTTTTTGACACACAGGCCTACGTCACTCAGGGAATGGTATATAGAAGTTAAGAAGTCATGTTACAGTTGTACAAAAACATCCAATAGGAATATTGTTCAGTTTTGGTCACCCTGCTGTATGAGAGATGGCATTAAACTGGAAGCAATGTCGGGAAGATTTACAGCGATGTTGTCAGGACTCAAGGGCCTGAGCAGCAAGGAGAGCTTGTGCAGTTTTGGATTTTAATCCTGGGGTGCAGGAGACTGAGGGTGAGCTAGCATAAAATCAAGGAGGGTATAGATAGGGTGAGTGCATAGTCTTCTCTTGGAGGGGAATCAAGAACTAGAGGGACAAGACATGAGACGAGAGGGGAAAGATTTAATAAGAACCCGAGGGGCAACATTTTCATGCAGAAGGTGTGGGTATATGGAACGAGCTGTTCATGAAGGTAATTGAGGCATAATTGTATTTACAGCAACATTTAAAAGAAATTTGGCCAGATACGTGGATGTGAAAAATGTGAGGAGATATGGAATAAGTGCGGACAAATGGGATTAGTATAGATGGTCATTGATATAACCATATAACCATATAACCATATAACAATTACAGCACGGAAACAGGCCATCTCGACCCTTCTAGTCCGTGCCGAACACATAATCTCCCCATGTCCCATATACCTGCACTCAGACCATAACCCTCCATTCCCTTCCCATCCATATAACTATCCAATTTATTTTTAAATGATAAAAACGAACCTGCCTCCACCACCTTCACTGGAAGCTCATTTCCACTCTCTGAGTAAAGAAGTTCCCCCTCATGTTACCCCTAAACTTCAGTCCCTTAATTCTCATGTCATGTCCCCTTGTTTGAATCTTCCCTACTCTCAGTGGGAAAAGCTTTTCCACGTCAACTCTGTCTATCCCTCTCATCATTTTAAAAACCTCTATCAAGTCCCCCCTTAACCTTCTGCGCTCCAATGAATAAAGCCCTAACTTGTTCAACCTTTCTCTGTAACTTAGTTGCTGAAACCCAGGCAACATTCTAGTAAATCTCCTCTGTACTCTCTCTATTTTGTTCACATCCTTCCTATAATTAGGCGACCAAAATTGTACACCATACTCCAGAATTGGCCTCACCAATGCCTTGTACAATTTTAACATTACATCCCAACTTCTATACTCAATGCTCTGATTTATAAAGGCCAGCTCACCAAAAGCTTTCTTTACCACCCTATCTACATGAGATTCCACTTTCAGGGAACTGTGCACAGTTATTCCCAGATCCCTCTGTTCACCTACATTATTCAATTCCCTACCATTTACCATGTACGTCCTATTTTGATTTGTCCTGCCAAGATGTAGCACCTCACACTTATCAGCATTAAACTCCATCTGCCATCTTTCAGCCCACTCTTCCAACTGGCATAAATCTCTCTGTAGACTTTGAAACTCTACTTCATTACCCGCAACCCCACCTATCTTAGTATCATCTGCATACTTACTAATCCAATTTACCACACCATCATCCAGATCATTGATGTACATGACAAACAACAGTGGACCCAACACAGATCCCTGTGGCACCCCACTCGTCACTGGCCTCCAACCTGACAAACAACCATCCACCATTACTCTCTGGCATCTCCCATTCAGCCACTGTTGAATCCATCTTGCTACTCCACCATTAATACCCAACCATTGAACCTTCTTAACCAACCTTCCATGAGGAACCTTGTCAAAGGCCTTACTGAAGTCCATATACACAACATCCACACTGCTTTACCCTCATCAATTTCCCGAGTAACATCTTCAAAAAATTCAAGAAGATTAGTTAAACATGACCTTCCAGGCACAAATCCATGTTGACTGTTCCTAATCAGACCCTGTTTATCCAGATGCTTATATATATTATCTCTAAGTATTCTTTCCATTAATTTGCCCACCACTGACGTCAAACTAACAGGTCTATAATTGCTAGGTTTACTCTTAGACCCCTTTTTAAACAATGGAACAACATGCGCAGTATGCCAATCCTCCGGCACTATTCCCGTTTCTAATGACATTTGAAATATTTCTGCCATAGCCCCTGCTATTTCTACACTAACTTCCCTCAATGTCCTAGGGAATATCCTGTCCGGACCTGGAGGCTTATCCACTTTTATATTTCTCAAAAGTGTCAGTACTTCCTCTTCTTTGATCCTCATAGTTCCCATAGCTACTCTACTTGTTTCCCTTACCTCACATAATTCAATATCCTTCTCCTTGGTGAATACCGAAGAAAATAAACTGTTCAATATCTCCCCCATCTCTTTTGGCTCTGCAGATAGTTGTCCACTCTGACTCTCTAATGGACCAATTTTATCCCTCGTTATCCTTTTGCTATTAATATAGCGGTAGAAACCCTTCGGATTTACTTTTACCTTACTTGCCAAAGCAACCTCATATCTTCTTTTAGCTTTTCTAATTTCTTTCTTAAGATTCTTTTTACATTTTTTATACTCCTCAAGCACCTCATTTACTCCATGCTGCCTATAATTATTGTAGATCTCCCTCTTTTTACGAACCAAGTGTCCAATTTCCCTTGAAAACCATGGCTCTTTATAATTTTTACGATTTCCTTTCAACCGAACAGGGACATAAAGATTCTGTACTCTTAAAATTTCACCTTTAAATGTACTCCATTTCTCTTCCACATCTTTCCCATAAAACAAACTGTCCCAATTTACTCCTTTTAAATCCTTTCGCATCTCCTCAAAGTTAGCCTTTCTCCAATCAAAAATCTCAACCCTAGGTCCAGTTTTGTCCCTCTCCATAATTATATGGACATGATATGGACAAGTAGGCCAAAGGGCCTATTTCTGTGGAGTGTCACTATGACGGTGACAAAGACAAAGTCTTTAAATATTTTTAAGGTAGATATAGATAGACCTTTGATCATCAAAAGAGTGAATGAATAACACAAATGCGGGATTGAGGTTACAGTCACATCAGATTGAATGGCAGAGCTGGCCTTTGAGTATTAGAGTCAGGAAGTCTTGATGCAGCTCAATAGGACTTTGGTTCGGCAGCATTTGGAGTATTGCGTGCAGTACTGATCGCCACATTACAGCAAAGTTGCCTGGGTTAGAGGGATTCAGCTACATACATGGAGAGGTCAATGGACTTGGATTGTTTTCTCTGGAAAGTCGGAGGTTGAGGAGAGACATGATAGACGTAAATAAAAGTCCGAGAAACGTAGATAAGGTAAATACTCAAAACCTTTATCTCAGGGTTTAAAAGTCCAACATTAGGGGGCAGTGTTATAAGATAAGGTAAAGGTTTAATGGGGATGTGTGGGACAGGTTTGTTTACGCAGAGAGTAGTGAGGGACTGGAACACATCGCCAGGGTGGTGGAGGAGGCAGATATGACAGCGGCATTTAAAAATCTTTTAAATAGGCCCATGGAAGAGCAGGGAATCGAGGGATACAGATCATGTACAGGCAGATGGCATCATGTTTCAACACAAACATTGTGGGCCGAATGGCCCGTTGCTGTGCTGCACTGCTCTGTGTTCGATGTTCTAAGTTCTCGTGCTCCCAACTGATATGTTCACTTGAGTGCCTACCTTTATGTAATTGCGTGTGTCAATTATTGGGGTTATTTTTTTAATCTACTATTGAAATTTCAGTAACTTTGGCAACTAATTTCCACATCGTGCTGTGACCCGAAACGTCACCTATTTCTTTTCTACAGAGATGCTGCCTGACCCACTGAGTTACTGCAACATTTTGTGTCTATCCACATCAAGACACTGATTTCAGTCAGGCATTGTCCTCCATTTTAAAAGCCATGCGACTGATATCAGTGGCCTTGTAACAAATCTATCTGCAACGCCAGTTCCATATGAAACATTTTAAAATTGTTTAATTTGGCTAACAGCAGTTTAGTTTAGTTTAGTTTAATTTAGTGTAGTTTGGTTTAGTGTAGTTTAATTTAGTATAATTTAGTTTATTGTCACGTGTTCCAAGGTACAGTGAAAAGCTTTTATTTTGTGCTAACTAGTCAGCGGAAAGACAATACATGCTTACAATCAGGCCATCCACTGTGTACAGATACAGTACATGATAAAGGGAATGTATAATGATTAAAGATAGTCTGAGGGTCTCCAATTAGGTAGATAGTAGCTCAGGACTGCTGTCTAGTTGAATGTAGGGTGGTTCAGTTCAAAACTGAAGTGTAAAGTGAAGGTTTCCCTCCTCCACTGGGTCACCCGCAAGGACATTGAAGATGAGAGCAGAGCAGTTAATGTTACGACAAAGGACTGATCATGTTCCCCGGCAGAAAGAAAACTAATCTGACTACTTACATCTCACACATCTGAGATGTGTCAAGAACAGGCTGATTTATTCAGATCTAACAATGATACCAAAAGGAAGGGAGCAGGTTTCAAACATATCCTCCTGAGGTTAAGAAGGGTTACTGGCTCTCTGAAATGGAAGCATTGTTTAAATTCTTTTCTGCACTGGACTTTGTTTGTCCACCAGTTTCTCCTCCCTCTGTCAGTATGATTTATGTGCAAGTGATTGCTGAAGCGCATACAATTTAGAACCCATTACTGAAACCAAAGTCTGTTTATAGCTTGATAAACATATGCATGGGCAGTTACTGTATGTGGGGCTAAAGATGCATGCGCGGAGTCCACTGCAGTCTGCACCCAGCTGGGCAACAAAAGGAACCAGGCAACAAATATTACTGTTGGCTAAGTGGCTAATAATGGAAGACTGTGGCTGCCTATGGAGTTGGGGGCCACGCAGGTCGATGTGTGTGGCCAAGATGTTTCCCAGCTCCACACTCGAGCCCACACTGCAAATCAGGCAGAGTCCGTGGTGGCTCCTCGATTACATATTCAGTTTAGTTTAGAGACACAGGCCCTTCAGCCCACCGAGTCCGCACCCACCAGTGATCCCCGCACAGGGTGGTACGGTAGGACAGAGGAAGAGTTGCTGTTTACAGCGCCAGAGATACTGGTTCGATCCTGACTACGGGTGCTGTCTATACGGAGTTTGTACGTTCTCCCCGTGACCGCGTGCGATTGAGGGGGAGTGAGGGGGAGAGAAGGGGAGAGAAGGGGAGAGAAGGGGAGAGAAGGGGAGAGAAGGGGAGAGAAGGAGTGGAGTCACTTTTAAGACGCCAGACAACTTTTAATAAAGTTTAGCGGGCATTTTACATTACTGGTCGGTTTTCCTTGGTCCTGAAAACTCCAATGAGCCAATTAAAAGTCAATGGTCAGTGAAGGAGATTGCCTCGACTGTCTATAACTACACAGCGACCCCACTACGAGTTCAAAAGAACCATGCCGATCAATTTTTACTCGCGGAAAATTATTCAACACGCTGAAAGATTTTCCTTGACCAAACTGAGGCCGCGAGTATGCGGGAACTTCCCTCGAGCATGAAGGAGAGTTACAGTGACCTCATAGGACCTCCTAGGACCATGTGTTGACCATGCTGCGAGGTTGAGTCAAGGGAAAACTCTTCTAAACTCGCAGATTAGGTCGCCACAGTGGGACAGCCCCTTTAGGGATATAACACTGGTGGAGGATGTGTATGGAGAAGGGCAAGCATGGACCCACTACACCAGGCATCTTGTCCCTGTCCTGAAAACTTTGTCATCACTTGATCAATAGCATGGTGGCGCAGTGGTAGAGATGCTGCCTTAAAGCGCCAGAGACTCGGATTCGATCCTGACTACGGGTGCTGTCTGTACGGTGTATGTATGTTCTCCCGGTGACCTGCATGGGTTTTCTCCAAGATCTTAGGTTTCCTTCAACACTCTTCAGGTTTGTACCAGGTTAATTGGCTAGGTATAAATGCAAATTGTCCCTAGTGTGTGTAGGATACTGTTAATGTGCAGGGATCGCTGGTCGATGTGGACTCGGTGGGCCGAAGGGCCTGTTTCCGCTCTGTATCTCTAAAACTAAACTAAACTAATAGCGTTAAACTATGAGTATGGGCTTGCTGCTGGGAAATCCAATTAAGCCCAATCACCAAGGCATCACACTCTGCTGAACACTTCTTACATGAAGACGGAGCCACCTGGTTTTAGATTAGATTATATTAATTGCCCTTTATTGTCATTCAAACATGCAAGTTTTGAACGAAATTTCGTTACTGCTGTCAGAACAGCAACAAAAAGGCCAAAACACACAATTAACACAATTTCACATCAACATCCATCACAGTGAATCTCCAAACACCTCCTCACTGTGATGGAAGGCAAACGTCTTATCTCTTCCCTGTCGTTTGTTCTTCTCCCGCGGTCAGGCAGCCAAACTGCAACGTCGAGGCGACCGGGGCTCCCAATGTTCAACCCCCCGGCGGGCGATGGTATGTCCCGAAACCGTTTAAGCAGTACAGGGCGATGTAAGGCCCTGCTCCGGGCTGATTCAAACCCCACAATTCGGGGCGGGCGAAGTTGCTGTTGCCGGAGCTCCGAAAATCGGTCTCCCACCAGCTCCCGATTTTACCATCCCCAGGGCCTGCGGCCGAAGCTCCGAAGCCGGGAGCGATGGTGAGTCCGCAGGCTCTACGACTGGAGCCCTCAGGTTGATTCCGGTTGGAGGCCGCCAGCTCCACGATGTTAGGCCCCAATGACAACGGGGACAAGACAAGGAAAAGGTCGCGTCCCCGTTCAGGTAAGAGATTTAAAAGTCCCCCCCCCCCCCCCCCCCCCCCCCCCCCCCCCCCCCCCCCCCCCACATATACACAGCTAAAAATAAACCAAAAACATACTCCCAACAAGACAAAAAGAAAGAAATAAAAGACAGACGGACTGCAGGGAGCCGCTGCCACAAGGCGCCACCACTAAATTATTACAAACAAAAGACCCAAAGTACTGGAGTAACTCAGTGAGTCAGGCAGCATCTCCAGAGAGCATGGATAGGTGACGTTTCAGGTCATCCACGATATTCCAGAGATGCTGCCTGACCTGCTAAGTTGCTCCAGCATTTTGTGCCATCCATAAAGGCAGTCCCTGAAGGACATTACATGCTTTGGGATGGGTCCAGAGGTCACTGGGGAAGTGAAACAAAGGTGATGGGTGATAGGGTCATCTTTAAAGAAAGAGACACAAAGTGCAAGAGTAACTCAAAGGGTCAGGCAGTATCCCCAGAGCTCTGCCAATCCCTGTTTCTACAATGTTTTAAAGACGGGAATGCATCGATTTGGCTTTTTGGTAGTTTGGTAGTTTGGCTTTTCATTTGTGTCAGTGATATACAAAACATACAGTGTAGCGATCTCACAACTTTACGAGTCAGCGACTCATGGAAATTATTTAGCGTTTACCTTTTGGCTAAAAGTGATTGTTGGAAGATCAGGTATTTTTTGAATTCCTTTAGCAGCAGGAACCAGGCTGTTGCTTCATGTGCATGGCCATTTCCACCTGGTGATAGAGTTTTAAATCCCCCTACTACTTGTGGAATGGATGGGAACAATTACATCAGCACCAGTCCCATTGTTGGCAGTCCTGAAGAATGGCTTATTCCTCTTTGTCCAGGGTTGCTTCATTCAAATGATGTGATTACTTTTCAATTTGTCTTGCGATAAATTTCTATTTGGTTCACATTATTGTAAATTTCAATCACAGGCAACTTCTCGCTCAAAAGAATTGTCAGCAATAATAGAGCATACCTCTAGTGCAGTTGTAATGCGCGTTAGAATAATATAAGAAAACTTACTAGTTTCACATACCAGAAGAGCAATAAATATCCTTGCTAAACCTCCAGTGACGACCCTTGGAGTGCCTTGAAGGCACTTATCTAATGCTCCATGCCTGCCTCTGTTCTAATCCAAATACCTCAAAACACCGATTCTTCAATTTAAAAACCTGCATTCTTTTGTATTCACAGTAATTCACTGAGTCTTTCCAATGCCACGTGTATTTTTCCAACCGTGTGCGCAGACCACAATTGCATGTGATATCCCCTCTGTTGCAAAACTGAACCTCTCTCTAACAATCTTATATCCAAATCATTGAATGTGAACAGACGTTTGAGAATAGAATCCTGAAGAGATACACTATTACCCACGTCTAGATACTTTAAGAACCAATCTTTAATTCTTCCATTGTTTCTCCTAACCAGCCGCATCTAAAGGGCCTGTCCCACGGGCATCATTTGCACCTCACCACATGCCGTGCTGGAGAAACTCAGCGGGTGAGGCAGCATCTATGGAGCGAAGGAAATAGGCGACGTTTCGGGTCGAGGCCCTTCTTCAGGCCTATTTCCTTCGCTCCATAGATGCTGCCTCACCCGCTGAGTTTCTCCAGCATTTTTGTCTACTTTCGATTTTCCATCATCTGCAGTTCCTTCGTAAATAAAAATAAAAGGATTTGTTCTACTAAGTTTGGATTCATTCAAAAGGCCGCACTTAATGGCCTAGAAGGCTGCATGCGGCCTTAAGGCTGCAGGTTCCCCACCCCTGCACTAGACATTATTCCCTTTATCCTATATTATGGGACGACAGATGGCGCAATGGGCTAAGTGTTCGGCTGGCAACCGGAAGGTAGCCGGTTCGAATCCCGCTTGGAGTGCATACTATCGTTGTGCCCTTGGGCAAGACACTTCACCCACCTCTGCCTGCATGTGAATGTGTGTGAATGTGTGTGAGTGACTGGTGGTGGTTGGAGGGGCTGTAGGCGCAGATTAGCAGCCACCTTCCGTCAGTCTGCCCCAGGGTAGCTGTGGCTACAGAAGTAGCTCACCACCACCGAGTGTGACTGAGGAGTGAATGAATAATGCGATGTAAAGCGCCTTGAGTATCTAGAAAGGCGCTATA
Organism: Leucoraja erinaceus; assembly: GCF_028641065.1. NCBI lineage: Eukaryota > Metazoa > Chordata > Chondrichthyes > Rajiformes > Rajidae > Leucoraja > Leucoraja erinaceus. The sequence continues at coordinate 27,825,093 of NC_073403.1, forward strand.
TAAATGCCATCCATTATTATTATTATTATTATTATTATCCTGTATCTGTACACTGGGGACAGCTCGATTGTAATTATGTACAGTCTTTCCAATGACTGGTTAGGTTGCAACAAAAAAGCTTTTCACTCTACCTCGGTACACTTGACAATAAACTAAACTAAACTAAACTAAACTAAACTAAACTAAACTAAACTAAACTAAACTAAAGAACCATTATTTCCCAGGATGGAAATATCAGATACTGGATGGCATGGATTTAAGATGAGAGGGATAAAGTTTAAAGGAGATATATGGGGCAGGATTTTACACAGAAGGTGGTGAGTGCCTGGAACACATTGCCAGGGGTGGAGGTGGAGGCAGGTTTGATAGTGGCCTTCAAGGGGTTTTTAGATACGTACATGGAAATGCAGGGAATGGAGGGATATGGTTTATGTGCAGACAGATAAGAGTTGGTCTTGGCATTATCAGTTCAGTTTAGTTTATTGACATGTGTACCAGGTTCAATGGGTAGTTAATCTGTGGATCTCATTGCTACAGAGGGCTGTGGAGGCCGAGTCAGTGGATATTTTGAAAGGCAGAGATAGACAAATTCTTGATTAGGACGGGTGTCAAGGGTTATGGGGAGGGGGCAGGAAAATGGGATTAGGAGGCAGAGATCATCCATGATTGAATGGCGGAGTAGACTAGTTGGGCCGAATGGCCTAATTCTACTCCTCTAACTTGTGAAGTTGTAACACACTCTGCTTCATGGCTTGCAGGTGGAGATGGTGTAGCCACTACTATGCATCACTAAATCCTTGCCTTAGCTTACAGCACCCTAACACCAAATGAACAAAATGATGCTCATATTGAAAAAGAAGCACCGACTGTAATCTTTGGGGTCATGAGATTTCAAAATGAATTGTAAAGTTGAAAATTCAGTTTGCTGAGAGACCACAAACACTTCTTGAGAATGCAGTGTTGGCCGTAGCCAAAGACTTCAAAATTAAGAACAGACATTTTCAGGAGCACTGCGTAACCTCACCCTTTATAATAATTGACTAAAATCTAACCAACCACCGAAGTCAGGCTAACCGGCCTATAGTTTCCGCTCTTTTGCTTTGCTCCCTACTTGCAGAGCGGGGTGATAGTGGCAATTTTCCAATCATCAGGAACCACTCCTGACTCTAGTGATTCTTGAAATATCACAACTAATGCCTAAAAAAGGACGAAGGGCACACTCAAACTCGACGGCTGATCTTCAAAGGACCTTAGTTATGGAATGCATAACAGTCACAGGGACACAGAGAGTTGCCACACACAAATTGGAAGAACAGGACCTCATATATCACACGGGCAGCTTACCACCAAACGTTGATTGCTCTAATTTCAAGAAACCCCTGCAATCCCTTTCTTCCCCTATTTACCATCCTAGTCATCATAATCATAATCATATTTTATTCGCCAAGTATGTTTTGCAACATACGAGGAATTGCATTTGTCATACTAATAAAATGTGACAGAACACACAAAATACGTTTAAACATGAACATCCACCACAGTGACTCCTCCGCATTCCTCACTGTGATGGAAGGCAAACATAAGTCTTTTTCCTCCAGGGGCCAGGGGCATCTAATCTTCTGTTGAAGGGACGATCTTACTCCCGTAGCCGGCAGTGGGCCTTCCTCGACGGGGCGGTCAAGCTCCTGAATCGGCGGGGGGGGGATTTCAGCTCCCCTGCGCAGGGCGATCTTCCCCAGGTCGGGACTAGTCGAACGTCATGCGGCTTTTGGAGCTTCCCGACGACGGTCTCAACCTGAGACTACGAGCTCTCGATGGTAAAATCCGCAGGGCGCAGTTGCAGCGTCGATCCCAGGCAAGGAATCGATTCCGATGGTAATAATAATAATAATAATGTTTTGTTTATAGGGACAGTGCATATTAATTAACATTTGCATGTAAATATGCGAGATTGTAGCCAATCAGTAGCTAATTTCCGTCTCTAGTCCCAGGCAAAGGTAGGTGAAGTGTCTTGCCCAAGGACACAACGACAGTACACACTCCAAGCAGGATTCGAACCGGCCACCTTCAGGTTGCCAGCCGAACACTTAGCCCATTGCGCCATCTGTTGCCCGTGGTGGGGCTCAAAGTCAGTCCCGAGCAAGGCCTCCAGCTCCACAATGTTAGGCCGCAGAGCGACCGGAGATGCCATTCGGAAAACAATCTCACCTCCGGCAAGGTAAGAGATTGAAAAAAAGTCTCCCCCGAGCCCCACCACTCACATAAAACAAACCACAGAACATTAACACATGCTTTTAAAACACACCAAGAAAAGGACAGACAAACTGTCGGCGAGGCTGCCATCGAAGTGCCACCTGGTGGATTCTAGTTCCACTGTTCGCATCCTTGTATCCCTTCGTTATCACCTCTTCCCAGCCAACAATGGACCATGATGAGCTCCATCCTTCTCCAGTCATCTGTTGCCTGAACCTGCTTTTTTCTGGATTTTTGCTACCTTCAGTATCCTCCCATTTCCTTTCATTCTGAAGAAGGGTCCTAACCCAGAATGTCACCTATCTTTTTTTCTCCAGAGATGCTGCCTGTCCCGCTGAGTTATTCCAGCATTTTGTGGGTATCTTCGGTATAAACCAGCAACTGCAGTTCCTTTCTACACCAAAACCTCGGGGAAGTGTTGCTGGTCCGGAACTTGGTTAGGTGCAGCCAGATCTGGGATGTTATATATAAATGACTTGGACACAAACATGGATAGGTTGGTTAGTAAGTTTGCGGACGACACCAAGATTTCTGGGTTCGCCGACTGTATGGGTAAGGCTATCAAAATATACAGCGCAATATAGATCAGCTATGGAAATTGGTGAGAAATGGCAGGTGTAGTTTAATCTGAGCAAGTGCGAAGTGTTGCTCTTCGGCAGGTTGAATGTAAGGGGAAAAGGACTCTTAACAGCACTTTTGGACAGGCACATGGATGTGCATAGAATGGAGGGTTATGGATTAATTGCAGGCTGATAATAGTTGCTCTTGGCGTCATGTTTGGCACAGACATTGTGGGCCAAAGAGCATCTTCCTGTGCTGTACGATGTTCTATGTTCTATGGCCATGTACAAGAAAAAAGACAAGCCTGACTGCTGTAATTGTAAATTAACATAGAAACATAGAAAATAGGTGCAGGATGAGGCCATTTGCCCTGTCGAGCCATTCATTGTGATCATGGCTGATCATCCCCAATCAATAACTCATGCCTGCTTTCTCCCCATATCCCTTGAGTCCACTAGCCCATAGAGCTCTATCTAACTCTCTCGTAAATCCATCCAGTGATTTGGCCTCCACTGCCCTCTGTGGCAGAGAATTCCACAAATTCACAACTCCCTGGGTGAAAAAGGTTTTTCTCACCTCAGTCTTAAATGGCCTCCCCTTTATTCTAAGACTGTGGCCCCTGGTCCTGGACTCGCCCAACATTGGGAACATTTTTCCTGCATCTAGCTTGTCCAGTCCTTTTATAATTTTATATGTTTCTATAAGAACTCCCCTCATCCTTCTAAACTCCAAAACTTCTAAACTTCTAAATTGGTCTACCCATTGTCCCAGCACATGGAAAGCCATTGCTAGGCTGTTTCAGAACTGTCCCCTCTCATTAGTGGAAGTGCAAGGTGGACCTTGTCCATCTGGAAGCACAATGGGTATGATTTATGCTGCTCAACAAATGGACGTTGGGAGCAGCATCAGCATTAGCAAAAGCACGATCATTTTTTACCTCACCAAAGCCTACACCTCCAACAATCTGGGGTCACAGTGAAACATCCTCCTCAGAAACAGCTGCCCACATAAATTGGTCTTCATTTTATGGATGATCTATGATGACATGCAAGCCATGATCCTTTTTTTTAGACTTTAGACTTCAGAGATACACCTTTGGTGCACTGAGTCCACGCTGGCCAGCGATCACCCCGTACACTCACACTATCCAACACACCAGGGATAAATCACAATTTTTACCAAAGCCAATTAATCTACAATGCGGTACGACTTTGGAGTGTGGGTGGAAACCGGAGCACCCAGAGAAAACCCACACGGCCCCAGGGAGAATGTACAAACTCCGTACAGAAGCACTCACAGTCAGGATCGAACTCGAGTCTCTGGAGCTGTAAGGCATCAATCCTGTCCAAAGGATACTTGCCAAAGGATTTACAGCAGAGCCAACCTCAGTGACATTTGGCTTTTGGGATTTCAGACTTGCAAAGTGCTTGTGGATGTCTGTAATGGTCATGGGCCGCGGAACCGGGGGGCCTGCAGCCCCTCCACTTTTTTGACGAAATTATCCGACCCGCAGACGTATTTTTCTCTTCTTCTGAGGATCTCCGATATCCAGAATCTGAGAACAAGTGCATAGTGAGCGCGGCAAAACCAACGATCACAGAGCAGGGCTCCGCTCCATGATCTTTGGGCAAAACCACGACCAGCCGTGGCGGAAACCGACTGACCCCCCAAAACCCTCCTCCCCTCTGCTCAACGGCCAATCAGCAGCACGGTTCACAGCCGAGATATGGTGGGTCAGTGAACTGTGATTAGCCGCCGAGCAGAAGGTAGGGAGCGTGGGGCCCCGAGAAGGAGGGAGAGAGAGAGAGAGAGAAAGAGTCGGCCCAGGGAGAGAGAGAGTCGGCCCCGAGAGCGAGGGAGAGAGAGAGAGAGGGGGGGAGGGATGGGGGATATCTCCCCCCACTTATGGAGTTGGGGGATGGCCTGAATTATCCCCCAGGTTTTGGAGGTCGAGCAACAACAACAAAAAATAAGTATGCCACCCTCCCCCCCACTCAGTCTCTCCGCACCCTCACCGGGTTCCCCCGAGGCCTGTGATCAGTGATCGCTCAGCCCCCCCCCCACTTTCAGAAACGTTTGCGGCCCCTGATGGTCATCATGTGTGAGGTGACCTTTGCCTTATATAATGTGAGCAGAAACTCTGCATGTTTATGTTGATGTAGACCACATCTTATCTTCATGAGTTCCAACATAGACGTTGTCCCAGGTTAATTCACAAAGAACTGCAAGTGTTGGTTAACAAGTCTGAAGAAGGGACCCGACTCAAAAATCACCTCTCCATGTTCTCCAGATGCCTGCCCCACTGAATTACATAGAAACCTAGAAAACAGGTGCAGGAATAGGCCATTCGGCCCTTCGAGCCAGCACCGTCACTCAATATGATCATGGCCGATCATCCAAAATCAGTACCCCATTCCTGCTTTCTCCCCACATCCCTTGATTCCGTTAGCCCTGAGCTACAGGTATATCAAACTCACTCTTGAATACATCCAGTTACTCCAGCACTTTGTGTCTTTTTTTTTATTCCGGTTCAAGACGAGGGCAGGTAAGTCTTTGCTGCTGTTGGTGAGACTATGGCAGAACCTGTCCCACAAGTCAGAGGTTGTCCTGTCTCGCCAACATCTGTTATTTTCAAACAAAGATACTGTCTGCATTAATGGAAGGAGCCAGAGAGACTTGACCTTTATATTGGATGTAGTTGATCGTGTTTTGTCAGTGGGCTGGATAATCCCCTGAATTTGTTCTGGAGCTAAATTCACTTCTTTCAGCCAAGGATTTAGTAACTGGTTTCATCTACAGTATGTGAATGAGTCATTGTAACTTGTACACTCTTGTTAATGAAATTTAATCTAACCTGAGATGTGATGGGTCGAGGGATGCAGTATATTGTCTTGTGTGTGTTTCAGTGGCACAGTGATAGAGATGCTGCCTTCCTGCGCCAGAGACCTGGGTTTGATCCTGATTAGGGGCGCACTCTGTACGGAGTTTGTACCTTCTCCCTGTGGGTGCTCCGGTTTCCTCCTACACTCCCAAAAATGTACGGGCTTGTGGGTTACTTGGCTTTGTTAAAAATCGCCTCTAGTGTGTAGGATAGTGCTCGCAGTGTAGACTCAGTGGGCCGAAAGGCCTGTTTCCACACTGCATCTCTGAAGTCTGAAGTCTAAAGTCTGCTACTTCTGGGGTGCCGCACTGCTGGAATACCAAGGTTTACCAGCAGGGGGAGACTGGAGAAGAAAGCACTGAAGGTGGACACAAAATGCTGGAGTAACTCAGCGGGACAGGCAGCATCTCTGGTGAGAAGTAATGGGTGACGTTTAGGGTCGAAACCCTTCTTCAGACTGAGAGTCCAAGGAGAGGGAGACATGAGATATGAAAGAGTAAGGTGTGAAAACGTGAGATCAAAGGGGATGACGATCAAGGAAAATGTAGAAAGGATGATTGTTAGCTGAGGGGAAGGTGACAATGAGGCATATAATCAGTAATATGTAGTCAGGGGCCGAGTGGAACTAGTCGGAGAACTAGGATGGGGGAAGGATGGGGGAGGGATGGAGAGAAAGGAAAAGCAAGGGTTCCCTGAAGTTCGTGAAGTCAATAATCATACGACTGGGTTGTAAGCTGCCCAAGCGAAATATCTTTCTTCTTCCCTGCCCCACCACCTCCACATCAGTCTGAAGAAGGGTCTCGACCCGAAACGTTACTTATTTCCTTCGCTCCGTAGAAGCTGCCTCACCCGCTGAGTTTCTCCAGCATTTTTATCTACAAGCGAAATATGAGGGGCTGTTCCTCCAATTTGTGCCGGCCTCACTCCGACAGGGTGGAGGCCCAGGACTGAAGGGTCGGTGTGGGGATGGGAAGGGGAGTTAAAGTGTTACCCTAAGCAGGCAGGTGGGACCAGTGTAGCTGAGATATTGGCTGGTGTGGGCAAGTTGTTTCCACACTGTCCCATTCTGTCCCAAATCCATCTGCCATAATGATCTTCAATCCTTTCCTTATACTCTCAGCCACATACTAACATCTTTCTTTACACTGCTGTATTGAAGGCTATTTTGCTGCAAAAGCAATTGCAAAATGCTCTTTGTGTGCTTATTTAGGGTAGGATCTGGGGATCTTACATTGCCAATAACAATCACTTTGCAAAGAGATGATGTTCACAGTAAACTGAGTTTTAACATTGGTAATGCGCATCATTCAATCTTCAGGTACAGATAATTGGCTATCCTCAATTGGAATGTGTTTAGTTTAGTTTTAGTTTAAAGATACAGTGCAGAAACAGGCCCTTTGTCCCTCTGAGTCTGCACTGACCAGTGATCCCTGCACACTAACACTATCCTGCACATGCACACTAGGGACAGGTTACATTTATACCAAGCCAATTAACTTACAAACCTGTATGTTTTTGGAGTGTGGGAGGAAACCAAAGATCTCAGCGAAATCCCAAGCGGTCATGGGAAGAACGTACAAACTCCGTACAGACAGCACCCATAGTCAGGATTGAACCCCGGTCTCTGGCGCTGTAAGTCAGCAACTCTACCGCTGCACCACTGTGCCAGTAATACATCTGATTTTACTTCGGAGTCACGTGAGTGACTACGTGAAGAAGGGCCGTCCGTCTGCGTGCGCGTCATTACGTCTGAACGCAGCGCACGACGGATTTGCAGAGGCACTGCGTCCTCCCAGGCCGTTAGGATGGGCAGGTAAGGAAAGTTGAACCACTTACCTGCGTTCCTTCGGGCTTGAAACTTTTTGTAGTTTCAGGGCCCAGATGTCGAGGAGACGGTCCGCGGGGAAATCGGCTGCCGAAGACCGCAGCATTTCCCAGTAGCGGGCGACGGTGTTTCCCGACATATAGCGCCGGCAGCTGAACCGGCAGGAGACTTGTTGCAGGAGGTGAGATCCGTTGGTGGTCCTGCAGTACGGGAAAATCCACCTGCAAGTCAAACAACCCGTTGACTCAGAAGAGTCCGGGGAGGGAAAGGGATACCCTCCCTCAACGGAGAGCGTCTGAGGATAACTCTCCCACATAGGAGGAACTTTCTGGAGAAGTTGCTCCAACTAAGGAGAGAGCTGTGTCAGCCTGGGCCTACAGCAGCAGGCAGTACCGGGAGCCTCGCATAATGGGGCAACCCAATGTCTTCCTCATTGGAGGGGGAAGTATATATGGAAGAAACCTTCCCAGGGACATGCAGAAGAAAGGAAGTAAGTAAGTAACTTTTACTTATATAGCACTGTTTAAGTTAACTTGCACCAAAGAGCTTTACATAAAATAAATAATAAGCACAAAAGAAAAGAAATACTTCTGCAATCATCCAGGTTCCACTGGGTGCTTCCCTGGATAGAGATCTAGAAAATGTCTCCTGGAGAGGAGCATTCACGGTCAGTTTCAGTCTGACCCAAAGCAAGAATCTCATTTAGGCCCGCTGGAGGGGCCATGTCAGCACAGGTATCCTCAGGAGCCTGCGGCAGCACCTGTTTTCCGGGCTACCTACAAATCTCACTTTCAATGGAGGGGAGTGTGAGTGATCAGTAGGTAACTGATCTCGAATTACAATACTATACAATACCATGTATTTGTCATTTGAACCTCACATAACGTTCAAACAAAATTTGGTTTCGAGATCAGTAGGTAACTGATCTCGAATTAAAGTATGAACATACTGAAGCACATGCATGTGGCCTCAAGAGACAGCAGTTGGCAGAATATCCGCACAAATGCCGGCAAGGGAACAGCGCTATCAGGGTGACTTTGGAGAAATCAGCCGCCGAATCCTCTCTTCAGGTAAGACCAGAAGAAGGAAGCAAAAGCTGTCGGACCAATCAAGGTACCAACGACAAGCAAAACTTCATCAGTAGGCGACAACACACCCCACACCTCCATAGGGGGTAAGCGGTTCACTGAAGCCGGTGGTAGCTTGAAAGCTGGGCACGGAAATATGATCAGCGTCGTCTTTCAAGGCAGACTCAGAATTATGGCCAGAATTGTCCTACAAGGCAGGCTCAGTATGATAAGGCTTTCAGACCAAGACCCAAGCAGAGGTCGGGAGAAACATGGAATCCACACTCCCTACCAGTCCTACTCCCAATCAAGGAGAGAAAAGGAACCCGCATCAGGGGCCTTTGGGCTTACCACAAGACCACCGGTAGCCATGGAGGTAGGTGGGTCTGTGTGTACTGAAACAAGGGATTGTGGACCAGTTACATGTTGGTAATTTTACTCTTGTGTTTTTGTTCAAAATGACAATAACATGAATTTCAGATCTGGTTTTAAAAAACAGCTAACAACATGTGATTATTTTTTACTGCACAACATACATGGGTTCCAAGCAAACTTGGAACTCGGACCGGAATTGTCTTCAAGGCAGGCCCAGTATTTTGGGCAGGATTGCCTTCCAGGACAGGTGGTAGATGGAGGATGTCACTTCATCCAGGTTTAACTCATTTGTGCAGTACAGACTTTTAGAAACAGCAATTTTTTGTTACGGTCTAACTACTGTTTTATAGGAGCTTCCTATAAAATGGTCACATGGCATGCATCGACCTCAAAGATGCATACTATTCGGTGTCTATTCATTAAGAACAGGAGATATTTGAAGGTTAACTGGATGGCATGGCTCTGCCAAACGGGTTGACATCAGCTCCTAGACTATTGACTAAACTACGGAAACCAATTCTGGGACTACAAAGGTCTCAAAACCACATAGTAATGGCATATTTGGAGGACATTTTCATTTTGGAGTCACCAAGAATTGGCAGAAGCATCAGTCAAGCAAACCAAAACCCTGTTTGAAAGAATTGGTTACCTCATCCATCCAGTTAAATCAAAATTGACACCTACAAGGGTAATTGATTACCTAGAATTTGCTATCAAAAAACAGTAAATATGTTGGTGACTTTGCCTACGGGCAAACGACAATATTAATTAAGCCAGCAATGACCTGATAGTCAAATTCTAGCCATCTGTCAGGCAAACAGCGAGTGTAATTGGCAAATAGTAGCTGCATTCCCAGCAGTATGGGCCTTTGCATTACCAGAACTTACAGCAGGCAAAGGAATGAACACTCAGATTACATGCAGGCCGAATTGGCAAACTATGGATTGCCAGCAGAGGCCATTGTTCCTATCAACTATACTATAACTATAAACTAAGTTATAGTGCACCTATAGTGCCTGAGGCGCATTCTCCTCCAATCTGATGCCGGAAGCAGGGCACAGTTCGATAGGAACGCACCCCTTTACAACAAAATTCATGAAGGGAATTTACAATTTAAGACCTCCAAGGCTAAGGTACACTGACACATGGGATGTGAGCATGGTACAAACCCTACTTTGACAGTGGGGACCGCCTATAACTAACCCTGAAGGTGGTATGCCGACAAAGAGTCCAGACACTGCAAAAGCTACGGTTGGACTACATGACCACCAATATGAACAACATAACATTCCTAATCAGGAACCTGATAAAACAGAGCAGGCCAGGAATGCCAGGGATGGAGATCCAGGTAACATACTAACACCACTATCTGAGAGTACGGAGAACCTCAGAGGCTCAGAACAATCGGTCCTCATCAGCCATAAAAAAAACACACCAAAAGGTGTCATCTCAAACCGTCTCCAGATGGTCAAAAGAGGTAATGGCGGTAGCAGGAGTAAACATTTATATGGTTAAATCTCACCCCACCAGGGCTGCATCTACGTCGGCAGCAAGAGCTATGGACGTGCCCCTTGACGACATCCTAGTGGCTGCAGGATGGATGAATGAAATAACGGTCCACCGGTTTTATAACAAACCCATAACCGGACTGGGGGTGTTTGCATGTACCATTTTAAGTTCTGTCCCTTAGTTTCCCCCCCAAGGTTGGGAGTGGTAACTTTTAAAAAAAAACTTTTCTTTCATTTAAAGTATCAGTTTCTTTACTTAACTACGTAATGTCTAAATGCTTTAATGATTACACGCATCCATTGTCAATCCATGTCAATATGCCTGAATTCGTAACCGACATAAAATCACAGAGCTTTGAAATCTTCAAGTAGTCACTCACGTGACTCCGAAGTAAAATAGTAAGATTAAACGAGAACTTACCAGTTTGAAGTTTGATCTTGATTTTATGAAGAGTTACGATGAGCGATTACGTGCCCACCGCTCCCACCCTCATACTATCAAGGTCATATGGAAGTTCTAGTTTCTTCACAATCTTACTATTCTCAGGTCTTCTTTTTATCTGTGATTTAACACCGCTGCTTTGAAGATTGACGCGCACGCAGACGGACGGCCCTTCTTCACGTAATCGCTCATCGTGACTCCTCATAAAATCAAGATCAAACTTCAACCTGGTAAGTTCTCGTTTAATCTTACTATTAGATGTATATCCTTCAATGTCACATTTACAATTCATTTACTGTTCATTTACAATGGTTGAAAATTAGAATGACAATAAACATTTAAAGAATTGTATCTCATTGCAAACATCCAGGTGCTGCCACCAATCGAGAATAAACCCTCATCGTAACATGATTGTGGAAAAACATTGAGAATTGAATCATCAGATTGCAAAATATGGTGCAGGTAAACTCAGATGAAGCATCATGTGGGGATGGGAAAAGAGCCATGCTCTCTGAAAAGGTTTCTGGTGGTTTTCCCCAGCAAGCAACAGTGTGTGTGTGTCATTTTTCGCTTAATTTAGTTTTGTTTGGAGATAAACACTCCCTCTGCACCACTGTGCTGCACTTAGCAACCTCCTGCTTCATTTAGATAGTTTAGTTTTGTTCAGAGATACATCATAAAAACAGGCCTTTCAGCCCACCAAGTCCGCACTGACCAACGATCCCCGAACACTAAAGGGCCTGTCCGACTTGGGTGTCATTTGTGCATCATTTACGAGAAATCCTAAAAATTGGTTGGTGCGTCGTGCTGTGTGCGTGGCGCGTGGTGAGGCGTGGTGGCGTATGCAGTGACGTGCGGTAATGCGCGATGCTTTTCTATCGCCCCAGAATTTTGGAATGTTCGAAATCCTCGCACGAAACCTGCGTGACGTATCCCTTGCACACGCTGACGTACTGATGGCGTACGTGTAGCGCGTGGTGATGCATGATGACGCATGGTGATGCACAAATGTTGCCTATGCTAATTTATTATGCGTCACCATGCGTCGACGTCCGTAACATGCATCAGCGCGTGCTGCCTGTATGCCGTCGGCGCGCCATTTGAATTTCATTTGAACGCCACGCCACGTGATCTCCCGTGTATAAAGCGCGCCGAGTTTTGAAACATTTTCACTGGGTAAATCCTTGCCACAGAGACTGGCGCCACTTTGCGCGTGACTGTTGTACTGCTAGACGATTTTTGCACGACATTCACGCGACAGTCACTGCCGGCCTGTCGCGAAATGACACGGATATGACGCCCAAGTGGGACAGGCCCTTTACATCTCCTCTGTACTCTCTCTATTTTGTTGACATCCTTCCTATAATTAGGCGACCAAAATTGTACACCATACTCCAAAATTGGCCTCACCAATGCCTTGTACAATTTTAACATTACATCCCAACTTCAATGCTCTGATTTATATAGGCCAGCACACCAAAAGCTTTCTTTACCACCCTATCTACATGAGATTCCACTTTCAGGGAACTGTGCACAGTTATTCCCAGATCCCTCTGTTCACCTGCATTCTTCAATTCCCTACCATTTACCATGTACGTCCTATTTTGATTTGTCCTGCCAAGATGTAGCACCTCACACTTATCAGCATTAAACTCCATCTGCCATCTTTCAGCCCACTCTTCCAACTGGATTTAAATCTCTCTGTAGACTTTGAAAATCTACTTCATTATCCACAATCCCACCTATTTTAGTATCATCTGCATACTTACTAATCCAATTTACCACACCATCATCCAGATCATTGATGTACATGACAAACAACAGTGGACCCAACACAGATCCCTGTGGCACCCCACTAGTCACTGGCCTCCAACCTGACAAACAACCATCCACCATTACTCTCTGGCATCTCCCATTCAGCCACTGTTGAATCCATCTTGCTACTCCACCATTAATACCCAACAATTGAACCTTCTTAACCAACCTTCCGTGAGGAACCTTGTCAAAGGCCTTACAGAAGTCCATATATATACAACATCCACTGCTTTACCCTCATCAATTTCCCGAGTAACCTCTTAAAAAAATTCAAGAAGATTAGTCAAACATGACCTTCCAGGCACAAATCCATGTTGACTGTTCCTAATCAGACCCTGTTTATCCAGATGCTTATATATATTATCTCTAAGTATCCTTTCCATTAATTTGCCCACCACTGACGTCAAACTAACAGGTCTATAATTGCTAGGTTTACTCTTAGACCCCTTTTTAAACAATGGAACAACATGCGCAGTACGCCAATCCTCCGGCACTATTCCCGTTTCTAATGACATTTGAAATGTTTCTGTCATAGCCCCTGCTATTTCTACACTAACTTCCCTCAATGTCCTAGGGAATATCCTGTCCAGACCTGGAGACTTATCCACTTTTATATTTCTCAAAAGTGTCAGTACTTCCTCTTCTTTGAATCTCATAGTTTCCATAGCTACTCTAATTGTTTCCCTTACCTCACATAATTCAATATCCTTCTCCTTGGTGAATACCGAAGAAAAGAAATTGTTCAATATCTCCCCCATCTCTTTTGGCTCTGCAGATAGCTGTCCACTCTGACTCTCTAATGGACCAATTTTATCCCTCGTTATCCTTTTGCTATTAATATATTTGTAGAAACCCTTTGGATTTACTTTCACCTTACTTGCCAAAGCAACCTCATATCTTCTTTTAGCTTTTCTAATTTCTTTCTTAAGATTCTTTTTACATTCTTTATACTCCTCAAGCACCTCATTTACTCCATGCTGCCTATAAATATTGTAGATCTCTCTCTTTTTCCGAACCGTGTCCAATTTCCTTTCAACCGAACAGGGACATAAAGGTTCTGTATTCTTAAAATGTCACCTTTAAATGTTCTCCATTTCTCTTCCACATCTTTCCCTTAAAAAAAAACTGTCCCAATTTACTCCTTTTAAATCCTTTCGCATCTCCTCAAAGTTAGCTTTTCTCCAATCAAAAATATCAACCCTAGGTCCAGTTCTGACCCTTTCCATAATTATATTGAAACTAATGATATTGTGATCACTGGTCCCGAACTGTTCCCCAACGCATACCTCTGCCACCTGACCCGTCTCATTTCCTAACAGGAGGTCCAGCACCGCCCCTTCTCTAGTAGGTACTTCTATGTATTGCTGCAAAAAACTATTCTGCACACATTTCACAAACTCCAACCCATCCAGCCCATTTAGAGAATGTGTTTCCCAGTCTATGTGTGGAAAATTGAAATCTCCCACAATCACTACCTTGTGCTTACTACTAATATCTGCAATCTCCTTACATATTTGCTCTTCCAATTCTCGCTCCCCATTTGGCGGTCTATAATACACCCCTATAAGTGTTGCTCACTGGTCCCGATGGGCACCTTTCCCATATCTCAGTTCTACCCAAATAGCCTCCCTAGATGAGCCCTCTAATCTATCCAGCAAGTCCTCTCTATTCCAGCAACCGCCCTGCTCAGTGGTTAGGAAAGCTCTGTGAGAATCGAGCAGGAAGCCAGGTTGGCCTGGTGCTGCAAAGTGACTCTGTCCACTGGACAGTTCAACATATCTCTGGTACATCATTCCTGGCTGCTTGTCGGTCCGTAGCATCCACAGTACTTTTGGTCTCCTTGAAACACTGGATGCTTATTGGTGTGGTGAGTCACAACAAGACAAGCAAGTCCCCAAAACCCTGCAGGCGATTCTTCCCATTAAATAAAAATAGTAGGTTGACATGAGGTCGTGTGAAAGTGTTGTACATCTCCCAGAGGGGCCAGCATTGACCATCATAAAGTCCTTCATGTGATTTCTACCAGCTGAATACTGAGGAATATTGAGGCCTCTGTAAATTGCTCCTTTAGTGAGGAGATGGTAAAGTGGGATAATATAGAACTTCTGACAAAGGGTCTCAACCCAAAACGTCACCCATCCCTTCCCTCCAGAGATGCAGCCTGTCCCCGCTGAGTGGCTCCAGCATTTTGTGTCTATCTTCAGTGAACTCCAGCATCTGCAGTTCTTACACATAGAACTAATGTGAACGGGTGATCGATGGTTGGCGTGGACTCTGTGTTTCAATGCTGTATCTCTAAAATAAACTAAACCAAATAACATTCAGTATAGGAAATAAAGTGTGAACAGTCCAAGGTTGGTGTTATCAATTGCTGTGAGCAAAACTACCAGGAATCAACATTTTCACTTAATTTAGCATGTCTATGCATAAAAATGCAACCTCATCAGTTTGGTAAAATCTTTAATTGAGGTCACATAAACAAGTAAAGTGACGTTAAATGACATTTCAATCTGAAGAAGGGTCTTGACCTGAAACATCAACCGTTTCTTCTCTCCAAAAATGCTGCCGGTCCCGTTGGGGTACTCCAGCATTTTGCGTCTAACTTAATGCATCAAGCTTTACGCATAGGTGGAACATATAACCAAAGTCAGGTATACAAAACATAAGATAGACTGATAACTAGAAAGCCCGGGAAGAATTGGAATAAAAGCCCTGATGCTTTCAAGGAAATCTTCAGATTCTTGTCAGGATAAACCCAGAAAGGAATGGTGCCAGGCTGGGCTCTAGTTACCTGCAGCTCTGACTAATGAAACGGAAGGCAGGCATTCACATCAAGGTAACACTCAATGAGATTGGCGTAAGTAATATTTTCATGTTTTGATAACAAACGGGTTGTCAAGGATACTCTCCACTTGCGTGAAGACCCAGCCGAAGACGACTCTTGCAACCAAAATCTCAATGGTGTCGTAGAGTCATACAGCATGGAAACACTTTTGTCCCATGATGGCGACCATGCCGACCAAGATGCCCCTTCTACTCAAATCCCAAATGCCCCTGTTTAGCCCAAAACCCTGTAAACTTTCCCCCTGTACTTGTCCAAGTGTAATTGCTCATTAACACTTAAAAGCTGTTATAGTATCTGCCTCAATTACCTCGTCTGGCAGCTTGTTTCATATACCCACCACTCTCTGAGTGAAAGAGTTGCCTTTCAGGTTCCTATTACATCTTGCCCCTCTCACAGTAAACATATGTACTCTAGTTCTTGATTCCCGGTTCGAATTAGTTGACTCTATACTCAAACAAATACTGCATTGGTATCAATGGGTTGGGCAACTTTTGAAACTGCCAGAGACCAGTGCTTGGCCTGGGTTGTGCTACAGCTGGGTCCAGTGTTGGAATGTTTCAGATCAGACAGGGGTGTCATATATAATACTCAAACTAGACTCATTGACATTCATGGACCCTACTATAATTTCAAAGTGAAGCACTGAAGCCCTGCCTAAATTCCCCTGCCACACAGTCACTTCATTGCCCGTCATTAGAGAAACACTTAGAAACTGACCTCAACATTGTTCAGTTTATTGTCTGTGCTTCTCAGGATATATAAAACACGCCACCTTGCTTTCAGGTTGAGACAGAGGATGAGACAGATGTTCGGCAGCTGTGGCGGGACCTGAATGCAATCACCTCCTACAAGGCAAAACCAGGAGGCAGCTCGAATGACGGCGAAACATCACTCCCTGATGAGCTCAATGCGTTTTACGCACGCTTTGACATGGAGAATACTGATGTGCCTTCCCGATCCCCCATTCGTTGTGATGGCATTTCAGTCTCAGTCACAGAGGCCGACGTCAGGAAATCCTTCAGAGGGGTGAACCCCCGAAAAGCACCTGGACCTGATGGTATACCCGGTCGTGTTCTAAAAACCTGTGCGGACTAACTGGCTGGAGTTTTTACGGACATTTTCAACCTCTCACTTCTGAGGTCTGAGGTCTCCACCTGCTTTAAAAGGGCATCAATTATACCAGTGCCCAAGAAGAGTAAGGTGACGTGCCTCAATGACTATCGACCAGTGGCACTAACGCCGGTGGTGATGAAGTGCTTTGAGAGGTTGATCATGGAGCAAATCAACTCCTACCTCGACAAAAACCTGGACCCACTGCAGTTCGCTTACCGCCACAACAGATCAACGGTGGATACGATCTCGCTGGCCCTCCACTCCATTCTGGACCACTTGGCCAACAAAAACTCATATGTCAGGCTGTTATCGATTACAGCTTGGCATTTAACACAATCATCCCCTCCAAGCTGGTTACCAAACTCGCAGAACTGGGTGTCTGTGCATCCCTCTGCAATTGGATCCTCGACTTCCTCATTCACAGACCACAGTCTGTTCGTATTGGTGGAAATGTGTCAGCCTCGATAACAATCAGCTCGGGAGCACCTCAAGGCTGCGTGCTCAGCCCCCTGCTATACTCACTCTATACCCATGACTGCGTAGCCAATCACAGTGCGAACTCCATCATCAAGTTCGCTGACGACACCACAGTTGTGGGGCGCATCACTGATGGGGATGAGTCAGAATACAGAAGAGAGATCGAGCAACTGTCCATATGGTGCCAGCGCAATAACCTGGCCCTCAACACCAGCAAAACCAAGGAACTGATTGTGGACTTTGGAAGGAGTAGGAGGGGGACCCACAGCCCCATTTATATCAACGGGTCGATGGTTGAAAGGGTCAAGAGCTTCAAATTCCTGGGCGTGCACATCTCTGAAGATCTTTCCTGGTCCGAGAACACTAATGCAATTCTCAAGAAAGCTCATCAGCACCTCTACTACCTGAGAAGATTACGGAGTTGGTTTGTCACGGAAGACTCTCTCTAACTTCTATAGGTGCACGGTAAAGAGCATGCTGACCAGTTGCATCGTGGCTTGGTTCGGCAATTTGAGCGCCCTGGAAAGGAAAAGACTACAAAAAGTAGTAAACACTGCCCAGTCCATCATCGGCTCTGACCTTCCTTCCATCGAGGGGATGTATCGCAGTCGCTGCCTCAAAAAGGCTGGCAGTATCATCAAAGACCCACATCATCCTGGCCACGCACTCATCTCCCTGCTACTTTCAGGTAGAAGGTACAGGAGCCTGAAGACTGCAACAACCAGGTTCAGGAATAGCTACTTCCCCACAGCCATCAGGCTATTAAACCTGGCTCGGACAAAACTCTGATTATTAATAACCCATTTTCTGTTATTTGCACTTTATCAGTTTATTTATTCATGTGTGTATATATTTATATCATGGTATATGGACACACTTATCTGTTTTGTAGTAAATGCCTACTATGTTCTGTGTGCTGAAGCAAAGCAAGAATTTCATTGTCCTATACAGGGACACATGACAATAAACTCACTTGAACTTGAACTTGATCCTTCAGAGATGTTAGTGTTACCTCCTTAATCTCTCTGCTTTCCCGTTGTTCTGAATGTGTGCCTCTCATGAATTCACAAAGCATTTTTCACCCAGTAAAGTAAATTTTGACAAGTGGTCAGTCTAGTGATATGAGGGGTGGCGCATTGCTATTTTGAGAGATTAACAATGGCTACGATACCAACAGCAAGCCAGAATACTACCATTAAGCCACTGATGTGCATATACTTCTGACAACATTGCATTTTGATTCAATTTTATCTTTGTATGCATCATTCTCACCTTTCCCCAGCTAACAATGATCTATTCTACATTTTCCTTCAGCTTCATCCCTTGATGTCTCATCTTCACACCTCACCCATCCATATCTCTGCGTCTCCCTTTCTCCTGACTCTCAGTCTGAAGAAGGGTCTCGACCTGAAGCGTTACCCATTCCATCTATCCAGAGATGCTGCCTGTCCTGCTGAGTTACTCCAGCATTTTGTGTCTATCTTCGATGTAAACTAGCATCTGCTGTTCCTTTCTACACAACATATATGAAACCTTGTTGAAGTAAAATAATAAAACATATATATGTTCATTATGAACAATGTCTGCACTGGACCTCCTCCATTGCCAGAGTGAGGCCACATACAAACTGGAGCAACAGCATCTCATATTTTTCAAGTGTTGCTTACAAACCCATGGTATGAACAGTGAATCCCCCAATTTTACTTCAGAGTCACGTGAGTGACTACGTGAAGAGCCCGTTCAGCACGCATGCGCGGCATTACGTTCAGCAGTGCAACAGCGGTTGCATCGGGAGTCAGGCGCTCCTGCTACAGGTGAAAGAACGGACCGTCAGGTAAGCTCTGAGGTCGGGTTTTCTTTCACAGGGAGCCTTCTGCTTTCAGGCAGAGAAGAAAGGCTCTTAGACAAACCTGTCCCCCACTCGACTCCACGGAGGAGCATTCCATCTGGGGGGGCAGCAACAAGTTGGTAGGACCGCTTACCCGGCGCTCCGCTATTTCCCGACACCGTGCCGAGCCCAACCCGCTAGCGCCTGAGCAGTGGGCTGGAAGTAAAGCTGCGGAAGAGGCGTCCGGCCGGTGGCTTCTGACTTGTCGGACGGGGACGTCTCTCCACCCGCCCGGGAGAGAGACAGCCGCCTGAGCCGCATGGAGCAGCTCTTGGAGCAGGAGCTCCAGCGAGACGCGCTTCGTGAGGGGCGCTCTCGCAGGGGGAGTTCAGGCACTCCCTCCACAGTCTAGTGCACTGTCCATTGCTTCCTCCTTACCCGAGGGTAGCTTTGGTGACCAGGACTGGGCTGGTCAAGAAGAGGGGACGATGGCTGAAGATCTTGGGAGTATGCAAGGGGTGCAGGAACAGGAAGAGCTGCTAGGTGTGGTGGACCGCTACGTGGCAACCCCACGTGCAGGTGGCCGTTAAAGGCCAAACAAGCGGCCAGCATTAACCACCTCTCCAACAGGCCCCTACAGGAGAGGTGGTCAATAAGGCCTTAGAAAATGCAGCGGATCCTCAGGCTCCTGACGTCGGCCATCACATTGTTTGTTCGTTCCATGGACAAATACGGAGATGACCACAACCTTCGTAAACAAATCATAAAACCTGCCATAAAATCCTAAATTTGCGAGGTTGTGCATACCCCAGCCACTGAGCCAGACCCACTGCTCTTTGGCTAAAACCTCACAAAGCATATGAAGGATATGGAAGAGGCTTTAAAAAACAATAATCCCTAAGCAGCAGCACCCCATCGCGTCCATCAGTCGACGTCTACCATATGGGACTGGCATAAAGCTCGGGGTCCGCATTCTATCCCCGGAAGTCTTCTTTAGACCAGGGCTCAGAGCGGACCCAATGGAAAATGCGCCACCCCCCAACATCACCGCCACGTCAGACGACGTGCAAGACTCGTTGGACCGACATGAAAGGGAACAATACCCATAACCATGGAGGTAGGTGGGTCTGGTTCCTACCAGCATATAGAAAATAGGGGCTTAATACTAACAGGGGGGAGATTACACCTGTTTTAAGAAGCACGGGAGTCTATCACGTGATCAGTATATACTCAATGGCATTAGTGGATACAAAATACAATTCATACTAGAAAAATTGCCACCAGTTCAACATTCACCCCAGAAGATATTTTCCCTCTCCATTAAAGAAATGAGAGGGACAAACTGAACTGGTGAGACTAATTACAAAGGGTATCATGGGAAAACATGAACCCTTGGAATTTGTATCAAATATTCGTCACTAAACCCAAAAAAGATGGTGGATGTCGCATCATCATTGACTTAACTTCACTAAATATGTTTGTTAAGTATATACATTTCAAAATGGAAACGGTTGTTACTGCCAAACAACTAATTTCCAAAGGATACTTCATGGCAAGCATTGATCTTAAAGATGTTTACTATTTAGTACCATTCACAAGGATCATCGCAGATACCTGAAATTTACCTGGATGGGGCAGCTATGGCAGTATAAAGCGTTACCCAATTGGTTCACATCAGCCCAAGATTATTCACCAAGATACTAAAACCAGCTCTGGCAATATTCAGAAGACAAAAACATATTGTCATGGCATATCTTGATGATATCTTAAATAATAGGCAAGACCATGGAATTGACTATGTTAGCTGTATCAGCTACCAAACAGTTATTCGAAACCCTGGGATTGTCTTACATCCAGATAAATCTAAGTTGAAGCCATCCACAATCTTGGACTACTTGGGCTTCACAATTAATTCAGTCTACGTGACTGTAACATTGCCAAGAGACAAAACAGTTGAATTGGCACAATCATGCAACAATTTAATGATTCGGACCTTTGCACTGTCAAAACTTACAAAGAGCAGAGGTACAGGCACCAAAACGACACACAGGTCATTATGATCGTGTCATAAAGTTACCCACTGAAGCAATATCAGAACTACAGTGGTGGGCAAAAAACGTTTGGCATAGTTTCAGCCCTATTATCATCACTAACCCTATGTTAGTCATCCAAACAGATGCCAGTGCTCAAGGCTGGGGAGCAACTAACTCTATATCCAGCACAAGTAGTAGATGGACTAACCCAGAGTCATCGTTACCACTTACACTGGGCATTAATTATCTAGAGATGTTGGGTGACTTTTATGGTTTAAAAGCATATGCACAAATATGCATCACTTGCATGTACGGTTACAAATAGATAATACTACGGTGGTGGCCTACATTAACCATATGGGCGGCATAAAATCGGTATCATGCGACAAGTTGGTCAACACAATTTGGCAATGGTGTGTCGAAAGACATATTTGGCTATCAGCAACTTACCTGCCAGGTAAGCTAAATACAGTGGCAGACACCAGGTCACGTAAATTTAATGACAACATCGAATGGATGTTAAACCCCAAAAAATTTTGCAAAAGTTATCAAGCAATATGGCACGCCAGATATCGATTTATTTGCATCAAGGCTAAATCACCAGGTACCTATGTATGTCGCTTGGGAACCAGCCCCTGAGGCATTGCGCTGGATTGGGGAAATTCTTCTTCTATGCATTTCCTCCCTTCTGCCTCATCAGTTGGGGAATACGCACAATACAAATGGACTCTGCTTCAAATTGATTTTGATAGTACCCGACTGGCCTACGCAGCCATAGTTCCCAATACTCCATGACATGATTGTTGAAACTCCGATGGTATTCCCCAGTGACCCAGAGTTATTAACACCCAGTGTCGGGCACAAGCCACCCGTGCCATGAAAAAATCAAAGTCCTGGGTTGCAGATTCTGCACAAACCACTTCTGGGACTGGGATTATCATAACAAACCGTCGACACCATGTCAGCATCCCTCCAAACATCCACTAAACAACAGCACTTGTCCAGCATCAAAAAATGGGAGAAGTATTGCTTGGTTACAGGGACCACCTACTCAACCGCTACAGTTACCAATGTACTGATATTCCTGGCGAACCTTCATCACGATGAAGGACTCAGCTGCAGAGACATCAACACAGCTAGAAGTGCCCTGCCTGTCTATTTAAAACCAGCTCCAGGACAACAAGCCAAGGGGTCCCACCCGCTGGTGGTCAAACTAATGAAGGGTATTTACAACTATAACCCCCTAGACCAAGGTACACCCATACATGGGATGTCAGTGTGGTCCTGACATACCTCAGGGGATGCCCACCAGCCAGATCCCTCAACCTGGAACAATCTATGCTCAAAACACTCATGTTGATGGCACTTGTATCTGCACAGAGGGTCCAGTCACTACACCTATTGCGACTGGACAGCATGCTCACAGCTCCAGACCAGATCTCTGTCGTTATCCAGGGACTGATCAAACAGAGCAGGCCAGGAACACCTAATCCAGTCGTGGAATTCCGGGCTTACCCGCCAGAACCACGGTTATGTGCCATGACCCACCTACTATCCTACATAGACACAACCAAAAATATTCGAGGGAGATGGAAAGCCTTGTGGGTCAGTCATAAAAAACCTTATGGTCGGGTGACGAGCCAAACACTAACATGTACAAATCTCATTCCACCAGGGCAGCATCCATGTCGACGGCTAAATGAATGGACGTGCCTATAGACCACATCCTGGCTACAGCAGGATGGTCGGGAGAAAGACCGTTCAGAAATTTTATAATAAGCCGTTGGCAAAACCTGTTTTATTTGCAGAAAAGATTTTACAGACTGCAAATATTTAATTTAAGTCCAGGGGTGCAATTTAATTTCTTTGTTGTTAAAAAATACCATTGTGTTTTTCTACAAACAGATTCATTGGTTGATTACGATAACACACTTCCTCCCTCAAGGACTTCGGCAGTGCGTGAAGTAATACCTGTTACACGGTTTGAAATCACAGAGCTTTGAAGTCTTCATGTAGTCACTCACGTGACTCCGAAGTAAAATAGTAAGATTAAACGAGAACTTACCAGTTTGAAGTTTGATCTGTATTTTATGAGGAGTTACAATGAGGGATTACGTGCCCTCCGCTCCCACCCTCAATAATATGGGTCTGATAAACTGATGTCTCCTTGTCTTTACTATGTTTACTTCAATAACTGTGTCTATCTGTGATTCCACACCGCTGCTTTGAAGTATGCCGCGCATGCGTGCTGAGCGGGCTCTTCACGTAATCCCTCATCGTAACTCCTCATAAAATACAGATCAAACTTCAAACTGGTAAGTCCTCGTTTAATCTTACTATTTTACCCCCTGCCTCCTTTCGCCCCCACCCCCAATTTCTCCCTCCCCTCTCCTCTGTGGGCCACCTAGACGTACCTATTTCCCCCCCATCCCCCTTCCCCCCCAATCCTCATCCCCCCCTCCTCATCCACCCACAATCCTTCCTCTAGCTTCACAACTCACAACTCTTCAATCCTTCTGTCTCACACCTTCTGTGTTGCTCGACCCTTTGTTCCAGCCTATTAAATGTTCTGCCTATTAAACTCCCTCCTCCTTCCCTCTCTCCTTGCCCGTGTTCACCTACTATCTGCCACGCTTTGTTCTGCCCTTCTTCATTCCCAGCTTTCATCCCCTCACCACACACTCCCTTGAGCTTCATCCCTTGATTCTACCTCAAGGTCCCTCAGGTCGGCCGACTTGGGGCTACTGACTATCCCGCGGTCTAGGTTTAAGCTCAGGGGTGACCGCGCTTTTGCGGTTGCAGCACCTAGACTGTGGAACATCATCCCTCTCCTCATCAGAACTGCCCCCTCCATCGACTCTTTGAAATCGAGGCTCAAAACCTATTTCTACTCCCTAGCGTTTTTGAGGCCCTCTGAGGGGGCACTGTAAACAGTTTATGTATGTATTGTTAGGTCTGTGTACCATTGCATGTAGCACATTAGTATCTGCACTGATCTACAGCACTTTGGTCAACGTGAGTTGTTTTTAAATGTGCTATACAAATAAAATTGATTGATTGATGATCCCCACAATCAGTCTGAAGAAGGGTCCCCACCGAGAAACGTCACCTATACATATTCTCCAGAGCTGCGCCTGACCCGTTGAGTTATTCCAGCACTTTGTGTCCTTATTTACTTGTATCAACCCCACACAGGATGTGAAGGTAAAGGCAGATTATATTGATGCAAGACAGAGAGGAGATTGGCCCTTTACGAGCCTGCTCCAAAGGGGTTAATAATAACAAACAGGGCCCAGTTTTGGCAGCCAGCCCAACAGGGCACAGGCAGAGCAACCTGCCAGGAGTTATGACTCCTGGCCGCATGTACAAGCAGACAAAACTCAGCGGTGAGTCGAGTCTTAAATCAGCCTTTGACAAGATAATGACTAGTAAAACAGCAGTAATTGTGCTGTTATTCCAGGGCCAGGCGTGCTTTTAGAAAGGCTATTCTTCCAGATTGTGAGGATGAATTACAACTCTGATAACTCGAGCTGTCTTTAATTGAGTTTATCTAGTGAGAGAATCATCTTGTGAGCTAATAGTTTTGTCTCACCGTTTCCTGTGTTTCGGGAGGTTTTCACCCTTGCTCGGTATTTGCGGGGATGTTTTTGATTCCAGCGATGTGCTTTCAGAAGATTTCATTCAGGCAAATGATATGAACTGGTGTCATCATGCAAGATTATCTGATACCACTGATGTTAACTTGTGGAATTTTGTAGCTAGTGGCCAAGATAGCAACGTACAATTGTTTGAATCATCTTTAAAACATAGCAACCAAACTACGTGTTAACTGTATTGCAAATGCTGTCAGTTTATTTGCAAATTTTAGCTCCAAAAATATTTTTTCCCCTTCATTAAAGTTAGAGCATTGAATCCCTCTATACCTACTGTTAATTTTTATTATAATATTGATAGGAACATTCAGAATGTTTTGAATTTGTATACATTTGATGTCAAAAATCAAAATCATAGAATCCCACAGCACAAGGGAGGCAATTAGGTCCGTCATCCCTATACAGTGATGACACGGTGGCGCAGCGGTAGAGCTGCTGCCTTACAGCGTCAGAGACCCAGGTTCGATCCTGTCTACAGGTGCTGTCCATACGGAGTCTGTACGTTCACCTCGTGACCGTGTGGGTTTTTGCCGAGATCTTCTGTTTCCTCCCACACTTCAAAGACGTACAGGTTTGTAGGTTAATTGGCTTGGTATAATTGTAAGATTGTCCCAGGTGTGTGTAGGGCAGTGTTAATGTGCGGGGATCGCTGGTCAATGCGGACTGGAGTTTAGAAGGATGAGGGGGAATCTTATAAAAACATATAAAATTATAAAAGGACTGGACAAGTTAGATGCAAGAAAAATGTTCCCAATATTGGGCGAGTCCCAAACCAGGTGGCACAGTCTTAGAATAAAGGGGAGGCCATTTAAGACTGAGGTGAGAAAAAACGTTTCACCTAGAGAGTTGTAAATTTGTGGAATTCCCTGCCACAGAGGGCAGTGGAGGCCAAATCACTGGATAGATTTAAGAGACAGTTAGATGGAGCTCTAGGGACTAGTGGAATCAAGGGATATGGGGAGAAGGCAGGCACAGGTTATGGTTGATTGGGGATAATATTGATTGGGGATCGCAATGAATGACGGTACTGGCTCGAATGGCCGAATGGCCTCCTCCTGCACCTATTTTCTATGTTTCTAAGGACTCGGTGGGCCAAAGGGCCTGTTTCCTCGCCGTATCTCTAAAACGTGGCAGAGAAAGAAGTTGCTTGTCTTTTAGCAGAAGGTTTGCAACTATTTTTTATCAAGGTCTCCAACTCCCTTCTGCAAGTTAAGACCAGGTTGATTTCCACAACTTTTCAACCTGTCCGTTCCTAATTATAACAATTCACTATATTTAAATTAAAAACAAAAACAACAAATTCATCAGGTCCCTTGGATTAGAGTCATAGAGTCATATAGTCACAGTGATACTGTGTGAAAACAGGCCCATCTGCCCATACCGGCCAACATGTCTCATCTACACTAGTCACACCTGCTTACATTTGGTCCAAATCCCTCCAAACCTGTCCTATCCATGTACCTGTCTAACTGTTTCTTAAATGTTGGGATATTCCCTGTCTCAACCACCTCCTCTGGCAGCTCGTTCCACACACCCTCCACTTACAATAGACAATAGACAATAGACAATAGGTGCAGGAGTAGACCATTCGACCCTTCGAGCAAGCACCACCATTCAATGTGATCATGGTTGATCATCCCCAATCAGTATCCTGTTCCTGCCTTCTCCCCATATCCCCTGACTCCGCTATTTTTAAGAGCCCTATCCTATCTAGCTCTCTCTTGAAAGCATCCAGAGAACCTGCCTCCACCGCCCATTAAGGCAGAGAATTCCGCAGACTCACCACTCTCTGTGAGAAAAAGTGCTTTCTCTTCTCCGTTCTAAATGGCTTACTCCTTATTCTTAAACTGTGGCCCCTGGTTCTGGACTCCTCCAACATCGGGAACATGTTTCCTGCCTCTAGCGTGTCCAAGCCCTTAACAATCTTTTATGTTTCGATGAGATCTCCTCTCATCCTTCTAAACTCCACAGTGTACAAGCCCTGCTGTTCCATTCTCTCAGCATATGACAGTCCCGCCATCCCGGGAATTAACCTTGTAAACCTACGCTGCACTCCCTCAATAGCAAGAATGTCCTTCCTCAAATTAGGGGACCAAAACTGCCACACAATACTCCAGGTGTGGTCTCACTAGGGCTCTGCACAACTGTTGCCCCTCGGATTCCTATGAAACCTTTTGGAAATTATGTTTGCTTTTAGAAATAAGATCAGCCAGTGATTATGTGACTTTCAGCTTGGTGGTAAAATCATCACTAGATTTTTGAGGGGTTTTTTTGGAGAGTGATGGGGTTTGAAGAGCAAGTTCTCCAGTCTAATGGGCAACAGGACACTGGTTTGCAGGTCACTCAGAAAGTCACTATGTTATCACTGACAATCATGAGAATAAAAGATTGCAACTCTGCAACTGGATCCTCGACTTCCTCATCCACAGACCACAGTCTGTTCGTATTGGTGGAAATGTGTCAGCCTCGATAACAATCAGCACGGGAGCACCTCAAGGCTGCGTGCTCAGCCCCCTGCTGTACTCGCTCTATACCCATGACTGCGTAGCGGACCACAGTGCGAACTCCATCATCAAGTTCGCTGATGACACCACTGTTGTGGGGCATATCACTGATGGGGATGAGTCAGAATACAGAAGACAGATCGAGCAACTGTCCATATGGTGCCAGCGCAATAACCTGGCCCTCAACACCAGCAAAACCAAGGAACTGATTGTGGACTTTGGAAGGAGTAGGAGGGGGACCCACAGCCCCATTTATATCAACGGGTCGATGGTTGAAAGGGTCAAGAACTTCAAATTCCTGGGCGTGCACATCTCTGAAGATCTTTCCTGGTCTGAGAACACTAACGCAATTATCAAAAAAGCTCATCAGCGCCTCTACTTCCTGAGAAGATTACGGAGAGTCGGTTTGTCAAGGAAGACTCTCTCTAACTTCTACAGGTGCACAGTCGAGAGCATGCTGACCGGTTGCATCGTGGCTTGGTTCGGCAATTTGTGCGCCCTGGAGAGGAAAAGACTACAGAAAGTAGTAAACACCGCCCAGTCCATCATCGGCTCTGACCTTCCTTCCATCGAGGGGATTTATCACAGTCACTGCCTCAAAACGGCTGGCAGTATCATCAAAGACCCACACCATCCTGGCCACACACTCATCTCCCTGCTACTTTCAGGTAGAAGGTACAGGAGCCTGAAGACTGCAACAACCAGGTTCAGGAATAGCTACTTCCCCACAGCCATCAGGCTATTAAACCTGGCTCTGACAAAACTCTGATTATTAATAACTACTTTCTGTTATTTGCACTTTATCAGTTTATTTATTCATGTGTGTATATATTTATATCATGGTATATGGACACATTTATCTGTTTTGTAGTAAATGCCTACTATGTTCTGTGTGCTTAAGCAAAGCAAGAATTTCATTGTCCTATACAGGGACACATGACAATAAACTCACTTGAACTTGAAAAGATCTGGGTACTATATTCTGGCCGACATTCCTTTAGAGCACCGCTACACTGCTACTAGGAGGAGGTGTGGTACATCTTTGGACGGAAGTTACTAAGACCAATGGAGGACCATTGCTCTCCATTGCCCCAAATGGCTGTGCACCCATCTTTCCTATAATCAAACAGTGGGTGGGAACATGGTGCCATGTGGGTAGTAAGCCCGCGGCTATGGGAAAGAAATAAGCATATATCAGTAACTCCCAGCCCAGTATATATATCACTGATAATACATAGCCATTCCAGGCACTTCTTGAAAAATGT
The DNA here is from genome assembly GCF_028641065.1 of Leucoraja erinaceus. Lineage (NCBI taxonomy): Eukaryota > Metazoa > Chordata > Chondrichthyes > Rajiformes > Rajidae > Leucoraja > Leucoraja erinaceus. Next base: position 27,853,538 of record NC_073403.1, read on the forward strand.
TCAAGAGAAAGATTTTGCAAATCTGAATTTCTAGACACTAATATTATAGATGCGCATAATTTCTGGAGGAGCCAACAACCAAAAGCTCCCCCTGATAAGCTATAATGATCATATAGGCCTGACTAAAGAAAAACACAATGAGCTGGATTAACTCAGTGGGACAGGCATCATCTCTGAGAGAAGGAATGGGTGACGTTTCGGGTCGAGACCCTTCTTCAGACATGGGCGACATTTGTTCCATGTGCCAACTATAAAATCTAAGAAATACAATCATGTGTCCTAAACTTTACTCATTAGTCACATACCTATCCCACGATCTTCTGTACATGACACTGATTTCCAGACAAGCATCAGCAACACTCTCCCACACCCTGCAAGGCCCAGTTACACCCATGATCTCTTGCTCTTGCCCCGACCCCCTCCAACCAGCCTTCATCTTATCAAATGATGAGTCAGCCTTCAGGCACAAATGGCCCTCACCTGTCTCCGGCTCCCACTCCTATTCCTTATATTCTTGCGTTCCAACTGATTTGCAATATTTCTGATAATACTCAGCCTGAGCAGGAGAAGAGAATTCTTTGACAATATTATTGCTACGTGTTTATAGTTTTGTCAGAGCTCATTGCCCTGAGACCTGGTGTTTATCTGTACGAGGCATGTTAGGACGTGTGTTCCCTCTGATATTTCTATACCACAGAGATAGTATTTATCATATAAATACAGCGGTCTGATTGATAGAGCAGGACTCGCTATATTATAACCATATAACCATATAACAATTACAGCACGGAAACAGGCCATCTCGGCCATACAAGTCCGTGCCGAACAACTTTTTTTCCCTTAGTCTCACCTGCCTGCACTCATACCATAACCCTCCATTCCCTTCTCATCCATATGCCTATCCAATTTATTTTTAAATGCTACCAATGAACCTGCCTCCGCCACTTCCACTGGAAGCTCATTCCACACCGTTACCACTCTCTGAGTAAAGAAGTTCCCTCTCATATTACCCCTAAACTTCTGTCCCTTAATTCTGAAGTCATGTCCTCTTGTTTGAATCTTCCCTATTCTCAAAGGGAAAAGCTTGTCCACAACAACTCTGTCTATCCAATATTATGGATCAGTCATTAAAGTAACTTGTCTTATTCACACATGCAGAGAAGTAACACTTCCAAATATATGATCGAATATATTTAAATTTACTGTAAATGCATCAGGATCATACTATACCTCGGCATTTTCAGTGAATTTAAATGTATTCAGTCTATATATTTGGATGTGTTACATCTCTGCATGAGGATTGTGCAAATTCAACTTTACAATCAGCCGAGAAGGTTGTTGACTGCAACCTTCCCCCCATCAACGAACTGTACACTGTAAGGGCCAGGAAGTGAGCGGGTAAGATCATCTCTGACACCTCGCACCCTGGCCACAAAAGCACTTCCCTCTGGAAGGCGACTCCGGACTGTTAAAGCTGCCACAGCCAGACATAAGCACGAGCAGTAGCTCTACTCAACAGCCAAAAGTCTGTAGCCTCCTTTTGCTCTGGAATTTTATTTCATTCTTCACATGTTTATATTATAATGTTTTATTCTTAATTGTTTACTGTATATTGTGTCAATAAAATATATTCAATTCAATTCAATTCAAATATCATTTATTAGCATTATTTTTAAAGTTTAACTTAAAGGATCTTAATATACTTTATGTTAAACTTACAAATAATGTATGCGATAAATGTTATTTGATTGTAAAGTTTAATTCAGACTAAATGCAGACACAAGGAACTGCAGATACTGGTTTACATAAAATATTGGAAGTTGTGATCTTTCCATCAGACTACCTCATATTTACGTGATTAATACTATCTCTGAGATATAGAAATATTAGAGGGGACTCAATTTCTAATATTCCTTGTACCAACAATAGACACCAGATTTGAAGAAGGGTCCTAACCAAAAACATTCCCTATCCTTGTTTTCCACAGATGCTGCCTGACCTGCTGAGTTACTTCATCATTTTATGTCCTAATTTGGTCTACATTTGTTTTAAAGTTGACCTTTTCCTATCTTTGTGTCTTAAAATAATTTAATCCACATGATTCTGATGGAGGAAGGTCACAGAAAAAGGGGGTTTCCAGCCCAGCAAGTGGCCATAAATAATGCTGAGAATAGTGTCATCACTAGTATAGTAGCAGACTGCACCAGGGACATTACCTTAAACTTTACTCGCAGAACATAAACTACGAATCAAATAAAGGTTTCTTAATCGCTCATTCCTGTTCCCAACAGACGATGAAAACAGTGCTTTAAGGTGGTAGAGTTGCTGCCTTACAGCGTCAGAGACCAGGGTTCAATCCTGACCACGGGTGCTGTCTGTACTGAGTGTGTATGTTCGCACCATGACCCCATGGGCTTCCTCTGAGTTCTCTGGTTTCCTCCCACTTTCCAAAGACGGGCAGGTTGGTAGGTAATTGAAAGGAACTGCAGATGCTACTTTACACTGAAGATAGACACAAAATGCTAGAGTAACTAAGCGGGACAGACAGCATCTCTGGAGGGAAAGAATGGGTGACTTCTGAAGGAGAATCTCGACCTGAAACGTCACCCATTCCTCCTGAGTTACTCTAGCATTTTGTGTCTAATTTCAGGTTTGCAGGTTAATTGGCTTCTGTAAATGATTCCAAGTGTGTAGGATAGTACTGGTGTATGGGTGAATGCTGATCGGCACCGAATTGGTGGGCCAAAGGGTCTGTTTCTACGTCGTATCTCTAAACTATTTATTCTTCCATTGCAGCCATTTTAATTTATTCAGTCTCCCAAGGGAAGTGCCTCTATTTTGTAAAACATAAAGGTCCGTGCACTATCTCCTTCATCCCCTAGAAATCAATCCTACAATGCGACCTGCATTATTCAGGCCAGAACAGCCATTTCCAGCTGACATTTGGATAGGCCAGGAGTAGAGACAGCAGCATCTGCAGTAAAATATTTAAGTACCTACATGGAGATTTATCTTTCATTTTCATAATTTACTTGATATTCATGTGGATGTATTGCGATTATGAAGTCTACTGCACATATCCTCTGCTGTGCGTAGACAAAAACATCTCTTTTTATCTCTTATCCCGCTTGAGGCTTACTAATTGTGCACTTCTGCGAGCACAGTTTCAACTAAATAAGCTGCTTATATCAGTGTTATCTGTGCCTCTCAGCTTTTGTCAGGATTTTCATAATTATCCCGTGACTTAATTCGCCCAAATGAGCTCCGTCAGTCTCGTCCACAGCGTAACGTGCAATCAAGCTTCTTTGATCTCTGTCAAATTTCCGTGTTGATGTGAGAATGCGTGTTTGTGGAACAGTAGGTGTGGGCTGAGGCCCCACGCCTGTATCCATGGGCCACCAGAGCACGCCTGATCATGCGAGAGTCAAAGGAAAGTAAACTTGGCCCCAGGCCCTTGTTACCACAACATTGATAGTGTTGTGGTTGGTGGACAACTCACCTAATCGGCATTCCTGACAATTTAAAGGAGGGGAGTGTTTTGACAGCAGGTAACTGGATGTCAACTCGTGGTCGCTGCTGCAGAAACTGTTGCAGAGGTCCTGAGCTTATGGGATTGTTGATTGATGGAATTGTGTGGGAAGGAACTGCAGATGCTTGTTTACATCGAAGATAGACACAAAATGCTGGAGTCACTCAGCAGGTCAGGCAGCATCTCTGGAGAGAAGGAATAGGTGAAGCATCAGGAAGAGATCCTTCTTCAGACTATGGAAGGGTCACGACCTGAAATGTCACATATTCCTTTTCTCCAGTGATGCTGCCTGACCCACTTAGTTGCTCCAGCATTTTGTGTCTATCTTTTGAATTGGTTGATTGAAAGAAACAGCATGGAGTCAGGCCCTTTGGCCCATTGAGTTCACGCCAACTAGTGCTATCCCACTTTCACATCCAGTCCCTACACACTAGGAGCAATTTTACAGAGGTCAGTTAACCAACAAACCCACGTACCTTTGGGATGTGGGAGGAAGCCGGAACATCAGGAGGAACTCCATGTGATCATCCACGCAAGATCCACACAGTCAGAATCCGAAGTTGGGATTGAACCAGGGACTCCAGTGCTGTGAGGCAGCAGCTCCACTGCGCCAATGTGCCGCTACTATGAAATGACATAGCATGACAATTTTGTGATATTATAACTTAGAGACATTGAATGATATAGTACAGAAACAGGCCCTTCGGCCCAACTGGCCTACGTCGACCAAGCTCCTCCATCTACATTAGCCCCATCTGCTCGTGTTTGGCCCATATGCCTCTAAACTTTTCCTATCCATGTACCTGTCCAAATATCTTTTAATTACAAAAAATGTATCTTCTCATTCAACATTCTACTTCAATGTTAACTCTGTTTCCCTCTGCATGGATGCTGCCTGGTCTGTGAGTATCACCAGCATTTTCTGTTGTAATTCCTTCACAAAGTGGCAGGCTTCAGTTTGCACCCCCTTGGATTAGAGAAGGAATGATTTATTTGGCCAAGACCCTGCATCAGGACTGAGAGGAAGATAGCCAGGGTATAGAAGTGAGAGGGAGGGAGGAGGCAGAGTAGGGTCGGTGTAGATGGGGCCAGATGAGAGGCAGGGAGAGGGAACCCAAGTGTCTGGTATGTGAGCAGATATAACCACATGGAGAGGGTGACAGAGTCTTGGCAATATAGAGGGGTGGGGGTTGGGGGTGGGGGGGAGGAGTGTCAGAAGAGTGGAAACAATTTTAAAATGGAGCGAGAACCTGGGTGGAGTGCTGGGAGTGGGCAAGTAACACTGGGCTAGCTGAAACTGAACAACTCAGACAGTAGAACTGTGGTGGACTTCGGAGGGCAGTTAGCAGATATGATTGTGGCATTTAAGAGACTGGTGAGAGAATGGTGGGATGTGGATTATGCACAGGTAGATGAAAGATGGTCATGTTTGGCACAGACATTTTGGGCCAAAAGCCTTGTTCTTGTGCTGTATGTTTCCATGTTCAATGGTTCTAGCAAGCATAATGGAACGTAATGGAATAGGAGTTGCCACTCTTTTCCTCAAGTCCATTCCACCATTTAATGAAATCATGGTCGCTCTGTACCGCAGCGGCACCATTTGCCTTTAGTTCATATCCCTTGATACCCTTTACCAACAAGGATCGAACAATCATATTCGAGGGAATGATTTTTAAGCTTCAACTGGTTTGTGCGAGAGAATAAGTGCTTTTGCGTCTGAATGGACTAATTCTCATCTCTCTCTCTTTTTCTATTGGGCCTCTGTAGTATTTACAGAATTTCCTGCTTGTCTTTCAGGTTAGATAGAGCTCTAGAGGGGTTAAATAGAGCTCTAGGGGCTAGTGGAATAAAAGGACACGGGGAGAAGGCAGGCACGGGTTATTGATTGGGGATGATCAGCCATGATCACAATGAATGGCGGTGCTGGCTCGAAGGGCTGAATGGCCTCCTTCTGCACTTATTTTCTATGTTTCTATGTTATTGATTATTGTTCTTGATTCAAGCACCAGAAGAAATAGTTGAACCAGATCTCAATCGAATTCTTTCAACTTTTTTGATCTATTTGATCAGACCATATGTTCATAAGCACATGTCATAGGAGCAGATTTACATAATTTGGCCCATCAAGTCAACTCTACCATTTGATCATGGCTGATCTATCTTTCCCTCTCAACCCCATTCTCCTGCCTTCTTCCCTTAACCTTTGACACCCGTACTAATCAAGAATCTGTCAATCTCCACATTAAAAATACCCATTGACTCCTTTGCCTCCACAGCCGTCTGTGGCAGTGAATCCCACAGATTCACCATCCTCTGACGAAAGTAATTGCTCCTCATCTCCTTCCCAAATGTACGTCCTTTTATCCTGAGACAAGTGAAGACAATGTCAGATAATGCTTTATCAGCTTTTTGATAGATGGAATCATCTGTCTGATTTTGCCATTTTACTGCAAATGCCCTTGAAGAATATTAATACTGTGAAATTCATGTAAAGCTTCGTTGCCTCTGTGACTAAAATAATGTTGGCTTTTAGTAAATAGTGATGAACACCACTGATCAGGATAGCGAATGCTTTTATGCTATTAGTGTCGGCTCATGTCAAGAGTGCATGTTATTACTTCCCTTTAAGATTTCCATTAAGCATGATTTGATTGTCAGAAGCCGTCATACAGATCCAAGTTATCTGGTTAGGTGCTAACTTAAAGCAGATTCATATCTTGTATTACCTCTGACTGTACATTAACATTTTTCTTTTTTTTTAATTACATTTAGTGAAATGGTCAGAAATTGATTTTCCTTGTGGAATTGTTATTTCAATAACCATGAATTCCCATTAGCTTTACCTTTGTTTTGTACTTCACAAATAAAGGACTATGATTTTCTTTGCACAGTGAAACATGTTTAAAATGGTTTAGTACCAATATCTCCCATGCAGAAGCACGACTCTAGCACGCAAGGATTAAGGCACCAAGAATGATGTAATCCATGGACAGGAATGGCTTAGAGGAACTGGTGGCACTAGTGTTGATGGGGCATCTTGGTGGGCAGGGGCAAGTTGGGCCGAAGGGCCTGTTTCTATGCTGTATGACTCTAATAGACATTATGCTTGGAAACTTACACAAGGTGGCACAATGGCACAGTTAGTTGAGCCTGTCCCTCACAGCTCCAGCCATTCCAGGTTTGATCCTGACTGTGTTATCTGTGTAGAGTTTGCACATTCTCCCAAAGGCTCTTGTTATCTCCTTCTGTACATTGTGCCAGTGAGTAAGAGAGAAAATATGATTAGTAAATAGACACAAAAAGCTGGAGTAACTTAGCGGGTCAGACAGCATCTCTGGAGAAAAGGAACGGGTGATGTTTCGGGTCGAGACCCTCCTTCAGGCTGAGTTACTCCAGCTTTTAGTGTCTATCTTCAGTTTAAACCAGCATCTGCAGTTCCTTCCGACACATTAAGATTAGTAGAAATGGGTGCAGACTGGTTGGCACGTGGTTAGTGGACTGAAGGACCTGTTTCCGTTCTGTATGATTCTTCCTCTGCTCTCACTGCCGTTTTGCAGTGAGGTCGGTCTCAGGTTGTTGACAGACAGAGGGCAGGGTGGGGAAGTTTGTAAGGGAGGAATGGACCTGGAACTGGAGGCGAGATGGGAAGATGTCTGCAGCACCAGTGTAAGAGGTCACTGGGGGACTGAGTGTTGGGGAGGGCAGAGGGTTTGCTGCTACAAGAACCTGGCACAAGCACCTCAGAAAATCCCACCTACAGTGCATTCAGAAAGTATACAGACCCCTTCACTTTTTCCACATTTTGTTACGATACAGCCTTATTCTAAAATGGATTAAATTATATATTTTTATCATCACGCTACACACTATACCCCAGAATAAAGAAGCAAAAACAGGTGTTTAGAAATATTTGCAAAGTAATTAAAAAGAAATAACTGAAATATCATATTTACATAAGTATTCAGACCCTTCACTCAGTACTTTGTTGAGGCAGTTTTGGCAGCGATTACAGTCTCAAGTCTTCTTGGGTATGACGCTGCAAGCTTGGCACACCTGTATTTGGGTCATTTCTCCCATTCCTCTCTGCAGATCCTCTCAAGCTCTGTCAGGTTGGATGGGGAGCGTCGATGCACAGCTATTTTCAGGTCCCTCCAAAGATGTTCAATTAGGTTCAAGTCCGGGCACTGGCTGGGCCACTCAAGGACATTCACAGACTTGTCATGAAGCCACTCCTGTGTGGTCTTGGCTCTGTACTTAGGGTCGTTGTTCTGTTGGAAGGTGAACCTCCACCCAGTCTGAGGTCCAGAACGGTCTGGAGCAGGTTTTCATCAAGGATTTCTCTGTATTTTGTTCCATTCATTTTTCTCTTGATCCTGACTAGACTCTTAGTTCCTGCCGCTGAAAAATATCCCCACAGCACGATGCTGCCATCACCATGCTTCACCGTAGGTATGGTATTGGCCAGGTGATGAGCAGTGCCTGGTTTCCTCCAAACGTGACGTTTGGCATTCAGGCCAAAGAGTTCAATCCTGGTTTCATCAGACTAGAGAATCTTGTTTCTCATGCCTTTTGGCAAACTCCAAGTGGGCTGTCATGTGCCTTTTACTTTGGAGTGGCTTCCGTCTGGCCACTCTACCATAAAGGCCTGATTGGTGGAATGCTGCAGATATAGTTGTCCTTCTGGAAGGTTCTCCCATTTCCATAGAGGAACTCTGGAGCTCTGTCAGAGTGACCATCAGGTTCTTGGTCACCACCCTGACCAAGGCCCTTCTACCCCGATTGCTCAGTTTGGCCGGGCGGCCAGCTCTATGGAGAGTCCTAGGTTATGGAGAGTCCTGTTGCTTCCAAAGTTCTTCCATTTAAGAATGACGGAGGCCACTGTGATCATTGGGACCTGCAATACTGCAGAAATTGTTTTATACTCTTACCCAGATCTGTGTCTCGACACAATCTCATCGCAGAGGTCTATGGACAATTCCTTCATCTTCATGGCTTGGTTTTTGCTCTGACATGCACTGTCAACTGCGGGACCTTATATAGACAGGTGTGTGCCTTTCCATATCATGTACATTCAATTTAATTTACCACTGGTGGACTCCAATCAAGTTGTAGAACCATCTTAAGGATAATCAATGGAAACAGGATGCACCTAAACTCAATCTTGAGTGTCATAGCAATGGGTCTGAATATTTATGTAAATGTGATATTTCAGTTATCTATTTTTAATTACTTTGCAAAAATTTCTAAACACCTGTTTTCGCTTCTTCATTCTGTGGTATTGTGTGTAAATTGATGATTAAAAAAATGAATTTAATCCATTTTAGAATAAGGCTGTAATGTAACAAAATGTGGAAAAAGTGAAGGGGTCTGAATACCTTCTGAATGCACTGTAAATTCTCAGGCTGCACTGAAGGAGTGTCGCATGGGATTGCTGTCATTCCACATGTGCCAGACATGGACATTGCATCGTTGCATATGTGCAACCTGTGACCCAATGTCAATTGTATTGGAACGGCATGGTTCAACCAACAAATCAGCACTATTACATTCCATCTGGGAATAGTCAAACGGTACTGTGCCACATTGAAAGAAACAGCATTGTCTGCAAGACTTTCCATGCCATTAACGTCAACACCATTCTGCACCACAGGGCTACTGAATTCTCCATTATCCAGCATCAACATTCACCCTGATGCTTCAATGGTTCCTTTATTACCATGTGTACCAAGGTATAGTGAGATCCTTTTTTTAACCATACGAATCTTAGCGGGATCCTTTCAACCACAGACTCGCAGCAGAAGAAGGCAGAGTTGTGATACCGACTCACTTTAAATTCATCTGATCTAAAGTTAATGGAAAATAAAATAGTGCAGGAAGTCACACAGCAACTCAGCTGGCCCATTCATTTGCACAATGGGGAGGGAGGTTACATATACCCTCTTGCAAGGTACAGTGAGATCTATTGAGGGAGTGCAGCGTAGGTTCACCGGGTTAATTCCTGGGATGGCGGGACTGTCATATGCTGATAGAATGGAGCGGCTGGGCTTGTGTACTCTGGAATTTAGAAGGATGAGAGGGAATCTTATTGAAACATATAAGATTATTAAGGGTTTGGACACGCTAGAGGCTGGAAACATGTTCCCGATGTTGAGGGAGTCCTGAACCAGGGGCCACTGTTTAAGAATAAGGGGTAAGCTATTTAGAAAGGAGATGAGGAAATACTTTTTCACACAGAGAGTTGTGAGTCTGTGGCATTCTCTGCCTCAGAGGGCGGTGGAGGCCGGATCTCTGGATACTTTCAAGAGAGAGTTAGATAGAATTCTTAAAGATAGCTGAGTCAAGGGATATGGGGAGGAGGCAGGAAGGGGGTACTAATTGGGGATGATCTGCCATGATCACATTGAATGGCAGTGCTGGCTCAAAGGGCCGAATGGCCTACTCCTGCACGTATTGTCTATTATCTATTGCAAAAAGTTGTGAACACTGCCCAGTCCATCACTGTCTCTGACCTCCCCACCATCGAAGGGAATTATCAGAGTCGCTGACTCAAACAGGCAGCCAGCATCATCAGAGACCCACACCATCCTGGCCACACACTCATTTCACCGTTGCCATCAGGAAGAAGGCACAGGAGCCTGAAAACTGTAACGTCCAGGTTCAGGAACAGCTTCTTCCCTACAGCCATCAGGCTATTAAACACAACAACCTCAAATAAGCTCTGAACTACAATAGACTATTATTATTATTATTATTATTATTATTATTATTATTATTATTATTATTATTATTATTATTATTATTGCACCACTATTGTTTGTTTTTGTGTGTATGTATGTGTGTGTGTGTGTGTATGTGGTGTATATATGTGTACTTGTGAATATGTGTATATATACACACTGAACTTTTTTTTCTCTCGTTTATCATATTGTTTACAGTGTACCATGTTTCCATATTCTGTTGTGCTGCAGCAAGTAAAGGCCTTGTCCCACTTTCCTGAGTTACTCACAAACTCTCCCGAGTTTTCCCCTTGATTCGAACTCGGAGAATTATGGTAATAGCCATTCGTAGGTACTAGGGGCTATTTTGTTTACTCGTGGACATTTTTCAACATGTTGAAAAAACGTCCCGACTTACCTGATGCCCCGAGTTCCTTCGGCTGGCATTACGAGCCACTACGTAACATCTACGGACTCCTACGGCCTCCGACGGACTCACTAAGGACATTCCCCGACATTCCCCGAGTGCGAATCAAGGGGAAAACCGGGAGAGTTTGTGAGAACTCGGGAAAGTGGGGCTTAAAATTTCTCTATCTGGAGATAAAACACTCTTTGTGAGTAACTCTTGTCGGGCCAAAGCAGGAAATGGAAACTAATGCTCGATCTTAACAGAGTGATTTTTTCTCACTTGTTGGTGAAATACATTTTGTTTCCAAACATATGACAATAAAATAATAATAACTCTTGTTAAGCACCTTCAAAGCTGACCTCTGTGCCTAAAACAGGGAACAACAGGGCATACACAGCACGAGGGCATAAATAACATACAAAAATGGAAATCTAAAACACAATACGAACAAACGCAGCAAAACCAAGCAAATAAAGTTAATAAACAATTCAACACCTCACTGATCTACAAAGGCCATGGAGAATAGATATGTCTTCAGGAGTGACTTAAAAACAGCTAGAGAAGGGGCCTGTTTAACGTGCAGAGGCAATTTTCCACAATCTCGGAGCCGACACAGCAAAGGCACGGTCCCCTCTGAGCTTCCGCTTAGTCTTTGGCTCAATCAAACTTTGGATGCCAAGTTTGACTAAACAACTGTGTTTTCCTGTGTAGGAAGTAACTGCAGATGCCGGTTTACAATGAAGATAGACACAAAGTGTTGGAGTAACCAAGCTGGACAGGCAGCATCTCCGGAGAAATCAGTACCCTGAACGATGAAGGCAGTCACGCCAACTGTATAAACTCCATAGAGACAGCACCCGTAGTCAGGATCGAACCCTGATCTCTGAGCCTGTGAGGCAGCCACTCTGCCATTGCACCACTGTGCCACCCTATGAGTGACCGTTATTCTGAATGGTGTTTCCATTGCACTACCTCTTCCTACGAGTAGAAACATCACATCAGCTCAAGGCCCAACTCTTGTGCTCAGTACCCCGACCGGTGAAGGCAAGCATGCCAACTCCCTTCCTCACCACATCAAAGAAATGTAGCGACACAGGGAAACCATTGGTGATGACCAGTCACTGGAAGAATGTAACAATGGTGTGTTTGGAATCATAGCCACAAAACCAGGGGGTTCCATTGAGAATGGCCCCGGGGGTTGCCTGAGTTGATTTTAAGCTGTGCATCTGACAAGCTAACTCTTCAGCCAGCTGAAGAAATAAAAACAAAACGTGCTTGTTCAAAAGAACGGAGACAAAGAAAAACGAGTTTTGCGCCAAGTACTATCTGTGTTGTATCTGGATACCCCCCAAAATAATATATACTGCAATAAATTCATGCCATGAAAATATAGTCCAGGTTTTAGCTGCCAGTCACACAGCTTTTCACTGTCCCAGAACGAGAGTTTTTTTTTCTTTATACGACTGAAATGCACTGGATGTGTGCCTCTGGTCACTGTCGCTGGCCTGTCCACACATGCTTGCTTGGAGCAGCATATAGTATGGAAAGGCACAGAGCGTTGGAGTGACTGGTGCGGCACGGTGGCGCAGCAGTAGAGTTGCTGCCTCACTGCGCCAGAGACCCGGTTTTGATCCTGACTCTGGGTGCTGTCTGTACGGAGTTTGTGCGTTGTGCGTTTGTCTGTAGGACAGCGTTAGCGTGCGGTGATCATAGGTGCGAAATCGGTACAGATGCAACTTTCGTGCTGCATCTGTAAAAACTAAACTCAGTGGGTCAGGCAGCATCTCTGGAGAACAGGGATAGGCGATATTTCAGGTCAAGACTCTCTTTTTCCCCCTCTCTTCCCTGTACTCCATCTGATGCACACCCATTTCTGCCTTTCCCCTTCCCCCCCATCCACTTCAACCTAAATTCCTTCCTCTAGCTTCACATTTCACTGCCTCTTCAATCTTTACCTCCTTGTCTCATTCTCCTTTGTCTTTATATCTCTGGCATTTGGCCAACCATCTGCAAATCAGCTGCCTCCCCACTCACCTATCACTTGCCAGGATTTGTCCCTCCCCCCCCCCACCACACACCCCCCCCCCCCCCCCAATCAATGTTCTCCAGAGATGCTGCCTGAGTTACTCCAGCACTTTGTATCTTTTTTGTAAACCAGCACCTGCAGTTCCCTTGTCTATTCATCAAGGATCGCGGTGTTTAGCTGAACACATAAAGTGCAGGAAGAACTCAGTGGGTCAGGCAGTATCTGTGGAGGGAATGGACAAACAATGTTTCGGGTTGGGACCCTTCTTCAGAATGATTGCAGGAGGGGGAAGAAAGCTGCAAAAGAAGGATGGGGCAGGACAAAGTATGGCAAGGGAAGGGTGGCTGTTTGTGTCTGGAGAAAGGGATACAGCAGAGAAAACTCTATGAGTCCATTTGATATTGGCGTGATAGCACTTCCAGCTTACTCTGGATCACAACCTGCCTGCTTTGTTGCTGATTCTTACAATCAGCAAACATCACATGAATTGTGAAGTGATTATGAAGGTTGGCACAGTGGAGCAGCTGATAAAGCTGTTGTCTTACAGCACCAGAGTCCCAGGTTCAATCCTGACCTTGGGTGCTGCATGTGTGGAGTTTGCACATTCTCCCTGTGATTGCATGGGTTTCCTCTCCAGTTTCCTCCCACATCCAAAAGATGTTGATTGGTTTCAGTAAATTTTCCCCAGTGTGTAGGATTGAATGAGTGTACCGGTGATCGCTGGTCGGCGTGGACTCGGTGGGCCAATCGGCTTGTTTCCACGTTGTATCTCTAAACTGAACTAAAAATTAAACCAAAGCTACGCGTCCATACCATACTGGGCTTGGTTTTGAATTGGATTCACATTGACCAATTAAAGCAGAAACGAAAAAAAAAACACTCAGCAGGTCAGGCAGCATCCCATTAGGGGCAATTTACAGAGGTTAATTAACTTCCATACCTGCATATCTTTGTGATATGGGAGAAAACCAGAGCACTTGGAGGAAACCCATGGGATCGCTGGAAGCACATACAAACTCCACTCCAACTGTCTTGGGACAATGGGACACAGCCTTGTCCGACACCAGTCTCACTGAGATTTGCTCGGATGTTGACTGAAGATAGACACAAAATGCTGGAGTAACAGCGGGACAGGCAGCATCTCTGGAGAGAAGGAATGGGAGACGTTTCGGGTCGAGACCCTTCTTCAGACTGGTTCGTAATGTAGCTTGTAATACAGCAGAGGCCGGAAATAGACTGGGAATGTGATTATTGTATATGTGTGGCCAGAGGCAGGGGTCAGGAGCATGGTCAGGTATGTGGACATATGCATGTGTCAGGAATGCGGTTAAATGTGACGAGCTGAAGGTCGGGCACGTGAGTATGTTCTCATATCTTTACAACTGTGACAGTCCATCAGATCTGTGCTGAGAGAGTAATCCCATCCGTTCCACTCCGCCACCTTATTTTCCCTCTATCTATTCTCTTACGTTGCATCCCCCGATTCCCATGGACATGTGAGATGGAAGGGAAATAAAGTGGTGGAGTTGTAAGGATGGAACTCCTCCCTCGGCCCTTGGAGTAGCTCACGGTAGCCAACATATGCAACCAGCCATTAGGTCTTTGGGATGCGAGAGAAAGTCCACGCAGTCACATGGAGAACAAAGCTGTCCAGAGGCGTGGAGCACTGCGGTACTGGGTGGGAGCTGTTGGAGATGTCGGACGCGAAGAGCGGGAGGATGAACCAGGCTATGCCTCCAGTGCCTTCACCGCCAGTTGCCCAGGTGCGCGCAGGACACTCAGACGGCCCAACGAGGAGAGGGACATCGGTTCACGGGCTAATCTGATCGAGGGAGGTCATGCAGGAGCCTGGGGCTTACCTGGATCAGGAGCCACTCCAGTAGACCAAGCACAAGGGCTGACAGGACTTAGTACTTTGGAAATGGCTTCAAAATATGGCGGCATCTGCGTGTGTGAATAGGCAAATATAATTTCACTCTGCAGTTGCACATGTGAGAAATAAAGCTTCGTTGCACCATTGGACCAGACGACTGATGTAGTACTGCTGCATAAACGTGGTGCCTGCAACTAGGAATGGCATAGTGGGCCAGATGTGTGGAATGGCAAAAGATGATGAACATTGACCGGACTCCCGGATCAGGCTCGCGATATGGAGATCAAGCCTAACCTGAAGTATGAGTGAGGAGGAGATGACTGGTGAGGAAGGAGGCAGTGAGCAAAGACTTGTGTTTGAGCCCACACTCAGCATTCACCAGGGTAAATACCCTTGCAGTATCTCCCACAACACTTTCACCCAGTTTTGGAGGATAATCATTGCTGGTGAGCACATACTTCAATCCACTACTGGAGCAGGGGACGATGTTGCAGAGAAAATGTGGGTCACCATCTTGCTCGGCTTAGGTTAGATCAGAATACAGTATGGAAACAGGCCCTTCGGCTAACCGAGTCTATGCCAATCAACAATTAGTCAGAGTATATAAAGTATAATAGTTGGGAAGTAGACACAAAATGCTGGAGTAACTCAGCGGGTGGGACAGCATCTATGGAGAAAAGGAATGGGTGACATTTTGGGTTACTCCAGTATTTTGTGACTACCTTCAATTTTATCCAGCATCTGCAGTTCTTTCTCACACATAGAAGTTCAAGTGAGTTTATTGTCATGTGCCCCTGTATAGGACAATGAAATTCTTGCTTTGCTTCAGCACACAGAACATAGTAGGCATTTACTACAAAACAGATAAGTGTGTCCATATACCATGATATATATATATACACACATGAATAAATAAACTGATAAAGTGCAATAACAGAAAATGTGTTATTAATAATCAGAGTTTTGTCCGAGCCAGGTTTAATAGCCTGATGGCTGTGGGGAAGTAGCTATTCCTGAACCTGGTTGTTGCAGTCTTCAGGCTCCTGTACCTTCTACCTGAAGGTAGCAGGGAGATGACTGTGTGGCCAGGATGGTGTGGGTCTTTGTTGATACTGCCAGCCTTTTTGAGACAGCGACTGCGATAAATCCCCTCGATGGAAGGAAGGTCAGAGCCGATGATGGACTGGGCAGTGTTTACTACTTTTTATAGTCTTTTCCTCTCCGGGGCGCTCAAGTTGCCGAACCAAGCCACGATGCAACCGGTCAGCATGCTCTCTACTGTGCACTTGTAGAAGTTAGAGAGAGTCTTCCTTGACAAACCAACTCTCCGTAATCTTCTCAGGAAGTAGAGGCGCTGATGAGCTTTCTTGATAATTGCATTAGTGTTCTCGGACCAGGAAAGATCTTCAGAGATGTGCACGCCCAGGAATTTGAAGCTCTTGACCCTTTCAACCATCGACCCGTTGATATAAATGGGGCTGTGGGTCCCCCTCCTACTGCTTCCAAAGTCCACAATCAGTTCCTTGGTTATGCTGGTGTTGAGGGCCAGGTTATTGTGCTGGCACCATATGGACAGTTGCTCGATCTCTCTTCTATACTCTGACTCATCCCCATCAGTGATACGCCCCACAACAGTGGTGTCGTCAACAAACTTGATGATGGAGTTCGCACTGTGACTGGCTACGCAGTCATGTGTATAGAGTGAGTACAGCTGAGCACACAGCCTTGAGGTGTTCCCGTGCTGATTGTTATCGAGGCTGACACATTTCCACCAATATGAACAGGCTGTGGTCTGTGAATGAGGAAGTCGAGGATCCAATTGCAGAGGGATGCGCAGAGACCCAGTTCTGCGAGTTTGGTAACCAGCTTGGAGGGGATGATTGTGTTAAATGCCGAGCTGTAATCGATGAATAACAGCCTGACATATGAGTTTTTGTTGTCCAAGTGGTCCAGAGCGGAGTGGAGGGCCAACGAGATCGCATCCACCGTTGATCTGTTGTGGCGGTAAGCGAACTGCAGTGGGTCCAGGTTTTTGTCGAGGTAGGAGTTGATTTGTTCCATGATCAACCTCTTAAAGCACTTCATCACCACCGGCGTTAATGCCACTGGTCGATAGTCATTGAGGCACGTCACCTTACTCTTCTCAGGCACTGGTATAATGGATGCCCTTTGAAAGTAGGTGGGGACCTCAGACCTCAGAAGTGAGAGGTTGAATAAGATGTTGGTGAGACCGCATTTAGAATATTGTGTTCAGTTCTGGGCACCATGTTATAGGAAAGATATTGTCAAGCTTGAAAGGGTTCAGAGGAGATTTATGAGGATGTTGCCAGGACTAGAGGGTGTGAGCTATAGGGAGCGGTTGAGTAGGCTGGGTCTCTATTCCATGGAGTGCAGGAGGATGAGGGGTGATCTTATAGAGGTTTACAAAATCATGCGAGGCATATATCGGGTAGATGCACAGAGGCTTTTGCACAGAGTAGGGAATCGAGGACCAGACAGAGATTCAAGGTGAAGGGGAAAAGATTGAATAGGAATCTGAGGAGTAACTTTTTCACACAAAGGGTGGTGGGTGTTTGGAACAAGCTGCCAGAGGAGGTAGTTGAGGCTTGGGACTATCCAATCATTTAAGAAACAGATAAACAGATACATGGATAGGACCAGTTTGGAGGGATATGGACCAAGCGCAGGCAAGTGGGACTAGTGTAGCTGGGGCAAGTTGGGCTGAAGGGCCTGTTTCCACACTGTATCGTTCTATGACTCTTATCACCCACACACCAGTTCTATCCAGCACACCAGGGACAACTTATAGAAGGCAATTAACCTACAAGCCTGCACGTCTTTGGAATGTGAGAGGAAAGTGGAGCACCCAGAGAAAACACACGAGGCCACAGGGATAACGTGCAAACTCCGTACAGACAGCACCCATAGTCAAGATCGAAGCCGGGTCCCTGACGCTGTGATGCAGCAACTGTGCCACTGCATTACCGAGCCACCCACACAGAAGGTAAGAAAGGAAAATGAACCTTCTGTTTGATTAGCGGTGTATGTTTCACAATATTATTGACACCCAGGGAATGTCCGAGAATCTACATGACAACTTCAGAAATACTTCCGTGCGTTGAAGCACTGTTTCTAAAGGTAACTTGAAGACAAATATTGATTGTGATTACTGGCTTCGGGGCTACCACAAGGTGAAGATATATTCTCTGTTGACTAAACCATTAAAATGTCTTCAGATGGTTTATAGTTCAGACAGATTTATAACCATAATTACATTTTGTGTCAGGTAATTTCCTGACAGAAGCATCCTATTCTCTGGCATAGACAATGTGAGTGATATTTATCAGCCGAGGTTGGTTTAACTATTTCAGCACCAATTTATTTTGACAGTTTTCATATTTTCACAACAGCTCATCAATTATAAGAATTTACATGCAGAATTAAAGCAGTTGGCGTTATTTGAAGGATATGTTTGCTGCTGACTGTAACTTGCAATTTTGGAATATATTGCCTAAAAGCCAGGGACAACATTATTCCATACACTTCTGTTTAGAGATCATTTAGAAAGACGAAAAAAGCAAGGGACATATTCTATGTAAATTTTAACTGACATCTAACCCGCTACTTGCAGCCTGAAGAAGGGTCCTGAGTTGAAACGTCACTTCTCCAGAGATGCTGCCTGACCTGCTGTTACTCCAGCACTTTGTGTCTACCTTTGGTATAAACCGGCATCTACAGTTCTTTGTTTCTTTACTCTGTGGATTGATTGATTGATTGATTGATTGATTGATTGATTGATTGATTGATTGATGCAGCGTGGAAACCGGATCTTCAGTCCAACGAGTCCATGCTGACCATCGATCACCTGTTCACAATAGTTCTATGTTGTGCATTTATGTTGCAAGCAATGCCTACACACTAGGGGCAATTTACGGAGATCAATTAACCTTGAAACTCGCACGGCAGGGATGTCGGAGGAAACCAGAGCACCCGGAGGAAGCCCATGCTTTCGCAGGGAGAACGTGTAAACACCACACAGACAGCACCCGAGGTCAGGATCGAACCGGTGTCTCTGGCGCTGTGTGGCAGCAGCACTACCAGTTGCATCACAACGGAAGAGCGCTGTCCCCTCTTCGGACTCTAGCCTTCATTGGTCAAGTGCGGCAGAAACAGCAACAACAGAGGATTTCTACCCAGATACTCCAGTAATGTGTCCTTTCATGTTTGCACAGCAACCTACCCTGTGGCCTCTCTGGTTGAGGGTTGTAATCGCTGTGTTCCACGTTGCATATCCATCTGCATCTGATCTTTGGTAACAAGCAAGGAAGACCATCATCAATAGGCTTTTTAGTGGTTCTGCTTGCAAAGGGATGTTGTTGGTGTACAGCAAGTTTCGGAATGACTTTCATTGAAGACTAAATCACAATTGCAGTGTCTGGTCCACAAATATATCAAAAGCCTTACCACAAAGCACACTCAGTTCTTAATGATGTTCTCCCATTGCAAAGATCTTCTTTCAGTTAGTCAGACTGAAGGTTCAAAGTTCAAGTTCAAAGTAAACTTTATTGTCAATTCAAATAAATTGGATTGAAATTGCGTTTCCCCATACTCCAAATGTGCAAGTAATATTTATAACACAGACAGACAATCTACCAATAAGATAGACAATATACATTATTTAAAATATTCACAGTGTGCCAGAATGTAGTAAAATTTTGAGGTATGTTATTAAGGTGCAATAATAAAAGGTGCAATATAGAAAAGTGCAAATAGCATACTGCAGACATTGAGTTAAAATTATTTTGACAGACAGTTGGTCTTTGTTTGTGTAATGTTCATGGACTTTTCTTGAGTGTGTTGAGTAGTCTGATGGCCTGAGGGAAAAAGCTGTTTTTGAATCTGGTGGTTTTGCTCCGCATGCTGCGGTAGCGCTTGCCAGATGGTAGGAGAGTGAACAGTTTGTGTGCTGGGTGGATGGTGTCTTTGATGATATTGGTTGCTCTCTTGCGACTCTAGGACTTTTGATAAAAACGGCAGTTTTGGAGATGGAGGACCTGAAACCCCAAGACTGCAGTCAAGAGCGTTTCTAATCAGGGGTGGTAACTGCATGTTTAAAAAGTCTCAAAGGAACAACACCCGAGGACAAAATGCGGCTTTAACGACAGCCGATAACAGCTGTCTCAGATGGAAAAAACCTCCTTAAACAGCCGAGGAGGAACAGCATCATTCGGAGAACCTGAGGGCACTTGAACGACCCACAATCCGTGCAAAAAGGAGAGACCGGCAGCACAAATGATCAAACACAGCAGTGCATCAACAGGGGGGTGAACAGAGGGTGGCCTAACAAGATGCCACCAAAGATCATTAAGCTCTGTCTTGAGATGGGTATAAGTCCTGGTATAAGGTCTTTGAAAGTTGAAAGAATAATGTGATTCTCTTGACACCATCAAAGCTGTAATCTTCAGATAAAACCATTAATGAGGTAAAATAAGTTTTCTGGTTGAGAATATTATGTTATACCTTAACCTACTCGACCAGCAGGGTCAAATGGTGGCATGTAACAGAAAGGAACTGCAGATGCTGATTTATACCAAAGATAGACACTAGATGCTGGAGTAACTCAGCAGGTCAGGCAGCAGCTCCTTAAATGGTGACATCTTCTGTTGTACATTATCGTTAGTTCCCTGAAGACGTTTTCCAACCTGCACTAGAAAATACGAAAGACATTTATATTCATGGCTAGAAAGAAAAAATTAAAGAAGGTTCTAAATCTAGGGTGATATTAGGACTTAAAAACATATTTTGAGAAAGGAGCAGATTACACCTCACTTAGAGGTTTTTGAAGATATCGTCATGGCTATCCCTCGAGTTCGAGGATGATGGTCAACATTCCGTTCTTTTTATGGACTCTCAGGTGGCTTATCAGTCCAATCCTGGCTTTGAACGTTCTTCGGCAGTCAGTAGAGGTAATTCCAGATGGCAGATCGGGCTTTGGTTGTTGCTGCCTCTCTTTCCGTTTCTTCTCTTTTCTTCTAATTCTGTGCATCTCTTGGCTTCAAAGGCAGCTGTTCCTTCTTGGATGATGGTTTGCCAGAGTTTGTGCATTTCGTTGTCTAATGCATTTCGTTGTCTAATGCATTTCGTTGTCTCTGTACTGTACACCGACAATGACAATTAAAATTGAATCTTAATCTTTGTTGTCCTTGGCATTGGTTTCCCAATTGTCGATGTCGATTTCACATTTCTTCATGCTGGATATAGAACTAGTGTGAATGGGTGATTGGAATGAGTGGACTTGGTGGGATAAAGGGCCAATTTACATGCTGTATCTCTGAATCTAAAGACAAATAAATTACCTGCAGATCCACTTCCCTGCATCATCATTCAAAGTTACAGTATAAGGCTACAGTACTGGAATACTAATTGTGTGATTTGATTACAAACACAACCAGATCTCATTAAAGTTAAGTTCATAAGTTCATAAGTATTAGGAGCAGAATTAGGCCATTCGACCCATCAAATCTACTCTGCCATTTAATCATGCCTGACCTATCTCTCCCCACTAACCCCATTCTCATGCCTTCTCTACATAACCCCTGATACCCATACTAATTAATAATCTATCTATCTATCTCTTCTAAATATATCCATTGACTTGGCCTCCACAGTCTTCTGTGGCATAAGGGAAACAAACAAAATATTTTCCTTCCTAAATAGATGGAAACATTCTAACTTCCATTAGCCCAAAACGTTGCCTATTTCCTTCACTCCATAGATGCTGCCTCACCCGCTGAGTTTCTCCAGCATTTTTGATTACCTTTGATTTTCCAGCATCTGCAGTTCCTTCTTAAGCACATGTTTATTGCTGTTCTAAATTAATTGATATTCATGTATCAAAGCAATGAATGGTCAGTCATTTCAGCAAAGGTGTATTTGGTGCCACACTTTGAGCTTGACATGTAATTTATAGTGGTAAGACCTGGAATAGAATTAAAGTTAAAATTGACACAAAATGCTGGACTAACTCAGCGGGACAGGCAGCATCTCTGGAAAGAATAGAATATAATTTCCTTTATTGTCATTCAAACAAAAGTTTAAATGAAATTCCATTCCATGCAGTCATGACAGCAAAAAAAACAAAACACACAATCAACACAGTTTAACACAAACATCCATCACAGTGAATGTCCAGACATCTCACTGTGCTGGAAGGCAAAAAGTCTTATCTCTTCCCTGCTTCTTCTCCCGCGGTCAAGCAGTCAAACTGCTGCTTCGAGGCGATCGAGGCTCTTGATGTTGAAGCCCCCGGCGGGCGATGGTAAATCCCGTGGCTGATTAAGCCGCGCCGGGCGATGAAAGGCCCTGCGGCGGGCCGATTCAAACGCCGCGATTCGGGGCGGACGAAGCTGCCATTGCGGGAGAACCCGAAAATTGGTCTCCTACCAGGGACCTGCGAGCTCCCGATGTTACCGTCCACACTGCCCGCGGCCGAAGCCTCCAAAGGTCGGAAGTCGGGTCACAGCCACAGTGCCACCAAAGCCTCTGAAGTCAGCCAGCTCCGTCCACAAGCTCCATGACCGGAGCCCTCAGATCGATTCCAGTTGGAGGCCACCAACTCCACAATGTTAGGCCCCAGCGAAAACACAAACACGACAAGGAAAAGGTCGCGCCCCCATTCAAGGAAGAGATTAAAAACGTTTCCCCTACATATACCCAACTAAACATAAACCAAAACATACCTCTAATAAGTAAAAAAAAAGACAAAAAGAAAACAGATAAACGGACACAGGCGAGCCGCAGCTGCTTGGCCAGCGCCGCCACCTCCGGCAAGAAAGAAGGAACGGGTGACGTTTTGGCTCGAGACTGTTCTTCAGACTACTTTAAAGTAATTAAAGTTACTTTACTCAGTTATTTACATAACTGAAGATTGTGCTTTCATAGTAAAATTATTCACGTAAATTTTGCATTTTGCATTATAAGTGAAATGTTTTTCAGCTCACTTTCCTAATCTATTTCCTCTTCATGCTCAACTCCTCAAAAAACAAAATATTCATCTCAGTCTTGGACATTTCCAAGATTCAATCACAGTTGTTCTCTGCGGTAGAGAATTCTAAATGTTCATTACTCTCTGAGAGACATTCTTCATCTTTCTAATTATTTACTCATTTTTTAAATTCATTATTTAGTTATTTTGGAGATATGGCGTGGAAACAGACCCTTGAGCCCACCGGGTCTGCGCTGACCAATGATCATCCGCACCCTAGTTCTTTCCTACACACAAGGGACAATTTGCCAATTAATCTACAAATCTGCACGTCTTTAGAATGTGGGAGGAAATTGGAGAACCTGGAGAAAACCCACGAGATCAGAGGGAGAAGATACTAACTCTGTAGAGACAACACCTGTAGTCAGGATTAAAACCGGCTCTCTGGCTCTGTAAGGCAGCAACTCTACTGCTGCACCACTGAGCCATACTATGGGTGACAGTCATTCTGAATGATGTTTCCATGCACTGTCTTCCTACGAGTGGAAACGTCATATCAATATCTACCTTTTGAGCGTCTCAGATTAGATTCTTCTGAGCAATGAGTATAAGCTTCATTTCTTCACTCTTTCTTCATAAGACAACTCTTCTTCCATAGAACATAGAAGATAGAATAATGAGCACGGGAATAGGCCCTTTGGCCCACAATGTTTGTGCTGAACATGATGGCAAGCCAACTCTTATCTGCCTGTACATAATTCATGTCCCTCCATCCCCTGTACATCCATATGCTTATCCAAAAGTCTCTTCAAATGCCAATATCATAGTCAAGAATAATTCCAGGCTACAACCTATTAACCTGCCTCAAAAATAAGTATTTCACTCCTTAAATAAGGAGAGTGACACTGAACCTAGTGTTAGGTGTGGGCTCTCTAACACCCTGTCCACTTGCAGCAAGGCTTGCTAACTTTTGTACTCCATCCCCCTTGCAATGAGAGTCAATATTTCATTTGCTTCCCCTGTTGAAGCTGCATGCTACCATTCCATGCATCATGTACCAGAACACCAGTTGTCTCTGCACAGAAGCGATTGGGAGATTGTCTGAATGTAATCAGTGCACGCTTTATCCAACAATGGTGATGGCCTGTCGGTGACAACGATTCTGGTGAGTTCTGACATGGCCCACAAGTCCAATTCGTGAGCCACACACTCGAGGGCAGTGGGGACAGATGAAGGTCGTCGCTGGTAGTTTTTGGGCAGCAGCCTTCGTCCTCTCCCTGGGTTTAGTAAGTCGCTCTATGCGGCGCTCCTCATAGCTGCTGGCTGCTGTTCGCACTGCTGCACGCCAGCGTGTTCTGTCGCTGGCACAGGCTTCCAGTTGCTTGGGCGCAAGACCACAATAGTGGAGGTGATCCTTGAAGCAATCTTTGTACCGCTCCCTGGGGCGCCCACGGTTCCTTTGTCCCTGGGAGAGCACGCTGTAGAAGACCTGTCGAGGCATGAGGGTTTCATCCATCCTGATGTTGTGCCCAGTCCATCGGAGCTGTGCTCTGATGATCATTGCCTCCATGCTTGTGAAGCTGGATCCGTCCAACACTTCTAGGTTGTCCTGCCAGTGAATGTCCATGATGCAGCGTAACGAGCACAATACGATGTGCAGGACAATACGACCACAACCCACTGAGAACAACATTACAAGGGAAAACTAGAGTACAATGGGCCAAAGAGAGAAGAGCATGTTCGAGACTAATAGAGCAGAGTGCAGCAAAGTCGTAACAGAAAACAATGAATTGTATACATTGAGTTGATCAAGGGAGTATATTTATAACATGACATGTTGAAACATATGGGTGGCACAGTGGCACAGTGGTAGAGCTGCAACCTCACAGCACCAGAGACCTGGGTTTAATCCTGACTCCAGGTGCTATCTATACAGCGTTTGCACAATCTCCTCGTGACCGCGTGGGTTTTCTCCGGGTGCTCCAGTTTCCTCCCACATCTCAAAGACATGCAGCTTTGTAGGTTAATTGGCTTTTTTGTAAATTATGTGTAGGATAGAACAGGGCGGCAAGGTCTGGTAGACTGCGCTGTAAAGTTAGTTTAAACTTAAATACTAACCTAAAATGAAGAATTAGAGAAAAAATGAAATTTAAATGTTAAATGACTACATCAATGACTTTGAAAGTAATAATAGATTGTACGTTAGAATAATGACCACCAAAATGCAATGTCTACATTAATTAGTGTCCGATTGTGTTAGATTGCAGTAGAATAAGCAAGTATGTCAAATTTCAGCTGAAGTGAAGAGGCTTTGTATAATCACAAATAAATAAGAATGAAAAGCATTCCAACAACAGGGTTAAGGTCTGGTGTACCAATGAGAGCAAAAGTCATTACACAACTGAAATATCACTGTCATAAATAACTTGTGCAAACAGACATTGAATATTAACAGAAAGATTAGAAAACCTTGACCAGATAGTTGTGGTCGCTGACACCGCATTGTACATATATAACAATGTAAATCAATCGCGAAGCATGCATTTTAACATCAGTTTTAATGAAACCGTATTTCACCCCCTGTCAAATAAAACACATACCAGCAGAAATAATGGCAACGATATCAATGCACAGCCGATTAGGTTTCATTCTGGTTTGAATATTATCACAGGGTAGTTGAAGCAGCCAAGCATCAGCCAAAACCATTAAGCAAACTTTGCACAAGAATGTATTTTTCCAACCTTCGAAAAAGCCTTTGGGGGAGAATTGTAATCTGTGGGTGTGAAACACATGCACAGCAAAGCTGACCAGTTCACGGCTGGGTGCTAACTTCCGCTGCAACCTTGGGCTGGTGAGAAGACTTTTATACGTTAGATTTTAGAGATACGGCGCGGAAACAGACCGTTTGGCCCACGGGGTGATCACCTTGTACACTACCCGATGCACCAGGGACAATTTTACTATCTTACCAAAGCCAATTAACCCCCACAAGTCTGTATGTCTTTGAGGTGTGAGTGGCAACCGGAGCACCCGGAGAAAACCCACGTGGTCACAGGAATCCATCCAGACAGCACCCATAGTCAGGATCGTACCCGGGTCTCTGGTGCTGTAAGGCAGCAACTCAACCACTGTACCGCCGTGCCACGCCACAGACATAAGGAACAATTCCGTTCATTATTAGCAGCCTCTGAATGCCCACAGGTGATTTGTACCCAAAGATGTAGATTTTGGTGTAGAGTCATTCTTGTAACTTCTGGAAATGCAAACACTCCTGAGAACAGTGGAGAATTATGTGTCTAGAATGAATGAGGAGATCACACAAATTAACGCAAGTGAAAAATAAGTATTGGAGATATTATTGGCACTGCAATGCAATCATTCTCCAGGATGTGGTGTATTCAGGGATTTTGAAGGAGTAAATGAAAGAGATTACTAAATGTACTGGCGGGTGAGGCAGCATCTATGGAGAGAAGGAATAGGCGACTTAGGCGATAGTCGAGACGCTTCTTCAGGGTCGGGTCTGAAGAAGGGTCTCGACCCGAAATGTCACCTATTCCCTCTCTCCATGGATGCTGCCTTACCCGCTGAGTTTCTCCAGTATTTTTGACCACCTTCGATTGTTCCAGCATCTGCAGTTCTTTCTTAAATTAATGTACTGGCTGTCATCTTGCAAAACTCCATAGCATAACAATTATATTCCACTTCACATTTCATTGAGAATCCAGTCAGATTGTGCTGCACATCTGAAACTTTATACCTTCACATTGGTCAATTACCTAAGATGTTTCCATCAGATTCCATCATCTGCATCCATTTAATTTTCTCCACTTATCTCCCAATCTCTGTCATTTTCTCCCCGCTTCCCACCACCCCAAATCCATCTTCCAATGGACGCCTCCAAAACTTGGATCCACCTCTTGCTTGCCAGCTCTTGCCCCATTCCTCCCCGTCATCCCTTTATGCTGATTATCTTCCCTTGACTTCAAATGAAGTGTTTTAGTATTTCATTTTAGTTTTCGAGATACGGCATGGGAACAGGCCCTTCAGGCCCCTGAGTCCAAGCCGACCATCCCTGCTGACCCATTCACATCAGTTCTATGTTATCCCATTTTCTCATCCACTCCCTACACACTAGAGGCAATTCATGGAGGCCATTTAACCTACAAGCTTGCACATCTTTGGAATGTGGGAGGAAACTGATGCACCCAGAAGAAACCCACGTGGTCACAGGGATAACGTGCAAACTCCACACAGACAGCCGCAGAGATCAGGATTGAACCAGGGTATTATGTGCTATGAGGCAGCTTCTCTATCAGTTGTACCGCTGTGTCGACTCCATTTCCTGACCTGAAATTTCAACAGTGCATGCCCTCCATGGATGCTGCCTGCTGCCTGACCTGTTGAGTTGCTCAGCGGGTCAGGCAACAACTCCGGAGAATAAGGATGGGTGATGTTTCGGATCGGGACCCTTCTTTGGACAGTTTGGGGAGAAGGTAAAACCAGACCTTGTGGAACTGGGGAACGATAAGGTTGGAGGCTGTGGAGGGCAGTCAGCCAGAAGAGATCAAATCAAGGATGGTCTGAGAGATAGTCTCTCAAAGAAGAGTCCCACACAAAACGTCACCCATTCCTTTTTCTCCAGAGATGCTGCCTGGCCCGCAGAGTTACTCCAGCATTTTGTGTCTATCTTCGAAACAAACAAAGAGTGTAATTTTCCACATTGGTGTTGACAACACTTGACACCACAAGGCCCACTGCTGCCTTTGCACACTCTACTTTATTGCCATGCAGCTTTGCTGGAGTTCCAGCTGTACAATAAGAATAATGAAGCAGGTCAAGCAGCATCTGGGGAAAACATGGACAGGTGACATATCGGGTCGAGACCCTTCCTGACCTGCTGAGTTTCTCCAGCACTTGATGTACCTTTGTGTATAGGGTGATTTCACTAAAGGTCACTGGAGCGTAGATCCGCACCCACGTGACCAAAATTCTCAAATGGAGGACACTCGAGGGTCCCGGTACACGTTAGTGGATGGGAAAAAACGCATTTTCCCACCCGTTAAAAACATAGAAAACGGCGAGGTTGTGAGCTGCAATTTACTGTGCCAGTCGGGTGACCGTGAGGCACAGCTACCTAGATTTACAGGGGGAAAAAAAAAGATAGCGAGTAAGGTAAATTCAAGAGGGAATTGAAGGTGGCAAACCGGATGAATGAACAGCCGACATGCCGTGGATATTTACAGGCAATTATTGGTGCTCGTGAAATCAAAGTAAATTAAAATACTTTTGATGAATTGCAGCGAGCAAACGCTTCCTCGATACTCCCTGTGCCACGGCAAATGTCGGCTGTTCATTTCCCCGGTTTGGCACCTTAGCACCTCTTGAATTTACCTTACTTGCTATTTTTTTCAGTTTTAGTTTAGGTAGTGTGCCTCAAAGTCACCCCGAGACCACAGTAAATTGCAGACACAACCTCGGGTTTTCTATGTTTTTAACGGGTGTGAAAATGCGTTTCCCCCATCCACTAACATTCCACCATGCTCCCGTCTCCTCGAACGGACCTTTACTGAATCCATCCCCAAATCTGTAAGTTCCTACACATTACAAAGCCCTCGCCTCCCTCAGGATTAAAAAAAAAAATTCCAATTGCACCTCCCCTGCCTGCTGCAGCAGTGAAAAGTTCAGAGTGTTCCCGTCTTGCAACTTTGTTTCGAAGTGTGTTGGAAGCTGATAGGAAGGAGCAGCCGTCAACGAATCAAAAGGCAGAAAGGCAGCTGGACGGCAGCCGGTCGGATGGCACGAGAGTTTTATATATTAATAGATAATAGACAGCATAGAATCAGGTCCTTTGGCCCACCAGGTCGACACCAGCCACCGATCACGCTAGTTCTAAGTTATCCCACTTTCTCATTCACTCCCTACACGCTAGGGGCAATTTATAGAGGCCAATTAACCTACAAACCCGCTGGTCTTTGGGATTTGGGAGGAAACTGGAGCATAGAAACATAAACATGAAACATAGAAATTAGGTGAGGAGTAGGCCATTCGGCCCTTCGATGCGCCATTCAATATGATCATGGCTGGAGTATCCCATACCTGCAATCCCCTCCACAAGGGCCACAAGTCTTAAATATAGCCAATGACTGGCCTCAACTACCTCCATGTCTGGAGGAAAACTCATGCGATGAACAGGGAGGTCTCTGAGGTCAGGATTGTGGCTGCTGTGAGGCAGTTGCCCCACCAGATGTGCCACTGTAGTGCCCCAATTACTCCAAAGAAAACACTGTAAACTCAAAATTAAAGCAGGAAATGCAGAATATGCTGAGCAAGCTGGAACTCACCTGAAGGGTGATTTGACACCTTCAGTCAATAACCTGTCGCCAAACCAAATGCTTTCCCAGGATAGACACAAAGTGCTGGAGTTACTCAGCAAGTCAGGCAGCATCTTTGGACAAAAAGGATGGGTGTCGTTTCTGGTCGGGAAACCTTCTTCAGACTCCAGCAGTTTGTGTCTATCTTTTGTATAAGCCTAGCATCTGCAGTTCTTTGTTTCTACAGATGTTTTCCTGGTTGGCCTACTATGACCTTTCCTCTCTTAGATTCAACTCACTCAAAAAGTTTTATTTCCAAATCCTGACCCACGGCAAGTACCGAAGATAGACACAAAAAGCTGGAGTAACTCAGCGGGTCAGGCAGCACCTCAGGAGAAAAGGAACAGGTGACGTTTCGGGTCAGAAAAAAGGTTTCCGATCCGAAATGTCACCTGTTCCTTTTCTACAGTGATGCTGCCTGACCCGCGGAGTTACTCCAGCATTTTGTGTGTATCTTCGGTATAAACCAGCATCTGTAGTTACTTCTTATGCATTCTTACACAGCAAGAATCATGCTCCTGCCCTCTGACCTCATTGATATGTACCAGCTCCCAATACTCAACTATTTAGATTTGTTTCTTTGGGGGAAAGTGGACCTTTTTAAATGTCCAGGAATGATCAGAGAGTTGGCTGGGAGGTTTTGCGATCGTGAATGGCTGAAATTCCAATGTGACTTCTCATGCATAATAGGATGCAGAGCATCACAGAAGGATTCTAAAGTAGCCATTAACTGCTCCTTAATGTTGCTGGATGGGCCTGTTATGTTGTGTTATGTTGATACAACTAAAAGGCATTTGGGATCATAGCTTACGCCAGGGATGTCTGGCACTTTAAGCAGAATGCTCTTCATAATTGAATGAATTATTACAGATTGGTTTGAAGCAGACCTGCATTGTTTTGGTTAATGGCGTGTGTTGTGTGGAGCTTGGCTCAATAATAAGGGAACATTAAACAGTAAATACATTATGGTGCATGGATTAAAGAGGCAGTTATGCTCATAATTAGCATATCAAACAGCTACCTGCCATACACACGCTCAGTGCTCACAGGCTATAGGGTACATGATGAGGCACTTATTCCAGTTCAAATCAGGCAACAACTTCAATTGACATTAGTTTAGTTTAGTTTAAAGATACAGCATGGAAACAGACCCTTCGACCCACCGTGTCCATGCCAACCAGCGATCCCCGCACACTTTCACTATCCTACACGTACTTGGGACAATTTACAATTTTACCAAGCCAATTAACCTCCAAACATGTAAGTCTTTGGAGTGTGGAAGGAAACCGGAGATCCCAGAGGAAACCAATGTGGCCACAGGGAGAACGTACATACTCTGTCCAGACAGCACCCGTAGTCAGGATTGAACCCGGGTCTCTGGCGCTGTGAGGCAGCAACTCTACCGCTGCGCCACCGTGCAATTTTCTCTGCTCATTTTCTGTTCTCTGACTTTTATTAGTTCTCGATGGCAAATATTGCTAAACCTGTGGAACGATCTGGTCAATTCTTTGATAAATCCAAGCTTTTGTTATTCATTTGAACAATTAGTCACAAAGTCCATTTTTTTTTAAGGTGGTAGGCACATTTACTGGTTGCAAAATATTTACAATCAAATGCTTAGAAAATAATGATTTCTGTTAAAATAAAGTGGAATGTGTTTCTTTAGTTTCAGAAACACCGGCCATTACTGCAAAACATTGTTAAATTTCTCAAGAATATCAGCAAGCAGCTGAGAATCTATTAACGGCACTTATAGCACAAATGTACAATGCCAGTAGCACTCTTCCAGGCGTTGGGGAGTGCTGCACACTTGGCATCTCCTGTGTGCAGAGACTGCCTGTGGCCTTGAAAGGTTGATGTGTCATTTTATTGTGGGAGGAAAAAATCCACACATGGAGATTTTGGGGATCCTCTATATCAATGTCAGGTGCACCTGGTAGGAAACTGCCAGAGAATCTGGAAGGGCATGAGTAGAGTCATGGTGTCATAGAGTCAAGGAGTCTTATAGCGTGGAAACAGGCCCTTCGGCCAACTTGTCCACACTGACCAGTATGATCACCAGGGGGCGCCGCACGATGGCAGCCTCGCCAACAGTCTGTCTGTCTCTTTGTCTTTTTTTTTTTTTTTTGTGAGTTTAAAAAAATTTGTGTTAATGTTCTCTGGTTTGTTTTATGTGGGGAGTGGGAGGGGGTCGGGGGAAACTTTTTTTTCAATCTCTTACCTTGACGGAGATGCGATTGTTTTCCGGATCGTATCTCCAGTCACTCTGCGGCCTAGCATCATGGAGCTGGAGGCCTCGCTCGAGACTGACTGAGCCCCATCGCGGGGCCGTGGACTTACCATCGGTGCCTGTGATCACTTGCCTGGGAACGACGCTCCAACCGCAGCCTGCGAATTTCAACATCGCACAGCTCGCAGTCTCGGTTTGAGACTGATGTCGGGAAGCTCGAAGGTTCGACCAGCCCCGACCCGTGGTCCAATCGTCCGGTGCAGGGAGCTGACATCCCCCCGATGCAGGAGCTTGATTGCCTCGATGCAGGGGGCCTGACTGCGGCTGTTGGAGCCAAGATCGCCCTGTCAACGGAAGGCTCAAGGCCCCCAACCATGGGAGAAGAACAAAGAAGGGAAGAGATTGAACTTTTTTTTCACCTTCCATCACAGTGAGGAATGTGGAGGAGTCACTGTGGTGGATGTTTATGTTAAAATGTATTTTGTGTGTCTTGTTGCTTTTTATTGGTATGATGACTGTATGGCAAATCAAATTCCTCGTATGTTGCAAAACATACTTGGATAATAAAGTATGATTATGATTATATTATGTCTCAGCAACCCTTGCACCATCTGCCTGGATTTGGCCCATATCCCTCTAACTCTCTAAATAGTAAAGTTAATGGATTCCTGCACTTCGGGAAAGAATGCAATGGGAGAAATTACCTGTGGCCTGACCTCCTGCCCCTGAGGGCTGACGGAACAGAGCTCAGAGTGTCTTCCTGATGAAGCAGAATGCATGTGTGACATCTGGTTTAGGTCAGCAAGCGCGCCCTACAATGGGCCTTAGGCTCGGAAGCAGAGAGTGATGGTGAAGTTCACTTCACTCGGAGATCTGTCCCAGCACGTTCCTGATGCTTTATTAGGTTTCCCATCTCAGTGAGAACCACCCAGCACAAGCACTGCCTGCATAGGCATTTGTCTGTTCGGTACAACCTTGGATCGCTGTGAACCCTGGCTGGATAAACCCTAGTCTGCTTCCTGTGACATGGCTTCACAGATGACTGCGGTGCTTGAGTGCTTGCACTCGTCCTTATATCCATGGGGAGAAATGTTTGGCGGAGAACAATGGGCATTGGAAATCAATGTTGCCATTGGCAATCAATGTTGACGTTGGAAGCCAATGTTGACATTGGAAGCCAATGTTAGCATTAGCAGTCAGTGTCATCATTGAAAGTTATGTTGGCATTGGAAGTCAATGTTAGAGGTTGCGGATGCAAGAAGGATCAGTGATCAGCGTGAGCGAGCTGTGAGCATTTACAGAGTGGTGGGCAACAATATTAATGCTGGTTTAGTGCAACTGGCCCTTTGAACACTGTTGTTTCTGAGCCTTCAGTGTAAGTCATAGTGCCAAATAATGACACCGAGAGCTGGAGTAACTCAATGGGTCAGGCTGCGGCCCTGGAGAACAAAAACACTTGTGACGTTTTGGTTGGGGACCTTTCTTCAGACTCCAGTTATTTGTTGCTACTGTAAATGGACCTTCAATAGGTGTAGAGAATTGGGGAGAGAGTGGGAGTAGGAGAATTAGTGGGAGAATTAGGGAGAGAGAATAAGTTACAGTTGAATGAGGTTGATGGCAATGGTCCAAGAGCTGACATTGCCTTGATGGCCTCCCTTTAGGTCTTTAAAAAATATCAAGATAAAATAAATTGAAAATAATCTACAGGATGTTGGAAAATTCTTTAATGTTTTACCCTAACCGCACTGGATCCACGATTTTCCCAACCTCCGGCACAAGCAAATAGGAGCAGGATTAGACCACTTCTTCCCTGAAGCCTGGATTGCCATGGCTGATACTCCCCAATCATCAACCTTTGTGCCAATTCACCCTGGACATCAATCTCCAATCCTTCAAAAAATGATCTACCTTCACTTTAAATAGTCTAACGGGCCTGTCCCATTGTCCCAATTTTCAGATTCATGAAAATATAAGCGTTTGGGCGTCAGATGCACAATGGCTGACAGTTCTGGCGACGAGGGTCGTTCAAAAGCTCAAGTGCATACTGTCGTGTGTCCACCAAGACACACCCACTTGCCTGTAATGGAATTTTACTTGAGGCGCGGGTTCACCGCGATGTGTCTCCCTTTCAAGGGAGATGTTAAAAATGCATTTCGTTGTCTCTGTACTGTACACTGACAATGACAATAAATTGAATCATTTCATTTCATTTCGTTTGTGTCATTGAATGGTGACAGATCTCACATCGAAAAGCTCAAGTGCTGTGTGCACCAACACACTTGGATTGTTTTCTCTTGAGGTTCAATGGCTGAGGGAAAATTTGATAGAAGCTTATAACATTACATGAGGCATAAATAAAGTAGACAATTAAAACCCTCTCCCGGGGTGGAAATGTCAAAGACTAGAGGGCAGAACTGTAAGGTGAGAGGGACAGTTTAAAGAAGTTCATTGCAAGTTGGTGGGTGCCTGGAACATGCTGCCAGGGGTGATGGTTGGGACAGAAGTGATAGTGGCGCTTAAAAGGCTTTTGGATTGAGAGCAGGGAAGGGGTTCCGATGTGAGTGAGGTGGACTGGCGTGAGCAAGGTGGAATATCGAGAACAAAGGGGGACCCCGGCAGGGGGGCTACTGAGAACAAAGGGGTTCTGGCAATGGGCCGCCTGCTGCCACGTGCGGGGACAGTCAGAAAATAGGACTGTACAGTGAATCTTTGTAACTTCCAGTCAGCGCCAGAAACGTGACGACTCTTGTGTACTGCCCAGGTGAGGTCTGCTGTACAATTTGACCAGGTTGCATGCAAAACAAAGCATTTCACTGTATCAAGAAAGTATCATTGAAACATTGAATTGAATCACATGGATATGCAGGGAATGGAGGGACATGCATTACGTGCAGAGGAGATTAGTTTAACCTGGCTTAATGTTCACCACATATACGGTATGGGTCAATTGCCTTGTTACAGTGCTGTCCGCTTGTATGTTCGATGTTCAATGTTCCGTGTTACTTGATGGTTTTTCTCCCCCAGTCTGTTACTCCCCATTTCACAACATCTGTAAGAACCTAGGAATGAGCAGGAAATGTTATGGAGGGGAAATGATCTTTTGTTGATCTGGGTTCTCTACTTCTGCTGAATTTACATCTTGACTTCCCGACTCGGCAGCAGAGAGACAAATGGAATAAACGCTGGTTCGGTTATCGGTGGTTGAATTTTCCTTTGGCCCAGAGTTGCAGTGTAACTCATTCATTATTGACTGTGCGGCAAAACTAAGTTCAGCTGCTCTCCTGGGGCTGCTGGTGAATACAGTGCAAAGCAATATCTCAATGTTTATTGTAAGCTATTTGTTCAGGTGTTGAACAAAAGTAGCACAAATTCACATGTGTGCAGCTTCATTGGAAAGCTGCACAGTTGACCTTTGATTTGTTCCTTCACCAAAAACCTTGAATTTCTTCTTAAAATAAAATTCAGGAATTAATTCCAATTATTTTTTCAATGGTCAGAGAAGCAGAACTTCCAGAGGCTTCACAATAGCTTTGAATTTAACCCTAACATCAAAACGCATTCTTATCCTTCCAACTAAATGTACACCAGACAAGTTTACATACTTTTTCGTTTTATTTCTGAAGTTCTAATTGTTAAAAATCTGTAGTTGATCAATTAAACATCCATTTTCCTCAGGGCGTTTGTGTGGACAATGAGGTGTGAGCAGGGATTTGAGTGTGCACTTTAGTTTAGTTTAGCCTACAGATAGAGCGTGGCTACAGGCCACCGGCTCACCGACTCTGCGCTGACCAACGATCACCCTTTCTATAGTTCTATGTTATTCCAGTTCCTCATCCTACACACTAGGGGCAACTTACAGAAGCCAATTACCTTACAAACCTGCACATCTTTGGGATATGGGAGGAAACCGGACCCGGAGAAAACTGGAGGACAAAGTTCTTCCTTTCTTATGTTTAAGAAGGAACTGCAGATGCTGGAAAATCGAAGGTAGACAAAAGTGCTGGAGAAACTCAGCGGGTGCAGCAGCATCTATGGAGCGAAGGAAATAGGCAACGTTTCGGGCCGAAACCCTTCTTCAGACGGGCCAAAACCCTTCTTCAGTCTGAAGAAGGGTTTTGGCCCGAAACGTTGCCTATTTCCTTTGCTCCATAGATGCTGCTGCACCCGCTGAGTTTCTCCAGCACTTTGTCCACCTTCCTATTTCTTATATTTTTTCTTTTTTTTTGGTGTTTAGGAGATACAGTGTGGAAATAGGCCCACCATGTCCGCGCTGACCAATTATCACCCGCACACGAGTTCTATCCTACGGACATGGGGCAATTTGCTGAAGCCGATTAACCGACAAACCTGTACGTCTTTAGAATATGGGAGGAAACCGGAGCGCCCAGAAAAAAACACACACGGTCATGGAGAGAACGTACAAACAGACACACCCGTAGACCATTGGTGGTCACTTTGAGTCATGGATGAGTTCAGCCATGCTGTTTAACGCTAGGACTATGAATATTTGTATTAATTCCCCACCTCACAGGTTCTACCAATTACCTACACATTAGGGGCAATTTAAAGTGGCCAATTAACCCACCAATCTACAGCTAACCTAAAGGGTCGCAGGGGGATCCTGTAGAACATGGATAGGTAACATTCATAAGTGATAGGAGAAGAATTAGACCATTGGGCCCATCAAGTCAACTACCCCATTTAACCATGGATGATCTATCTTTCCCTCTCAACCCCCTTCTCCTGCCTTCTGCCTATAACCCCTGACACCTTTACCATTCAAAAATCTGTCAATCTCCGCCACTGTACCGCTCAACATGTGCGGAAACAGTTCCACTGAAATTCTTTTTGTTTAGCGTTTCTCTGGAGAGGTTTCAGATGGCAGCAATTCTCAATTCTGACATTCTGATCTTTGAAGCTCAGAGGCCCGAACATTTTGAGGTGTGACAGAGATGTGCCAACCAATTGATGCACAATTAAACAATGACTGGTCTAGTCAAAGACCCACAACTTACAAATTCTGAAGTCCTTGAAAATCAAGGCGTGAGTGCTGTTGAGCAACTCTATCACACACAGTACACAATTATGGAGAGCGTAAGGAGATCTTGCTTCTTTAAGAGTGGGACAAGGTCTTGCAAATTGAAGTAACGCCCCCGTCCTTCAGCTGTTGGCCACTTGGATCGGTGCCTGGCATGGTACTGCTTGTGGCCTGGGGTGGTAGTGCCATGCCAATGACGTTTCAGAGGCTATTAGATAGGCACATGCCTGTGCTGGGTATGGAGGGATTATGGATCATCTGCAGGCAGAAGAGATTATTTTAATTTGGTAAACAAAAATGCTGGAGAAACTCAGCGGCTGAGGCAGCATCTATGGAGCGAAGGAATTAGGCAACGTTTTGGGTCGAGACCCTTCTTCAGACTAATGTGGGGGTGAGGGGGGTGGGAAGAAGAAAGGAAGAGGCGGAGACAGTAGGCTGTGGGAGAGCTGGGAAGAGGAGGAGAAAGCAGGGACTGCCTGAAATTGGAAAAGTCAATGTTCATACCGCTGGGGTGTAAACTACCCAAGTGAAATGTGAGGTGCTGCTCCTCCAATATACGGTGGGCCTCACTCTGGCCATGGAGGAGGGTTAATTTGGCATCATTTGGCACAGTGTCACAGCAGGTAGAGCTGCTCGCTGCGGCAGAGACCTGGGTACAATCCTGACCTCAGGTGTGGTCTGGGTGGAATTTACACGTTCTCTCTGTGACCGCGTGGGTTTCCACCGGGTGCTCCCATTTTCTCCCACATCCAAAGACGTGCGGGATTGAAGGTTCACTGACCTCTGGAAAAAAACTGGCCCTAGTGTGTAGGGAGTGGATGAGAAAGTGGGGTGACATAGAACTAGTGTGAACAGGTGGTTGGTATGGATTTGATGAGCTGACGTTTCTGTTTCCATGGCATATTTATAAATCTCTCAACTCATGTTCAGCACAGGTATAATGGGATGTGTGTCCTGTTCCTGTGGTGTATTGTTCAATGGTCTCCGTTTTCTGTTCTATGGTTTGGTGATCATTTTTTGGGATTACCAGTGCTAATTGGATCCTGCTCAGTGACTCTTGCTTTCAATCACAGCATCGCAGAGAACTCTACGCAATGAACAAGTGGGTTTTTACAGTGATCACTTGCTCGTTTGTCAGAAGACGTGTCGCTCGCTGTTGGCTTCTGTCGTCGTCCAACATGTTGACAGAATGGTCGCCCGACGCGTCACAGAGTGCATCGTGTCGTCGTTTCCGGGGATCGCCACGAGGAGGCTTCTGTCATGATCCCCTTTAGTAGTGTCGTTTATAAAGATACAGCATATAGTAAGATTAAACGAGAACTTACCAGTTTGAAGTTTGATCTTTATTTTGTGAGAAGTTACGATGAGGGATTACGTGAAGAAGGCCGTCAACCCGCATGCGCGTCAACCTTTAAAGCAGCGGCGTGAAAGCACAGATTACAGTTGTTGAACTGAAAAATAGTAAGATACGAGAGACTAGAAATGCCAGCTGATTTTATGAGGGTTTGGGAGCGGAGGGCACGTAATCCCTCATCGTAACTCCTCATAAAATAAAGATCAAACTTCAAACTGGTAAGTTCTTGTTTAATCCTACTATTTCACTTCGGAGTCACTTGAGTGACTACGTGAAGACTTTGAAGCTCTGTGCTTTCATGCCGTGGACTCAAGTCCAAGCCACACACTGTATAGGTTGCCCAAGGATAAGAGGTAAATGCATTCAGACACGACAATTTTTGAGAACATGCTGTTGCTTTTAATGGACAAATCAAAACAAATAACAGATCCTCTTATCCAGGGAAACTACTAAACAGAACTTAAAACGGTCTCAGCAAAGGCCCTTGGTCTGGTGACTGGTTTATGATAGAACGCTGAAAAGTACGTTCTCCTGACCATCCTGCGGTTGCTAGGATCTGGCCTAGCGGGACGTCCATTGTCCTCGCTGCTGTCCTAGATACTGCCCTGGTGGAGTGAGATTTAAAATAGTCAGTAACAACTCCTGCGTATGTCAGCACCTGTTTCAGCCACCTGGAAATGGTCTGAACCAAAACCTTGTTATGAGGTATTTCTTAAAACTAGTAAACAATGCTTTTTCCGAACCCCTGAGGCTTTTAGTGACCTTAATATATAGCTGTAGGTGTGTTACCACACAGAGCCGGATGTCCAAGGGGTAAGCTGTAAAAAGAAACTTGAGGCCGGAAGTACCTGGTCTGCTTTGCTTAACTAGGTCATACACGTAAAACGTGATACTGTGGGCAGACATGACCATTCTATCTAGTCGAAGTTTGTGTAAAGACTGAGCCCACTGAGCTGACACCAGAGCCATGAGCATCACTACTGTGTACGTGAGCTGGGTCAGGGATATGGATGTTGCCGATGCCCACCAGCGAAGCAGAGTTAATACTATGCCTACATCCCAAACTTCCGTATATCTGGGCCTAGGGGGTTTCATGTTGAAGACGCCCTTCATGAACCTAGACACTAGCGGGTGTGACCCCACAGATTGGTGTCCTGATCGTGGTCCCAAATATGCCGATAGTGCACTTCTGGCACAGTTTATAGCACTATAACTCAACATTTCTTTAATGAACAATTCAGAGATAAACTCCAACACATCGGTTATGTGTGCTGAGTCGTAAGATATATTGGATAGTGAGCAGTACTCTTCCCATTTCCTAATATGAGAAATATATTGTATCTTCGTACTGTCTCTCCAGGCTGCAGTGAGTACATCCAACA
Organism: Leucoraja erinaceus; assembly: GCF_028641065.1. NCBI lineage: Eukaryota > Metazoa > Chordata > Chondrichthyes > Rajiformes > Rajidae > Leucoraja > Leucoraja erinaceus. The sequence continues at coordinate 27,892,450 of NC_073403.1, forward strand.
TGCGTTCAGTCAATCCGAGCCCCAGAAAAGGTCTTCTCAGACTCTGTAAATCAATAATTAATTTGGTCATGGAGAGGATGTTTTACAAGGTGGAAAGCAGACTACTGCCTTTAGGGATGGCCATAAAGGCTGATCATTCCCAGTATAGCCCATGGCTGTGTCGGCCAATCTGGTATCAGCAGGAGGATAGCGACAGGGTCTTGCTTGATCTAGCGAGCACAGATAGTTGAGGCGGGATGAGGGAAAGCATAAAGCACATCCTTGCCCAATGTAGCGGGAATACATCCACCGCCACGACCTGCGGGCCTTGTACACGTGACGTACTTGGATAATTGGTGATTTTGTCTGCACGCAGACGAGGCGATATCCGGTGTTCATACCGGTCGATGATGTCCATAGAACATGTATTTTACATTTATTCTGTGCATTATTGAATTACCATATCCTGGCGTCCAACACCATATCGTGTCTGTCATACCAGTGAAATTTTTAGATAGCCAACAATATAGAATATGGGCTAGTTTTCCCCAAGTGATAACTTATACCACCGATGTGGTAATCCTAAATTAAGATGAAAATGCATATTCCCGCAATAAGTGTTTAAATCATAGTGTGCACCCATCAATGCTGAGTGTACCAAAAAGAACTGGTGATGCATCTTATTTTAGTCACCACAGCAGATGTGATTTTTCAGAATTGACTCCATTGAAATTCTATACCGCAAACAGATTTGAGTGGTGCCAAGATTTGGTTATATTAATGAATTTTGGCTTAAATACCAAACCCTTGTGATGCATAATGACCTGCTTTGGCGTCTGTAGTATAATTTTCCCTAACCTGTGAGTGATGCACACCCTTATGTTCTAAACCCCAAATCCACCTACCTTCATGGTTAACGGTGGCTTTGTGGCATGAATCTCCGTCCCCGAGCTCTGGGTGGGTGGAACTGCTGGGGTATTCCAGGTGCGCATCTTGGAGGAGGGCCGGCCTTGGCCATGCTCTAAAAAAGATTTTGTCTCATAGAGGTCGGGCCTCATGCTGCTACCAGCTTCAGAAAAATGAGTGCTACTGGTAGAGGCGTAGGGATGTTGCCGCCGGAAAACCGTAGCTCTGCTGGTTGGTAAAGCCCAGATTAGTCCCAAGGCTTTTGTCTCATCATCAAGGTCTTAAACCTGTTTGGGTAGGTTTTCCCCAAATAGGTAGTTAGGTGGCTGTACGTTGCTTGATTTACACAATCCTGCAAATTTTGGATTGAGGGTGGGCCTGATGGCATTTTTCCGATAGCAATTAATCTCGAAGTGCACGTGGCATAGTAAAGCCAGTGCATCTTGTTGGTTTTCTGATAACGGAACTTTATCCACAGTCCCTGAAAAGGCTGTGATACCCGAGGCCAGCAGGCCCAGGATTTTTTGGAGATTTACCTCCTGGTTTCTGATGGTTCCACCCAGATGGTTCCATATTGAGCTGTTGACAGCCGGTACATTTAATGACGGCCAATTGATGGGTGTGTGGGGCCTCTTGGCTGTGTCCATCATTACTTCGTCTTGGAGCTGGTGCAAAGCCAAGTAATTGATATTGTCCGCAAGCTCTTCTTCCAGCGGCTCCCCAATTTGCAGTGGCATCGCAAATTTTGATGCTATGGCTGGTATATCCGTTTCTTGCCCGTGCATCATAGTATGTTCACCAGACATACTGGCGAATTCTGAGCCAGCCCACAACTGACTATGGATGCTCCCCTCCTCAGAGTGGGAGACATCTAGCTGCCCTGTACCAGGTGCTGCCGCGGGCTCACTCAGAGACCCGCGCTGCTATCACTCCGATCTAAGGAGTGTTTCATGGTGCTCCATCCGGGCTAGGCGTCCGGTGACGATACCCATAGTGGGAGCTGCACCCTCCTGGCCTGACTCATCTGAGTCTATAGGCCTTGCAGACTTCTGCTTGGCTTTCCCCACCCTTGGGGTAGCCACGGTGTTCTGCAGAGCCACCAAGTCTGCAATCGCTGGTATTATCTTCAGTGACTGGGGTGGTGAAGTTGGTGGTCCCCCGCCACCCGTGGCCCCGCGGTCTTCTGTAGCGGGTCTCGCTCCGGTTCTCCTTGTCTTCATTTTGTCCATACTTTTCGTTCAGGAACTTGTAGCGATCCTGCAAACAAGTTTGAACGAATAAACGACCTCAGAATAAGCTTTAGAACTTACCTGAGGGTTTTTTAACTTACCGGTGGCAGGAGCAACGCGCCTGTCAGCCAGTCGTGGCACCATGCGCGGACGCGTGCGGGTTGACGGCCTTCTTCACGTAGTCACTCACGTGACTCCAAAGTGAAACAGGCCCTTTGTCCCACCGAGTCCGCACTGACCAATGATCACCCATTTACCAGTTTTATCCTACTCACTAGGGACATTTTACCGAAGCCAAATAACCTACAAACTTGCACGTCTTTGGAGTGTGGAAGGAAACCGGAGCACCCGGAGGAAACCTGGGGTGGCACAGTGGCGCAGCGGTAGAGTTGCTGCCTTGCAGCACCAGAGACCTGGGATCGACCCTGACTACGGTTGCTGTTTCCACGCAGTTTGTACATTCCCCCCGTGACCTGCGTGGGTGCTTCAGATTCCCCCCACACTGCAAAGACGTACAGGTTTGTAGATTAATTGGCTTGGTAAAATTGTAAAGTTATCCCTAGTCTGCAGGATAGTGTTAATATGTGGGGATTGCAGTTCGGTGTGGACTCAGTGGACCTGTTTTCTGTGCTGTATCTCTAAACTAAACAAAACTAAACTAAAACCCGCGAGGTCACAGGGGAGAACGTACAAACTCCGCACAGACAGCATCCGAGGTCAGGATCGAACCCGCGTCCCTGGTTCTGTAAGGCAGAACTTGTGTGAGGAGTGCCCCAGGGACGGGCACACCACGGCGCCTCATGCATGAACTTTCCCAGCAAAGCGGAATCGCCCAGAGAGGGAAGTGTGTAGACCACGGCGGGCAGTACAATCCTGCCACAACCTTCAATCACACTAAGCTGCTCAGTTAAATTTGTGCTCAGTTCAGCACAGAAATAGCTCTTCTATTCTGGACTCTGTTGATTTTCACATGCATATTGCTGCAAAAATACCGCACGGACTGAATTTCTCGTCTAGCATTTTTATTTAAATGCCTCCAAGACAAAAATGTACATAGAAAATATCAGTGGTTGTGGACTAATATTGGGACAGACCTGCCCACATCTGGTTCAAGGCGGACCCTGACTGCTTTAAGATTCCAAACCCTTCAGTTTATTTTCCTGTTCTGCGATAAGTTTTCAGCTCTGAGCGTTCCTTATGAATATCGACATTGATGGGAGCAGACGGAGCGACGAGCTATCCCAGTGTGGAATCCCATGACGGTTGGCAAATCAGGTTCAACTTTAAATTAAGGCTAAAGTAAATCAAGGTGAAGTTGACATTGGTCACGGTGGCCAGTTTTGAAGAGCCACAAAAACTGGATTTCACGGTACAAAGTGAAAGAAGGCATGTTAGGAAGTTAACTGTGTATCGCAGCTTTGCCAACTATTCATTGCATGCCAGGGGTGCACTTGGCAATGAGGAGCAGCCTCCGTGGTTTTGGACTAATAACTCAGCTGGGAATCTGTGGTCCCCAGAGCAGGGACAGCTGTGACCCACCCTAACGCTCAGCATGTGGCCACACAGAGTGGAGTTAGCTCTGAGTTTAGAGTTTAGAGATATAGCGCGGAGATACAGGCCCTTCGGCTGAGTCCATGTTGACCAACGGTCCCCGTACACTAATACTATCCTACACACTGGAGACAATTTACAATCTTTACCGAAGACAATTAACAAACCTGTACGTCGTTGGAGTGTGGGTGGAAATCGAAGATCCCACGTGGTCACAGGGAGAATGTACAAACTCCATACAGACAAGCACCCGTAATCAAGATCGAACCAGGGTCTTTGGCGCTGGAAGGTAGCAACTCTACTGCTGCGCCACCGTGCGGCTGTTTGATGGGATGGTTTCATGTGTAAATGGCTTTGAAGAGGCAAATGTGTCAGTACATAGCAATGTAATATGTGGCTCTGATGTAACACCTTCTGTGGTGTCCCAGGTGTGGTCGACAATCAACGATGTCTCATGCCGTAAGTGTCGTTGCTTGAGCACAGTAATGAACACTCTTGGATGGGCCTGCCAGTGGTTGACAAACCCCGCTCTGCTCATCCCCGAAGACCAGAGGAATCACCGGCAATAACGGACACAAGGCCGCGCGGCGGTAGCTCTATCTTTTATTTAACTCAAAATTATTTATTCAATTATTTACAATAATATGTACAGTACGAAATACATCAGGACAAACCCCCCCTCCATAATACGTCAAACACATTTTCTTCAATACTGAATACACTATTATGCAAATGTGAAAGTTTTGTGCCTTAATGCGAGGAGCATTCGTAATAAAGAGGATGAATTGAATGTGCAGTTAGTAGTTAAGGGAATTAAATTATAGTTGGAATTACGGAGACATGGCTCCAGGGTGACCAAGGCTGGGAGCTAAACATGCATGGGGTATTCAATATTAGGATAGACAGAAAGGAAGAGGAGGTGGGGTGGCATTGCTGGTTAAAGAGGAGATTAATGCAATAATGGTTCTCCATTCCCCTTTGATTGAACCATTGGATATGGACAATTACTATAGGCAACATACACAATATCAGGACCATCTCTGTGGTATTTATCAGTACAGAGTACCTTTACCTGGCCAGCACCTATATATATAATATCTTTTTATTGTCATTGCACATCAGTGCAATGAGATTCAGTATTTGTGGAAGCAGCTGAGAACATTGATGAAGGCAGCATAATAGCCATGGTTTGCATGGACTTCAGAAAGACCGCTGACTAACTCCCTCATTGTAGGCTGGTCCAGAAAGTTAAGGCTTCGGGTATGTTGGCAAATTGGATCAAAATTGGATGCAGAGTATAGTGGTGGATGAGGTTATAGTTTGGCAAGATGTCTGCAACAAGTGGTGTACTGCAGGGATTGGTGCTCTGGGACCATTGCTGTTTACAATATATATAAATAACTGAGATGGGAATGTAGGTGGTCTGATTAATATGTTTGCAGGAAATACAGGGCGCCACAGTGACGTAGCCGGTAGAGCTGCTCCTCACAGCTCCAGAGACCCAGGTTTGATCCAGACTTCAGGCACTGTCTGTGTAGAGTTGCACATTCTCTCATTGACTGCGTGGGTTTTATCTTGTTTCCTCCCACACCCCAGAGATGTGTGGGTTTGTGTAAGTTAACTGACCCCTGTAAATTGCCCATAGAGGGTACGGATTTGGTACAAAAGTGGCATAACATAGAACTAATGTGAACGGGTGATCGATGGTCAGTGATGGGCCAAAAGATCTGTTTCCATGCTGCATCTCTAAACTAAACCAAACTAATAACACAAACATTGGTGGAGTTGTAGATAATGAAAAAGGTTGTCGAAGATTAGTGGAACATAAATCAGTTGGAAAGTTGGCAAAGCAGTGACAGATAGATGTTAACCCAGACAAGTGTGAGAATGCTTTTGGCAAATCAAATTCTGTGGAACATATTATCCAAATGGTAGGGATAGGAGGAGCTTTGATGTACCAAGGAACTTTACGCTGCAAGTCCATAGCTTGCTGAAAGTGGTGACATTAGGTGATAGGGTTGTAAAAAAAACACTTGGTGTACTTGCCTTCATACACCGAGTCACTGAGCATTGACTGAATATTTGTTGCAGCTGTATGAAACCTTGCTAGACTACACTTGAGTACAGTTCTGGCCATCATCATACAGGGCGCATATGGTAACAAAGGAAAGAGTGAAGCATACATTTGCCAGGAGGTTGCTTGGAATGGAGGGATTTAGTTGTATGGTGAGATTGCATAGGCTGTGTTTATTCTTACTGTAATGCACGACCCTGAGGGGTGACCTTATAGAGTTTAAAACCTATAGACTTTACTGGTCCTTTGGTCTTTGCTTATATTAATAATCTAAGCAAATGTAGCAAAATGATGGAGAAATTTCCGTTAATATAAAAAGTGATGATGTACCCATGATGAGAGAAGGTTTAGAGTACAGGAGGTACACAGAAATGCTGGAGAAACTCAGCGGGTGCAGCAGCATCTATGGAGCGAAGGAAATAGGCGACGTTTTGGGCCGAAATCCTTCTTCAGACTGATGGGGGGTGGGGGGGAGAAGGTAGGAAAAAGGGAGGAGGAGGAGCCCAAGGGCGGGGGGATGGGAGGAGACAGCTCGAGGGTTAAGGAAGGGGAGGAGACAGCAAGGGCTAGCAAAACTGGGAGAATTCAACGTTCATGCCATCCGGACGCTAGCAACCCAGGCGGAATACGAGGTGCTGTTCCTCCAATTTCCGGTGTTGCTCACTCTGGCAATGGAGGAGACCCAGGACAGAGAGGTCGGATTGGGAATGGGAGGGGGAGTTGAAGTGCTGAGCCACCGGGAGTTCAGGTAGGTTATTGCGAACTGAGCGGAGGTGTTCGGCGAAACGATCGCCCAACCTCCGCTTAGTCTCCCCGATGTAAATCAGCTGACATCTAGAGCAGCGGATGCAGTAGATGAGGTTGGAGGAGATACAGGTGAACCTTTGTCACACCTGGAGTACAGGATCTTGCTTCAAAACGAGTGAATGTCTTTAAGTCCTGATGAAGTTATCGGCTGGAAATGTTCACTGTTGGCCATTCCACAGATACTCCCTAACTTGTTGGAACCTTTCTGCTTTGATTTCAAATTCCTAGGTTGTTCGTCTTCATAGTTTTCTGGAATTTATTATACATATAATAATAATAACAATAAATGTTATTTATGGGCGCCTTTCAAGAGTCTCAAGGACATCTAATCATCCTCGTAAACTTCTAAACTTTTGTCTCTTGCCATGGTTATTACACAGTAGTAACCTTATCTAAAGTATTCAGTTTCCACTCTTTACTTGCTAGCTATTTTTCCAATTACCACACATTTTATTCCTGTTTTTTCCATTACGGCTTAAATAAATCATTGTTTATACTGCAAATGGTTGATTAATTGGTTATCCCACGTAATTTGTCATTGCTGGTTGTTTGAAACTGAAGCGTTTGCAAATTCAAGCTGCCACTTGCCCGTTTAGAGATAGAGTGCGGAAACAGACCCTTCGCCCGGCTGAGTCCGCGCCGACCAGCGATCCCCGCACACTAACACTACCCTACACACACTGCTCCAGAGACCCAGGTTCGATTTTGACTACATGTGTTTGTCTGTATGAAGTTTGTACGTTCTCCCCGTGACCTGCTTGGGCTTTCTCCGGGATCTCCAGTTTTCTCCAGTAAGGGAGCAACTCTACCGCTGCGCCACCGTGCCACTCAATATTTTATTAACATTGATTCAAAATTAATGGAAGAATCAATATTTTAATAGATAACTGAATGTCTTCATTGTTTATATTCTTATGGCATAGAAGGAGGCTATTTGGCCCATCGTCTATGATCACTCTCCCATCATCCTCATGCCCTTACATTTGCTTTCACCCTTTAATCTCGCACACACTCATCAAATCCACTTGGATTCTCCACTCACCTGTCTAAGTGGTAACTAGCAATGGCCTTTTACCCCGCTAAGTGGCACGGTTACTGCCTTATAGTGTCAGAGACCCGGGTTCGATCCTGACTATGGATGCCTGTCTGTACGGAGTTTGTATCTTCTCCCCGTGACCTGTGTGGGTTTTCTCCAGGATTTCCTTTCGGTTTCCTCCCACACTCCAATGACGTGCAGGTTTGTAGGTTAATTGGCTTGATATAAATTGTATTCCAATTGTCCCTGGTGTGTGTTGATGTGCGGGGATCGCTGGTCAGTGTGGACTCGGTATCCGTGCTGCATCTCTAAAATTAAAACAACTAATCTAAAGCAGTGTGTCTGTGAGAAATAGGAAGAGACTAAAACACCTGGGAAAACCAACGCAGACGCTGTAAGGCAGCAACTCTACCGCTGTGCCACTGTGTCGCACAAACAGTTTCGTGCAAATCGTCCATCATAAAGCAGACCATTACAGAAGGCATCTCAATCACATGATAAATATTCAACACCATTTTGGCAGTGGCTGCCTCCTGCAGAATGTGTGGAAATGAATCGCATTGTAACCATCAGCAGGCTCGGTCTTGTGAGCCCCACTGCCAAGGCCAGTGCGTTAGAAAATGATCACCTCAAAGTTTTGTATAATTTAGTTTAGAGATACAGCATGGAAACAGGTCATTCAGCCCACTGAGTCCGCACCGACTAGTGATCCCCGCACACTACCACTACCCTGGGGACAACTTTACATTTATTCCAAACCAAACCAAACCAAACCTGCACCTATTTGGAGTATGGGAGGAAACCGACGATCCTGGAGAAAGCCCACGCAGGTCACAGGGAAAACATACAAACTCTGTACAGATAGGATCCATAGTCAGGATTGAACCTGGGCCCCTGGCACTGTAAGGCAGCAGCCCTACTGCTGTGCCACCGTGACGCCCAACTCTCACCACGCAACTCATGGCTAAATGGTTAAATGTTCAACATCAAGCGTTATTGGAGGCATGATTAAAAAAATAGCATGAGCTCAAAGGAGACTTTGAAGAAGTGCTGCTAATCCCCTCTTGAAGGTGATTCCAGAGGATCTTGGCTTAATTATTCACAGGAAGATTTTCTCACTGCAATTGGATCAAAGAGGCAAATCTAAGAAAAGGTTGCTCAATGCATAATTGAATTTCAAAATGGAGGGGGAAATCCACAGATGTATTCAATGAACAAACATTTTCCCAGAAGCTGCACCATTTTATGTACTCCAAGACACCTATTATAACACTTACTAAAACAACATTGGCAGCGAAGAAAGCTGAGGACAGACAGTGGGCGTTGGAATGGGAAGGGGGCTTCTACTGACATCTTATGGAGATGTATAAGAACATGAGGGGAATAGATAGGGTCGATGCACAGTCTTTTACTCAGAGTAGGGGAATCAAGAAACGTAGGTTTGAGGTGAGAGGGGAAAAGTTTAATAGGATACTGGGGGCATCCATTTCACACAGAGGGTGGTGGGTATATATGGAACGAGCTGCCAGAGGAGTTAGTTGAGGCAGGTACTACAACAATATTTAAAACACCATTCGACAGGTATATGGATAGGAAAGATTTAGAGGGACATGGGGCAAACGCGGGCAAGTGGGAGTAGTGTTGATGGGGCATCTTGGTTAGCATAGGCAAGTTGGGCTGAAAGGCCTGTTTCTGTGCTGCATGACTCTAACATGGGCCAGAAATCCTGCTTCTATCTATCAATTAGCACAGTTCCCCAATGCCAGACATGGTTGCATTTTACTTTGTGAGTCAAAAATGCATTTCCAGATTTTTGATCCGGCCTTCAGTGTGTATAACTTGCATCTGGGGGACACAGTGATGTTAAACTGTGTATAAAACCCATTTGCTGTATTGCATTGTATTTGATGTTAAATGTGCAGGCATATGAGCTGCATAAGGGATTGAGTGGTGCTAAAGCTCTCAGCAAAAGGCTTATGTGGGACAAGACCAGGAAATGCAAGGGACTGGACCTCCTTGCAGATTTTCCGACCATTCCAGTTCTGCCGTTCAACTTTCTGACTAGCTCTTGATTAGCTTGTCGGCCATTACCCAACTCATTCTTCGAGGTAGAAATAAAGAACTGCAGATACTGGGTTATACCAAAGGTAGACACAAAGTGGTGGTGTAACTCAATGGGTCAGGCAGCTTCTCTGGAGAAAAACTTTGGATGACGTTTTGGGTCGGGACTCTTCTTCAGACTGAAAGTGGGGGGGGGGGGGGGGGGGGGGGGGAGTGTGGAGGTTTGAAAATACAAGAACCAATACTTCCTTTGGAATGGTGGGAGATCGGAAACAAAACCCATTTTTTGCACTTTTGGGCTTAAGACCTAATCCTCCACGCCCAACCTCTGACACCTCATGCAAGATAGAATATTTCCAAATTCACAATTTAGTTTAGTTTAGTTTAATTTAGTTTAGTTTAGTTTGGTTTAGTTAAGTTTAGACAATAGACAATATACAATAGGTGCAGGAATAGTCCATTCGGCCCTTCGAGCCAGCATCGCCATTCAATGTGATCATGGTTGATCATCCCCAATCAGTACCCCGTTCCTGCCTTCTCCCCATATCCCCTGACTCTGCTATCTTTAAGAGCCCTATCTTGCTCTCTCTTGAAAGTATCCAGAGAACCGGCCTCCACCGCCCTCTGAGGCAGAGAATTCTACAGACTTACAACTCTCTGTGTGAAGAAGTGTTTCCACATCTCCGTTCTAAATGGCTTACCCCTTATTCTTAAACTGTGGCCCCTGGTTCTGGACTCCCCAAACATCGGGAACATGTTTTCTGCCTCTAGCGTGTCCAAACCCTTAATAATCTTATATGTTTCAATAAGATCCCCTCTCATCCTTCTAAACTCCAGAGTATTCAAGCTCAGCCGCTCAATTCTCTCAGCATATGACAGTCCCGCCATCCCAGGAATTAACCTTGTGAACCTACGTTGCACTCCCTCAATAGCAAGAATGTCCTTCCTCAAATTAGGGAACCAAAACTGCACACAATACTCAAGATGTGGTCTGACTAGGGCCCTATACAACTGCAGAAGGACCTCTTTGCTCCTGTACTCATTTACACCGACTAGCGATCCCTGAACACGAACACTATGCTACACACATTGGGGACAATTTATATTTATACCAAGCCAATTAACCTGCAAGCCTGTACGTCTTTGGAGTGTGGGAGGAAATTGAAGATCTTGGAGAAAACCCATGCTGGTCATGGGGAGAACGTACAAACTCCATTCAGACAAGCATCCGTGGTCAGGATCAAATTCGGGTCTCTGGTGCTGAAAGGCAGTAGCTCTACTGCTGCCCCACTGTGACACAGTGTTTCTTGTCTTTATGGCCTGGGCCCAAAGACAAGATGCTGCAGATGCTTCATGCAGAACAAACCGCTGGGGGAACTCAGCAAGTCAAGCATCCCCTGTGGAGGCAAAGAGAAAGTCAATATTTTGGTTCGAGACCCTGCATCAGGACTGGGTTTTGCTACATTTTCATGGCTTATGGGTGCCCATTCAATACCTAAGCTTTTCCTCTATGAGATGGCTCTTTGTGCAGTTGGTGCTGTAATATGTCAGAAAACTACCTCATAGATCACATCTGGAGAGATGCGAAATATTTGGTTTTTGCTCAATAACATTTTTAATGTATGAATTTTACTACATTACACATATAATGTTTTAAGAAACTATGCATTTGGTAGTTTTTTCCAGCTGTCGGTTACTGGGTCTCAAGTAATATACCATTTCTTGACTGATACAAGATTTTAGTGTAATCCTGTAATCTTTAATAACTGCCAAATGTGTCAACAGCTGAATCTTCATTCTATGCATGTTATTGTAATACCAGGCTGTGGAACTGCTTTCACAATGATTCCCATTATTAGTTCACTCAGAAGCCATTATAATTTTAATTATGTGGCAGACAGTTAAATAGCATTGGGCATATTAACTTTGATTTCATTTTAATTAATGAAGATTGCTAAATAATTGGAGGTGTAACATTTCACCCTAGTGTAGAACAGAGATTTCTCTCATAGCAAAGCCTCATATGAAAGTAAGTGTCTGGAAATTGCATTGCACCGTGTTCTGGTGTGATAACATTTCAATGAAAAATAAAACATCAAGACAAAAAATTGCAGACTCAGTGTGGCACGTTGGCGGGAGGGTAGATTTGCTGCCTTACAGCGCCAGAGACCAGGGTTCGGTCCCAACTACGATGCTGTCTGTACGGAGTTTTATGTTCTCCCCGTGACCTGTGTGGGTTTTCTGTGAGATCTTGGGTTTCCACCCACACTCCAAAGATGTACAGGCTTGTAGGCTAATAGGCTTGGTATGAGTGTTAATTGTCCCTAGAGTGTGTAGGATAGTGTTCATGAGCGGGATCGCTGGTCGGTGCGGACTCGACGGGCCGAAGGGCCTGTTTCCGCGCTGTATCTCTCAACTAAACAGCTAACACTTTCCCACGTGGTCACAGGGAGAATGTACAAACTCCATACAAACAGCACCCATAGTCAGGATCAAACCCAGGTATCTGGCGCTGTAAGGCAACAACTCTACCATTGCGCCACAGTGCCTCCTGTGCAGATACTGGAGTCTTCCACAGAATGTACAGCATAGTGCCGCAGCTGGTGGAGCTGCCACCTCACAGCATCAGAGATATGGATTCCATCCTGTCCTCGGGTGCAGAGTTGTGTGTGTAGTTAGTATCTTCTCCCTGTGACCGCGAGGGTTTTCTCTGGGTGGTCCCATTTCATCCCACATCACAAAGACATGTCCGTGATTTGTGTAGGGAGTGGATGTAAAAAGTGAATAACATAGAACTGGTGTGAAAGGGTGAATGGTGGTTGGTGTGGGGTCGGTGGATGGAAGGGCCTATTTTTCAGCTGTATCTCCAAATGAAACTAAATAAATCTAAATGGAAAACAAAGTGCTGGAGTAACTCAGCAAGTCAGGCAGTATCTCTGGAGGACATGGATCAGTGACATGTGGAAGACAGAACTGCAGATGCTGGTTTATACCAAAGATAGTCACGAAATGCTGATGTAACTCAACGGGACAGGCAGCATCTCCGGTTAGAAGGAATGGGTCACGTTTCGGGTTGAGACCTTTCTTCAGATCTTTTGAACCTCTTCTGACGGGTCTCGACCCGAAACGTCACCCATTCATATAACCATATAACAATTACAGCACGGAAACAGGCCATCTCGGCCCTTCTAGTCCGTGCCGAACACGTATTCTCCCCTAGTCCCATCTACCTGCACTCAGACAATAACCCTCCATTCCTTTCCCGTCCATTTAACTATCCAGAGATGCTGCATGTCCCGCTGAGTTACACCAACATTTTGTGTCTATACATTGGATAGGTAACATTTCAGACGGGGCCCTAATTCACATTTTGTGCCTCTTCTCTCCTTAGATCACTGCCTTTTGTAATTCTTTCAGATCTGGCTTATGTGCACCCATCTGCCAATTAAGGGGCAGCAGGTATTTTGTTATGTAGAATCGCAGAACATAACAGCACAGTACAAGAACAGGCTCTTTGGCCCATAATGTCTTTTTTTTTAAATCAAAATCTTTTTTATTTAGTTTTCAGGACATAACAAAGTGCAAAGTTGTCTATTTGTTACAGACAGCGTGTACGTAAAGAATAAATAAAAAACAACTTATGCTAACATATAACAAGATAACACCAATAAAAGAAAAATGAGATGCCAAAAATAACCCTTCCCCAGTCACTGCCAGTGAGCATATGCAAATATCAGCCTGTCACAATAATAATCCACGATAAATGAATGGGTAGACTGTTAAGCTGTTAAACTGTGCTTGATGATCAAGCATTCATAAAGTCTGGAATGCATTTAAAAAAGGTCCCCATGCTTTCTGAAACCTTCCATTTGAATGTTGAAGTGAGTACCATGATCTCTTTGACGAACATGTTGCCAAGACCATGACATCTACCCGCACGTGATCCATATCCCTCAATTCCATGCATATCCACGTGCCTATTCAAAAGACTTCTAAATGCCAGTATGCCACTGTGTAAAAAACCTGCCCTGCACATCTCCTTTGACCTTTGCCTCTCTAAACTTAAAGATGTTAATATAGATGTTAATGCTGAAGAAATGCAGGTGGAGCAAAGCCATCGACTTGGGTTATTAGCTTAGGTCTCTGCTTTAAATACATTGCGATGCAATCACAAAGACATCAATGACTTGGAGCCACTGGCACAACAGTGAGAGTAGCTGCGAGGTGCCGAAAAGGCTGAGAAAACAAAACACGGGCTGATGATAATAAGGTCTGTGGATTGTTTTACATTCCAGTAACAAATGGCATGGATGTGAGGTCATTAGATTGGTAATATCCATAATCTTACCTGCTTTTTTAAACCGAAGATAGACACAAAATGCTGGAGTAACTCAACTGGAGTTTGAAGAAGGGTCTCGACCCAAAACTTCACCCATTCCTTCAATCCAGAGATGCTGCCTGTCCTGCTGAGATACTCCAGCAATTTGTGTCTATCTACATATAAATATATATATATATATATATATATATATATATACAAAAATATATATATATATATATATACACTAGACTAAGTGAGACCCTTTGGGTCCCAGCATCACACGGGAGGGCTGGTCCCCCAACGCAATATTCCACCTCTCCACCAATTCCAATATTGGTGACCAGTGGGAGGGGGAGGGGCTTTCTGGAGTGTTAGTATGGGCTTTGTGGGCTTAAGGGACTGGTTTCCAGAGGGCTAGTATGGACATTGTGGGCTGAATGGATTCTTGGGCTGGCGGCTCAGTCACTCAAGCCTGTTGTGCTGGCAGCTCACTCACTCACGGCTGGTGGGCTGGCAGTTGACTCATGGCTATTCCTTCAAATTCCATTTCAAGCAGGATGCAAGGCCACCAAATTCAAGTGCAGTTTCTTACCACTTCAAGCAGGGTGCAAGGCCACCAAATTCAAGTGCAGTTTCTTACCACTTCAAGCAGGGTGCAAGGCCACCAAATTCAAGTGCAGTTTCATACCACTTCAAGCAGGGTGCAAGGCCACTAAAGACAGCGAGTCGTGACATCTCCCTCCTCCATCTTGCAGAGACTGAGCCATGCCCACACTTCTGGGTTTTATAGTCCCTCCTGCTTCCCACCAGAAGGGGCGTGGTCTTCATGGCGTGATTGACAGGAAAGAGAATCTCAACATTTTTTAAACACTAATAACTCTTTTATTTTTCATCGATGGGAAAAATCCTCGGCACCTGATGAGCGGAGGGGGACTGAGTAAGTTGGCCAAAAATCACAGCCATACGTAGTAGCGATTTTTCTAAAATCAATATAAAGCGCAAACAGGAAGTGGTCAAAATTAGACTTTTAATTATATAGAAGGCAACTTTAATTAGGCAAGGCAACTTTAATTAGGCATGGCAACTTTAATTAAGCAAGGCAACTTTAATTATGCAAGGCAACTTTAATTAGACAAGGCAACTTTAATTAGGCAAGGCATCTTTAATTAGGCAACACAGGTTTAGCATTTCCAAACCAAAGGCAACACAGCTTTAGCATTTCCAAATCAAAGGCAACACAGCTTTAGCATTTCCAAACCAAAGGCAACACAGCTTTAGCATTTCTAAACCAAAGGCAATACAGCGTTAGCAGTTCCAAACCAAAGTCAACTTAGCTTTAGTATTTTCAAACTGTATTTTCAAACCACATTAAGGGCACTGACAGGTCAGTAAAACCACTCACAGTTTAGTAGACATGTGTTCAGTGTTATTCACAGCTCAGACTGAGAGACGTGACCCTCTCACTCCCCCCATCTTGCAGAGACTAACTGAGGCACTGAACACTTGCGGGTTTTATAGTCCCTCTGGAAGGGGCGTGGCCTTCAGGAGAGAGAACATTTTTTAAACACTAATAACATTTTTTAAACACTTATTTTTCATCGATGGGAAAAATCCTCTTGTCCTGCGCAGCGGAGGGGGACTGAGTAAGATGGCCAAAAAATCACAGCAGCAAGTGGCAGCGTTTTTTTCTAAAATCAATATACAGAACAACAGGAAGTGGTCAAGATCAGACTTTTAGTAATATATAGATATATCTATCTATCTATTATTATATAAAACTCTCGTGCCATCCGAACCGGCTGCCGTCCGGCTGCCTTTCTGCCTTTTGATTCGTTCCATCGTGTGATGTCACAATGCCCAATGCTCACAGATGTCCAATCGGAATGGCCGATGCTCACAGATGTCCAATCGGAATGGATCCATTTACATGTATGGCTGCCGGCTGCATTTCTTCCTTTGATTCCTTGCCACGCCGAATCCAGACGCACAATCGCCGAGATCTTTTCCATTTCGGTAGAGATTTCACTTTTCTTTCTAAGTATCTGCTCCTCATTACATTTCGTCATGTTTAAGTACACGTTTTTAATCAAATCCTTCTCCCCCCCCCCCACCCCCCAATATTTCAAAAATAAACTGGCGGCTTCTCACCCATAGAAGCAGCAGCCATTTGGGCTTAGACATCCTTCACGGGTTTTCAATCTGCCCCTAGTAATTATCCACTCTCAACTTCTTTGTTTCATTGCACGTATATGTTGTGATCACGGACCTATGTCAAAATGGTACAGGATAGCGCTAAAATATTTGTACCACCTTACTCACCATTGTCCTGTGGTCATTTGTGTCAGGTTTTGTTCAGAATGATGTTATGTTTTACAAGTTAACACATTTTTAAGTTTACTAAATCCACTTTCAGTAAGAATCACTTCAACACTTCACTGCTACCAGTCGCTGGCAGTTGCAGCTATGGCGTCACAATGGGATCTCATTTGCAACAATGTTGCGATCATAGAACACTTAATCCTGGCAAGAACAGGAGGGGGAGGGGGCAGAGTGACGCTGAACAGGAGGGGGAGGGATTGCTGGGAAAGGCAGGGGTAGTGACTTGGAATTTTTTTTAAGTCCTGGCGGGAAGTGCTGGCATTTTTTTTTAAGTTTAAAAAGAGGGAGGATGAGGGGCTATGGGTGAGTGGTGGAATATTGCATTGGGGGAACTGGTTGCATTGGGTGAACGGGTGAGTGGTGGAAATTTATGTTGGGGAATGGGTTGCGTTGGGGGACCAGGCCTCCCATGGGGTCTATGAGTGAGTGGTGGAATATTGCATGGGGGAACGGGTTGTGTTCCCGCATTCACCGTATACATAAAGAAAACAATAATAGTGCAATAATAACAATAATAGTACATGTAGTTCAGAGCTTAATGAAGGACCTCGGCTGTAAATCAAGGTGGATGAAGGTTTGTCTTTCTCCATCTTGTGTGGGTTATTTTGGATGTCTAATCCAATTTCTGAGGGATCTGTGCCTGTTGCTCCTTCAATAACATTATTCGGTGCCAAACTGGCAACCACGCTTTGAGAAATAGCTAATGTAGTGTACGTGCACAATATAAATATAGACTGTACAAGTTGCGTAGTGTTGTCCAGAAATGGTGCAATGCTGGGCAGAGTAGCGGGACCTTTATTCTGCCGTGTCTGTGCAATACTGACAGGGATAACTTTCTAAATCCCATTAATGTCACCTTGACCATCAAGAAAACACTTTATCCTTGAACCCTGTTCTGTCCAAAAACCTTCTCATCTTGGCACCGAATGATTGGTAATAATTCAAGTGCGTCTATGTCGCATTACCCCTAAGGCAAATATGTCCTTCCTCTGTGATAGAGTCTAAAAATGAAACATAGTACTTCAGATAGACACAAATTGCTGGAGTAACTTAGCAGGTCAAACAGCAACTCTGGAGAAAAGAAATAGGTGATGTTTCGAGTCGAGACCCTTCTTCCAAAAGACTCTAACCAAAGCATTACGTATTCCTTTTCTCCAGAGATACTGTTTGACCCGCAGTTACTACAGCTTTTTGTGTCTATCTTCAGTTTAAACTAGCATCTGCAGTTCCTTCCTACACAAGCACTTCATCAAAAGATTATAGGAACTGGAAGGTGCAATTACTCACCTCCTGGAAGGGTGACACGGTGGTGCAGAGGTAGAGTTGCTGCCTTACAGTGCCAGAGACCCAGGTTTGATCCTGACTACGGGTGCTGTCTGTATGGAGTTTAAGGGGACGTTGTCCCCTTGACCTGTGTGGGTTTTCTCTGGGATCTCCAGTTTCCTCCCACACTCCAAAGATGTACAGGTTTGACGGTTAATTGGCTTTGGTAAAATTGTAAATTGTCCTTAATGTGTGTAGGATAGTGCGAGTATGCAGGGATCGCTGGTCGGCGCGGACTCGTTGGGCTGAAGGGCCTGTTTCCGCACTGTATCTTTAAGCTAAACTAAACTCCATTGCAGAGGGCAATAAAATGTGGTCTTGGCACAATCACCCATATCCTGACAACAAATTCCTGACCTTAAACAAATCCCAGTCCTGTCAGGACTTCACAAAGAAGCAGAAAGAAAAATCCCAACCAGGCAAATAATTGTCAAATAAATATTGAAGCAAATGTTCTTTAAACCATAAAAAAAAACAGCAAGAGATTTGGATGGGAGGTTCACTCCAGGATATGAAGGGAATTCCTTCATATAGCCCCCGCTCACTAGCTTAGTTTGGCTCCTGCTTGTTTTCTTTTAAAATCCCAAGCTAAGAGAAAAATAAATAACTGGCATATGCCTGTCTTAAGCTTCCCTTGACTAACAGAACACGACTGAGCTTACTTTAAAAATTACGAGGTAAATTTCTTGTTCAGTAGCACAATTTCTATCAAAATAATGTGCCTGAAATGGGGATTACTGATGTCGAAGGAAAATTGTGGAGTTTTAAGTGCAAACAGAATTTTCATGGTCGTCTTGTAGAGTTTAAAACACTGAAGCAACCACCATCCATGGAACTGAAACACATCCACGGTGACTGAATCACCATTAGTAGATTCCGCCAAGTAGACTTGTTTGAAGTTCTTTGAGGTGGATCCAAAAACTAAAATGCTGCTTATGGAGCCCTGGGGAATTTATGTGGGATAGGATGGAGAGAGGAAATAGTTAGTCTGGAACAATGGTAGTATAGCAATCAGAAAATTGTGATTGGATTGGGCAAAGGTGACATGGATTTAAAAAGCCATTCAACACATACATTGTGGCCGAAGGGTCTATTCCTGAGATGTACTGTTCAGTGTGTAGGAAAGAACTGCAGATGCGGTTTGATACCGAAGATAGACACAAAATACTGGAGTAACAGCGGGTCAGGCAGCATCTCTGGGAAAAAAAGAATAGGTGATGATTCGGCTCAAGATAGAATCTGAAGAAGGGTCTTGACCCAAAATGTCACCATTTCCTTTTAGCTTAGTTTAGTTTAGTTTAAAGATACAGCGTGGAACTAGGCCCTTCGGCCCACCGAGTCCACACCAAACAGTGATCCCCACACATTAACACTATCCTACACACACTAGGGACAATTGACATTGCAGCCTTCCAGAGATACTGCCTGACCCGCTGAGTTACATCAGCATCTTGTGCCTGTGTACTGTTCTATGTTCTATGTAATCCTATTTGACCAATCCAATACATGTATGTAGAGGATATAACTGTTAAGGTCACATAGGGAGAACTAGTAGATGTGGCATTTCTGTTTTTTAGTGAACAACATGCCATAATAAATGTTGTAATGCACAATAGTGATTTCTGGGCAGTGGGCAGGTGTTAAAGACCTGCATGGGAAGGTAGACGTTCCCGTCCCCACGTGTCTCGGGCAGATGGGGCTCGTAAGCCTGGGAAGGCAGTCCATCTAGGAGAGGAAAAACTCTGATTTAAAACCTCCACTGTCTTGTGGCCGTATCCAGTCATGGAAAAGGCTCCAGGAGTAAACCTCAAGATAATCCGGAGTCGGAGCCCCTAAGGCAGTTCATCGTTGTCTACAACCTCGCTCTGGCAGCTCCTAGCGATGGTGCTGGTGCCAAACTGTAACGACCCTGCTGTTCCTTTGGATCAATCAGCAACGTGGAGAGGGGGGACGTGCTGCATGGGCAACAGCCTGTCCTCCATATGACATCACCCAGGCTTGCATTCGACCAGGATGCATCACCCATGGCCAGTCATGACCGAGGGGGGCCTATTACTACTGATTTCTGGAATAGGATTCATGTGGTAAAATGGATATAAGATTAGCTACTGTGTAGAAAATAGAGAATAAATGAATTGCTTTTTTTCAAGTTGGCAAGTTGTTGCTTCTAAGTTGGGTTCCTGTTCCTTTAGCTACATAAAGCACAGAATGTAATTACAGTTGAGAGACACAGCGTGGAAACAGTCCTTAAGACCCACTGAGCTTATGCTGACCAACGATCACCCGTACACAAGATCTATCCTACACAATCGGGGCAATTTACAAAAGCCAAATAACCTACAAAGCTGCACGTCTTTGGAATGTGGGAGGAAACCGGAGCATCAAGAGAATACCCACGTAGTCTCAGGACGAACATGCAAACTGCACGCAGACAGCACCCGCAGTCAGGATTGAACCCGGGTCTCATGGCAGCAACTCTACCGCTGCGCCACCTTGCCACCTGAAAAGTTTTCTGATAAAGCAAAGCTTGATGAAAATGTGAGTGATTATTGATGTATAAGCTGGATTGTTTCTACAAAGGCAATGAGCCGGTTAAATGGATGATGAGCAGACACATCGGGATCACAGTAGGGAATTGTGGGGCACCGGAACAGAAAGAGTATTTTTAAATAGTGAAAAACTATTTGCAACTTGTAAGTGACCTTCCTGGTGCCTTAACTGATATTTGCCAAATATATCGCTGTGTAGAACTATCCAGGAATTATGGATTTTGAAATGCAGAAAGGTAACTTGCAGGTATGAAAAGCGGTAAGGAAGGTAAATGGATTGTTAGTCGATGTGAACCAGAGGTGACGTTGAACCAATGCTTGGTGAAATTGAGAAGAAACAGATGCGAGATGAGTGAACCATATACTACAATGTAGCTGCTGAAGTTTCGTGCCAGAAAGGCTACAATTGGAGGGGCATTGTCCAAAAAATATCATTTAGGACTCAGATAACGAGAATATTTTTCTGATAGTTGTAAATCTCGGCAATCCGCTATTAGAGTTTGGTTTAGTTTAGAGATACAGCGCGGAAACTGGCCCTTCAGTCTTCCGAGTCCACGCTGACCAGCATTCCCTACACACTGTCCTACACACACACGCACACACGCACACACGCACACACGCACACACACACACGCACGCACGTACGCACACACACGCATGCACGCACCCACGCACACGCACGCACGCACGCACACGCACGCACACACACACACGCACGCACACACACATGCACACACATTTCTCGTGACAATTTACAATTTTACGAAGCTCATTTGCCAACAAACCTTTACGTTTTTGGAGTGTGGGAGAAAACCGAAGCTCCCGGGAAAAAACCCATGCAGGTCACGGGGAGAACGTACAAGCTCCTTACAGACAGCACCAGTGAGTTGAGCCCGGGTCTCTGGTGCCGTGTAAGGTACCGCTGTGCCGGCCTACAAACGTGCAAATAGAGGACGGCAAATGTGCATTGATTAGGCACATTCAAAGCAGTCACTGATAGAGTTCTGGAGCAAGGACAATCAAGCAATATGGACACAGATTTGAGGAAAACAAGCAACCTTGATCTTAAATGCTCAGGCAACAGAAGGGAATCTTAAAAATTCTTAAAATCATAAAATATGGAATTAGCCTCTATAAACAGAAGAAACTACAAAGCAGGCCGATGATATTTTCCTTTTTAGTTTACTTTTATTTAATTTAGTTTAGTTTAGAAATACAGCATTTCGACACTTCGTCTCACCAAACATCTGCACTGAACATGATTTTAGAGATTTATAAACATGCCCTTCAGCTCACCAAATCCATTCCGACCATCGATCACCCGTTCACACTAGTTCTATGTTATCCCACTTTCTCATCCACTCCCTACACTCAGGGGACAATTTATAGAGGCCAATTAACTTACAAACTCTTTGGAGTGTGGGGGGAAACTGGAGCACCCAGAGAAAACCCACCCGGTCACAGGGAGAACATGCAAACTCCATACAGACAGCACCCGAGGTGAGGGTCGAACCCGGCTCACTGTTTCTGCGAGGCAGCGGTTCGACCAGATGCTGCTTCATTTCAGTCTAAAGATTGAAAACCATGCACAGATAGAGGACTAGATTTCATTGCACTGAGTTTTAAATTTGGTAACAAAATCCGATTTTGGATGTGTTAAAAACATCATGCTTTCCCTTTTAAATATATCAAGGAATACGTTTTGATGGAAGCAGAGGAAAGAAACGATTACATCCTGTTACACTGCCTGACTGTGCAGAGCTATGTATCTGATTATTCAAATCAATTTTAATGGAAGCTGAAATCTAACCAGTTCAATTGCAAGCACAGTTTAGCCACTATTTCCTGATTGCACCCAAAGGGAAACTCAATGCCATCTCCCTCCATGCTCAATTAGGTCTGGTGTATTCATGAAAATACAATAACATCTGAAGTGAAAATCACACTGCTTTGAATGATTTCACTTTACAAAAAAAACGAGGAAATAAGGAACATAAGGAAACAAAAGAACATAATGGGAGAAGGCAGGTGAATGGGGTTAGGAGGGAGAGATAGATCGGCCATGAGTGAATGGCAGAGCAGACCTGATGGGCTGAATGGCCTAATTCTGCTCCTATCATTTAGGACCTTATGAAATAGAATCAGTTAGGCCCTTCAGGCTGACAATTTGCTCTAATAGAGGTCAGTGAGAGGAACAGATTGGGTCGAGGCACAGAGTGTCTAGCCCAGAGAAAGGGAATCGAGGACCAGAGGACATAGGTTTAAGGTGAGGGCGGAAACATTTAATAGAAGTCTGAAGGGTATCTTTTTCGCACAAAGGGTGGTGGGTGTATGGAACAAGCTGCCAGAGGAGGTAGTTGAGGCTGGGACTATCCCAACATTTAAGAAACAGTTAGACAGGTACATGGTTTGGACAGGTTTGGCAGTATGTGGACCAAACGCAGGCAGGTGGGACTAGAGTAGCTGGGACATGTTGGCCATTGTGTGCCTCTATGACTCTATTTGCTCCTGCATACACTAGACTCATGACTGATCTATTATCTTGGTACTTCTTCCAATGCTAACCTTATGTCTTTGACATTCTTAATATCCAAAAAACTAGCAAACTTTATCTTGCATGTGGGCGGCACGATGGTCTAGTGGGAGAGTTACTGCTTTATAGCACCAGAGATTTGGGTTTGATCCTGACTACGGGATCTGTCTGTACAGAGTTTTTACGTTCTCCCCATGACCTGCGTGGGTTTTCTCCGGGTGCTTCGGTTTCCTCCCTCCCACACTGCAAAGACGTGCAGGTTTGTAGGCTAATTGACTTTGTAAAATTGTATATTGTCCTTACTGTGTGTAGGATATTGTTAGTGTGCAGTGATCGCTGGTTTGTAAGGACTCAGTAGGTCAAAGTGCCTGTTTCCACGCTATATCTCCAAACTAAACTAAACTAATATGTTCAGAGATTGAAACTATTGGGAAAGATTCCAAAAATGTATTACCTGGGCTCTTAAGTAACTGTGGAAAGATGTCTGTAGACAAAAAAGTGCTGGAGAAACTCAGCGGGTGCAGCAGCATCTATGGAGCGAAGGAAATAGGTAACGTTTCGGTCCGAAACCCTTCTTCAGACTGATGTCTGTACTCTGCTATTCTAATTTCTTGCAATAAAAGCCAACATATAATTTTCCTTCCTAATTGCTTGATGTTACAATACATTAAGTCATGCACAAGGAAACCCAGGTTCATCAGAATTCTTCTGATCTCTTAATATTAAGAAGTATTTTATTTTTTTAAACCAAAGTGGATCATCTCACATTTTTGCCATTTGTCTCCTTCCGCCCTCATCTTGCCCTTTCACCCAGCCTGTCAATATCCCACATTGAATCATAGATATCCTCATGTGGCTACCTCTCTACCACCTCATTATTCCCATGGCCATCCAGCTTTGAGTGATGAGCAAACTTGGTTTGATTGCACTTGTCCCCCTCACTGGAATTGAGAAGGACGAGAGGAGATCTTATAGAAACATGAAATTCTTAAGGGATTGGACAAGCTTGATGCAGGAAAAAAGTTCCCGATGTTAGTAGAGTCCAGAACCAGGGGTCACAGTTTAAGAATAAGGGGTAGGCCATTTAGGACTGAGATGAGGAAAAACATTTTCACCCAGAGAGTTGTGAATCTGTGGAATTCTCTGCCACAGAAGGCAGTTGAGGCCAATTCCCTGGAGATTCAAGAGAGAGTTAGATTTAGCTCTTAGGGCTTAAGGAATCAATGGATATGGGGAAAAAGCCGGAAAAAGGGGTACTGATTTTTGGGTGATCAGCCATGATCATATTGAATGGCGGTGCTGCCTCGAAGGGCCGAATGGCCTACCCCTGCACCTATTTTCTGTGTTTCTATGTTTCATTCATCACTTTGATATGCAGTAGTTTGTGAAGATCTGTGGCTCCAACATGAATCCTTGCAAAACCCTAGTGGCCATCGCCTCCCAGTATGAAAATGACTGAACGCTCTCTATCTTCTGACCATTTTTCTGTCCTTAGCTTGATGTCTTCGCACCAATTCACAAGTGCTCTATTTTTAGATAACCTTTCATGTGACATTCTATGGAAAACCTTTCGCAAGCACAATTACACCACATCTACTGGGTCCCCACAATCGTGTCACAATTGGAAAGACCTGCCTTGAATTTCCAGCACACTCTACTAGGGGGACACTCCTGAGGACCAAATGGCTGCTTTGGTCTCTGGCTCTCTTCTCTCATGAAGGATGGAGTTCAGATGAGATCAGCCAAGATCTTACTGTGTGGGAGGACAGTCTCAATAAGCTCAGTGGTTCATTTGTGTTCTAATTTGTATGCTGGTTCCATACCTTAAGCCCAAAAGTCTCTATTTGGGTAGATCAACAGTGTTGTGTTGCCCAGAACTGGTGATTGAGAGGATGGGCTGGGGTTCATATTGGGACCACTAAGTGACCACTAAGTGACCACTAAGCTTCTGCAAGGATTAACTTTGGAGCCACGGCTCTTTACAAACTATTGGTTTGTATAAACTACCCCTTGGTTGTTTTGGCAATTTGTAAGTGGTTCAGGAGAAGAAGACGGGATCGGAGACCAACAGATAGGAAGAGGATGCCCGAGATGCTGCCTGTCCCACCGAGTTACTCCAGCATTTTATGTCTATCTTTAGTTTAAACCAGCATCTGCAGTTCCTTCCTACAGATTGGAAGAAAAGTGGGTGGGATCACTGACTGCCAATTTCGGCAAGATGATTACAGGATTTTGGGGGGTGAAAGGTTATGGGGCAAAAATCTAGGGTCCCTCCAAAAACTGGTGATCCCCTCAATTAGAGGCTTTTTGGTTAATAAGAATTAGGACCAGTGTGCTAATTAGGGTCTTGGGCGTTAGATAGTCACAGGGTAATAGCTGAAGAAGCAAGATTGAGGGATTGCAGATGGAATGAGTGGGAAATGATCCAAAGGGTGTAAGAAGGAACTGCAGATGCTGGTTTAATCCGAAGATAGACACAATAACCTGGAGTTACTCAGCAGGACAGGCACCATCTCTTGAGAGAAGGAATGGGTGGCGTTTCGGCTCGAGAATGTCTGATGAAGGGCCTAGACCAGAAACATCACCCATTTCTTCTATCCAGAGATGCTGCCTGTCCCGCTGAGTTACTCCAGCTTTTTGTGCCTATGATCCAAAGGGTGACGGCAGACTATTTACTTACGAGTTGGCATCCCATTGCTGCTTGACATTGAGATGACCAGGCTAATCCTGGCACAAAACGTCCAAAGTATCCCAGCAATGCTGTGGATGAAGTTTGCGTGAGTAGCGATCTCACCCATTAATCACAAAACAGAAATAATCATTTCTGAAGTGGAACAAATCAACCCCAAAGCGACCATTTCACTCCCAGAAAAAACTAAACTTTCAGTTATATAATGCAGAAAAAAAAATAATGTTAAGCCATTAGATTGCCAGGGAATTTGTCTTTTTTCTTAAGTTTCATGCAGAACTGTGAGATATATGGAGTTAACGGTAACGTTATATATATCTATCCAAAGTAGCGTTTCCCTGTCCTTCGTTTTAGTTTTAGGGATACAGCGTGGAAACAGGCCCTTCGGCCCATCAGTCCGCACCAACCAGCGATACCCGCACACTAACACTATCCTACACACACTAGGCCAATTTACAATTTTATCAAGCCAATTAACCTAAGAATACTTAACATCTGGTGCAGAGACAAAGTCAGCAATGTGGACCTGTGGAAAAGAACAAGCCAGGAGCCCATTGACTTACAAATACGAAGGAGAAAATGTAGTTGGATTGGACACACCCTCAGGAAACTTGCCACAAACGTCACCTGGCGTGCCCTGAAATGGAACCCCCAAGGAAAAAGGAAAAGAGGTCGCCCCTGGGACAGCTGGAGAAGACGCGTCCAGGCAGAAATGTCTGAGACTGCGCTCAGCTGGGGAGATAGCGAAAGAACTGCCAACAACCGATTGAGGTGGAGGACATTTGTCAATGGACTATGCTCCCGAGAGGAGCAGAGGGCAGAGGAAGAAGAAGAAGAATTAACCTACAAACCTGTACGTCTTTGGAGTGTGGGAGGAAAGCGGAGCTCTTGGAAAAAAACTCATACAGAATGTACAAACTCTGCACAGCCAAGCACCCATAGTCAGGATCGAACCCGGGTCTCTGGCGCTGCAAGGCTGCAACCCTACCGCTGCGCCACCGTGCCGCCCTGTTTTCCAGACGCACCCTAATTTACGGAGGGCTCCAGATCTGTCGGGAACTCATGCTTATCTCAGCCCACAGCTGCCTGGCCCCATTTACAAAATGTGATTTAGCCAAAGCAAAATATCATTGCTGCTCGTCATGCTGCCCTCAAAGTGCTCATTGAGCACATACCAGCAAGCTCCTTACATCTTCCAGATTAAGTGGCTTCTTTCTGAATTCCAAGCATGAAAGATCACCACGGTTCTGCTGTAATTCTCCCCCCATACATTCCCTTTGTTAATCAAGTCTAAAGAAAACACAGCAGGCCGAGGCCTCAGCCTGACTTTGTCTCTCGTCACAGTTGAGTAAACACTGGATTGTGTGGTGGGATTGTACTGGAGGGGATTTCTGACTTCAACAAGGGCAAGAATGTCAATCCCTTTCACCTTGGTCGTGTTTGGGAATGCAAGCCATTGTTTACATTAAACTCATAGACTTTGTCCCGGTGGATTTAGTCTGCTTCTGGGAACAGTTTGGCCTGCAGAACAAAACACTTCATATTTTAGATTTTCAGAGTCAGTGGGCCCCCATTTCAGGCCTAAACAAAACACCTCCCGGATCAAGATGTGTTCATTTTCTCCTGGGTTTGCCATCTGCAGGGGAGAACTGTATAGATTTAACACATGCTCTGCAGCACGTTCTGTGTGTACCAGGCGCATAGGAAATAATTAGTTAGACACAGGCTGGGAGTTTGCTCTGAGCTGCCCCAGATCCACTGGCCTATTCTTGCCAGAAGTGGGACATGATTGCATTAACCTTGCATTAACCTGCCGTTAACCGGTGTCACAGCTGGTAGAACCACTGCCTCACATCGCCAGAGACCAGGGTTCCATCGTGACCTCCCACATCCCAAAGACATGTCAGTTTGTAGGTTATTTAGCCCCTAGTGTGTCGGGAGTGGATGCAAAAGTTGGATAACATAGTAACAGCATGAACAAGTGATCGATATCGTCATGTACAGTCTTGCAGATGCCACATTGAATGAATAAGCCCTTTAAGGAATACTAGACTAAGTGGGACCCGTTGGGGTACTGTGTGGGAGGGGCGGGCTTTCTGAGCACTAGTATGGGTGTTGTGGGCTGAAGGGACTGGTTTCCAGAGGGTTAGTATGGACATTGTGGGCCGAAATGATTCATGGGCTGGCAGCTCAGTCACTCAGTCATGGTGGGTTGGCAGCTCAGTCACTCAGGCCTGATGGGCTGGCAACTCAGAAACAGCCAGAAATTCAGCCCAAAACAGGTGAGAGACTCTGTGAGAGAGAAGGGGGAAAGGGTGGAGAATCCATTTTAGACATTTTTCATCTTTTTCTGCAGATCACAGCAATGAAGGAAGAAAGTCTATCCTGGCCTGGATCTCACAGGGAGGGAGAAAAATACTGGGATGAGGTTTAATACTTGCAGGGGAATACTTACTGATGGGCTGAAGGGACCCCTCCTGGGCTAGTACAAGCTGATGGGCCGAAGGGCTTTTTAATAATCAAATCTTTTGTGAAATCTCAGTGAAAGGCACTTTTTCTGCAGTTTCCCTGGCCTAGCAAAGGCGTTTTGGGCCAAAATGCTCCTCCTGGGATAATACGGGCATTTTGGGCAATGGGGCTGGTTTCTCGGCTAATAGGGGCCTTGTGGGCCGGAACAGCTCGTTACATTTTAATTTCATTTCCATTTCCATTGCAGTTTTAAGCACAGGGCAGGCCAAACAGCTCATAGCATTTTTATTTCATTTCCATTTCCAAAGCGGTTTCAAGCACATGGCAGGCCAAACAGCTCATTACAGTTTCATTTCATTTCCATTTCCATTGCAGTTTCAAGCACAGGCCAGGCCAAACAGCTCATTGCGTTTTCTTTTCATCTCCATTACAGTTTCAAGCGCAGGGCAAGCCAATCAGCTCATTACATGTTCATGTCATTTCCATTGCAGTTTCAAGCACATGGCAGGCCAAACAGCTCATTGCATTTTCATTTCATTTCCATTTCCATTGCAGTTTCAAGCACAGGGCAGGCCAAACAGCTCATTGCATTTTATTTCATTTCCATTTACATTGCAGTTTCAAGCACAGGGCAGGCCAAACAGCTCATAGCATTTGCATTTCATTTCCATTTCCAATGCGGTTTCAAGCACAGGGCAGGCCAAACAGCTAATTGCATTTTCATTTAATTTCCATTGCAGTTTCAAGCACAAGGCAGGCTAAACAACTAATTTTATTTTCATTAAGGGCTAACACATCATTTATTGCAAGTACATTGCAGACTCACAGTTCTGTTTATTCACAGCTTGGGATCACAGTTGTGGCTTCTCCCTCAAGATCTTCTAGAATGACTGACTCACGTCCAGGCATCCGGCGTTTTATAGTCCTGCCCCCCGGGCATTACCTTCATCGTGGTGATTGACAGGCGAGAGGACCAATCAGCTGATCTCAATCAACCAATCAACACTCATAACTTTTTATTTTTCATCGATCGGAAAAATCCTCGGGGCTGCCTCAGCGGAGGAGGACTTGTGAGTAAGATGGCCAAAAATCATAGCGATATATGGTAGCATGTTTTTCTAAAATTAATATACAGCGCAGACAGGAATTGGTCAAGATGAGACTTTGTGTTATATAGATACAGCAAAGACAGTCATCAGGTTATACAATCCGAAAATATGACCTTCAGCCCATCAAGTTCACATTGGCCATCAAATACCAATCTACACCAATCTTACATTAATCCCGTTTTCTTCTCTGCACCCACCACCAGGTTAAATCATTGACGATCGCCAAATATCCTAGCGACCCGCATGACTTTGGAAGTCTGGAGGAATCCCACAAGATCCCAAAAAGGGCGGCTCAGTGGCGCAGGAGTAGATTTGCTGCCTTACAGCACCAGGGATCCAGGTTTGATCCTTACCACGGGTGCTGTCTGTACGGAGTTTGTACTCCGTGACCTGCGTGGATTTTCTGTGTGTGCTCCGGTTTCCTCCCACACTCCAAAGGAGTACAGGTGTGCAGGTTAATTGGCTTGGGTGAAAATTGTAAATTGTCCCTAGTGTGTGAATGTAGGATTGTGTTAGTGTACGGGGACCGCTGGTCGGCGTGGACTTGGGCCAAAAGGCCTGTTTCTGCACCATATCTCTAAACTAAACTAAAACGAAATCTCAGGGCGAGCATGCAAACTCCACACAGAGAGCACCCCAGGTCAGGATTGAGCCTAGATCTCTGGTGCTGTGAGGCACTTGCTCCACCAGCTGCAACAACCGTGTTGCTCCACAGGGTGTTGGAGGCAGAAAAAACACCTCAGCTTCATGTTGGTACTTTTTGCAAGCTGGCTTTCATTAATTTAGTTCTAAAGTGAGGATGGATTTTCAGTCCATAATTCTTCAGCAGCCACGATGAGCAACAGAGTTAGGATAATCAGGCTACTGGAGATGATTGACTGGCCATCAGTTACCCATTCTACAACATTTTGCATTTATATAGTGCCCATATTGTAGGAAATTGTCCAAAATGGCATTGGATAACCATTTGGTGAAGATTTTATTAATAAGAGGCAAGAATATGATCAAAAACTTGTTTAGTTTAATCTAGTCTAGTTTCGTTTAGTCTAGAGATACAGCGTGGAAGCAGGCCCTGTGGTCCACTGAATCTGTGCCGACCAGTGGTCACCTATATCCTAACACTATCCTACATATTCGGGACAATTTACAAATTTACCAAAGCCAATTCACTTATAAACCTGTACGCCTTTGGAGTGTGGGAGGAAACCGAAGCATCAGGAGAAAACCCACATGGACTCTGGGAGAACGTAAAAACTCTGTTCAAGTATCACCCCAAGTCAGGATCGAACCCATTTCTCTGGCGTGTATGGCAGCAACTCTACCCCTGCGCTACTGTGCCGTCCATTTATGGGGCATAGACTAAGGGAGGTCTTCCAGGAATGGCAGGGAATATTCATGACTGGAGCTGAGGAAGGCACGTGCAAGAATAACAGTGGGCAGGCCAGTGATGTATGCCTTGATGTATAATACCAGGAATGCATTAACCAGTTTGGGCACAACAAGATGCGACAAGCAGCAATGTGATAAAAATCAGGTCATTTCATTGAAGTAATGTTGAACAAAGGATCATTGGTGGCTGAATAGACCAGGTTAACTCCCCGTCTCTTCTTTGAACTGTGGTGGAGAATTTTCCATAACCACCTGGGAATGCATTCCCATTTTAACCTCATGTCTGAAATATTTTGCTTTATGTTATATATACATATTTCATTTTTAATAACTTTAAAGTTGGGCAGTTTTACTGCATGTTTTGCTGGAACATTTTAAATACACAGTACGTTCAATAGTGGATAAATACTATAATTTAGACAATTAATACAAATACATAAATGTTGTCACAGCGCCACGAGTTTTTCCTGCACCATTAATAAAGGCATCATTTCCATTAGGCGTTCAGTTGGCAACATTTCAAAAAGTGATATCGTCCTTGAAATACCAACCACAGTCTTGTGGGAAAGCAATGCTACAGTATGTAACAGTGCTGCCATTTCAATGTCAAATGTATGACAACTGTTTGTCCACCAGCCAAACAGTGTTGATTACAGGCCTTAAATGAGCTACTGTGGCATCACCAAACACTTACTGTAACAAGTGGTGTGTGTTTGACACTGCAATGTCGACAAGGCTCTGGCGCCAGTGAGCATTCCGAGAGATTCCCAGAGAAAGCTGTGGAAGTCTTTAGAGATACAGCGTGGAAACAGGCCCTTCAGCCCACCGAGTCAGTGCCGACCAGCGATCACTCCATACACTATCTATCCTACACACCAGTGGCAATCTACAATTTTGGCGAAGCCAATTAACCTACAAATCTGTATGTCTTTGGAGTGTGGGAGGATATCGGAGCACCTGCAGAAAACCTACGTGGTCACAGTCTCAGTGGAGTCAGCACCCGTGGTCAGGAGCGAACCCGGGTCTCTGGCTCTGTAAGGCTACAACTCTACCGCTGCGCCCAAGTCCTGGAGGTAGGAACGGAGGGGATGTTCTTTGTGCGAGGACACTCTCTTTACATGAGTGTTGTAAAGATTTGCAGACTCTTGAGGTCAAGTCCTTTCAGCCTGCACGGTGATTGATTGGCCCTTTAAATAGCAACGTTACAGAGCAGGCATCACAAATAACAACATAGTGCTGCCGAGAAAGATGAGCAATTGTCGCTAAAAACAGGACAACAGCAGAAAGCATTCCAACATCTCCTACAATACTGAAGGTAACATCATCACAGCTATGGCTCATGAACACCATGGTGCCAATATCCCAGTGCACCTTTCACCGCATATTGGGACCTCCAGGTCCAACATCCAATGCAGTGCTGATGTCATCAGCAAATATTACATTCATCAACTTTCACTTAGAGATCCACATTGGATCCAAATGCATTGAGTGAAACAGCAGGATGTCATCCACTACCCAAGCTAATTTACACCGGATGTGGAATGATGAGTATTGTTGTAAGGTTTGAGAGAACTTTAGCCATGTTCCCCATTAACATCCACTAATATACGAGTCGTAAATGGCTTCAATGGACACACAAGGAACTGCAGATGCTGGTTTACTAGAAAGGATCCTGATCAGAAACGCCACCCACCCATGTTCTCCAGAGATGCTGCCTGGTCCACTGAGTTACTCCAGGACTACATGTGTCTTTCTTTGGCTCTAGATTAATTCCTTTTGATGGAAACAAAACTTCCTGGTAAACAATCTGATACTGAAGGAGCTCTTTAATATTGGAAGATATTATAACTGAATCTTCTCTTTGCAGGAAGGAACTGCAGATACTATTTTACACCGAAGATGGACACAAATTGCTGGAGTAACTTAGCGGGTCAGGCAGCATCTTTGGAGAATAGTAATTCCTGATGTTTCGGTTCGGAATCCTTCTTCGAATCCTTCTGCTCTTTCAGACTGATTGGATGTTAAAAATCCCATGACTCCATTTTTTTTAAAGTTTGGAGAGTTCTCCCCAGTGTCATATTTATCAGTAATCATTACCACATTGCAATTTTTGGACCTTATTGTGGAAAAATAGGCTGCTGAATTTCAAAGTGACTACACTTCAAAATGACCCTACTCATGTCTGGACATTTGGAATAGTGTGTTCTGGGTTTGGTTTGGGATCGGTGTGCCTACTAGTTAAAATAATCCTGACCGTATCCTCAGCATAAAATATTCGCTAATAATATCTCACTCCTTCGTGTCTTGAAAAAAATCCAATGAGATGAATTATAGTTTTATAATCCATGTTAGCTCTCCATAGGACTGTACCATCAAGAAAAAATAACGGGTTTCGTTTAGAGATACAGCACGGAAGCGGGCCCTTCGGCCTACCGAGCCCGTGCCGACCAGCGATCCTCGCACACCAACACTATCCTACACACACTAAGGACGATTTACAATTTTACCAAGCCAATTAACCTAAAACCTGTACATCTTTGGAGTTTGGGAGGAAACTGGAGCTCCCGGGGAAAACCCACGCAGGTCACGGGGAGAACGTACAAACTCCGTACAGACAAGCATTCCTTCTCCCACAGATGCTACCTTCAAAATGTTGGAAACTGTCTTGCTGAGTTACTCCAGCTATTTGTGTCTATCTTCAAACCAGAGTCTCTGGCACTGTTAGGCAGTAACTCTACCGCTGCACCACCGTGTTGCCCTAAACTGATAAGCTATTTTGTCAATGCTTATAGACATTTTGAGGATTGCCATTTCTACTTTTGCAGTTTAAGACTGTTGTGTGGTTTCTTTGGAATTCTTTTCAAATGTTTTAAATTTGATGTCGAACAAAGCCCAGCGCCATCCTAAAATTTGGCATCAGTCAGGACTGGCTTGCCAATCGAACTAAAACTGGAATAATTACGATTGCGTGCAGACAGAGATTTCATGCTGCTATTGTGAGGAGACGTTCTGAAGTTAGAAATGATTCCAACTGCAGAGGATGTTGGCAACAACAGGAAGAATAGAGGAGCAGAATTTAATGTGGGGTAGGTGGTGGAATTTTTGATGTGTTGGAATCTGGGCAAGACTGACGGACTCGACAGTCTGGAAGAGAGCCCATTGATGTAATCGGATCTGGTGATGGCAACAACATAAATCCACATTTCAGTGGCAGAGTCAAGCCTGGGGTTGGGTGGTTGTAGACATCCAAGGAATATAAATCGCAATGCTATCCGAGTGGAAACATATCTGTGCCTGAAATCAGTCTCTGCTCGGTATTACAAAAAAAAGGATCTCGACCCGAAACGTCCTTCTCACCAGAGATGCTGCCTGTTGCACTGAGTTACTGCAGCATTCTGTGTCCATCTTCGGAATAAACCAGCGCTTGCTGTTGCTTCCTACGACAATACAAAATGTGCTGTGTATTTGTCTGTAACACAACCAAATTTCAGGAGTGGAGTGATATGCAGTTTTGCTTTACTTAAATGGGAGGGCACCCTCTTTTGATGATTGTGTAGTACCAGGAATGAGTGGGTTAGCATATGATGAATGCTTGAAGCCACTGGGCCTGTACTCGCTGGAGTTTAGGATGAGAGGGCACTTCACTGAAACTTACCGAATAGTGAAAGGTCTGGATAGAGTGAATGTGGAGTGGATGTTTCCACTAGTGGGAGAATCTAGGACCGGAGGCCATATAGTCTATTGGGCTCACAGCTACGGTGGGTCAGATCTGGAAGAACTCCCTCCATTGCAGCTATTGTTCAGTTTATTTTAGTTTAGAGATACAGCGCAGAAACAGGCCCTTCGGCCCATCGTATCCGTGCTGACCTGCAATCACCGCATACTAACACTATCCTACACACACCAGGGACAGTTTACAATTAACCTACAAACCTGTGGAGGTTTGGAGTGTAGGTGGAAACCGGAGCGCCTGGGGAAAATCTACGCAGGCAACGGGGAGAATGAACAAATTCCGTACAGACAGCACCCATAGTCAGGATTGAACCCGGGTCAGCGGCAGTGTAAGGCAGCAACTCTACAGCTGCGCCACCGTGCCGTCATAAGCCTGCGCCACCATGCTGCCTGAGCATAGTTGGATAAAAGGCCGCTTTGGATGTCAGGGGCAAATGGAAGGGACGGGATGCTGGAAGAGAGATGCAGTCGTCTAATGTGTATCTGAGCAGTCCACCTGCTTTAAACTGGTTCAATAGAGACACGGTGTTGTGTGCGGCATCATCCCACTGCAGGATGAGTTGTCGATTTGTTTAATAGAGACCGATTCCGACCATCATTTGTGATGTTTGCAGGCAAATGTAGAGTACAGAGAAATAGGTTGGGCAGCCGATATGAGCAAAAATGATGTTCTAATGCAGGGGTGGAGAACCTTCTAGGCCGTTAAGTGCAGACTTTTGAATGAATCCAAATTTTGTAGAACAAATCCTTTTATTTTTATTTAAGAAGGAACTGCAGATGCTGGAAAATCGAAGGTAGACAAAAATGCTGGAGAAACTCAGCGTGTTGAGGCAGCATCTATGGAGCGAAGGAAATAGGCAACGTTTCTTCAGACCTGAAGAGGGTCTTGACCTGAAACATCGCCTATTTCCTTCGTTCCATAGATGCTGCCTCACCCGCTGAGTTTCTCCAGCGCTTTTTTCTACCTTTCATTTTCATTAATATGTTTTTGTTTGTCTTTTATTATTTTTATTTTAATCTTAAAATGAACGTATTTAAAATACCAAAGAGTAAAAGAAGATTCAACAAAATAATCCTCCCTGACTGATGGCCACAATTAAAACATTAGTAAGTCATGAGGGCTATTTTAACAAAATAATGTACATTTTGAAGTATATCGAATTGAAGTTTCTTGGATGTGGCCTTATTAGATTACAGCTAACTTAATGCGGCATTCCAACATGAAAAGGTTCCCCGCCCCAGTTCTAATGGAATCCCTTAATTTGGATATCTTTGGTGACGTGATACAGGGTTTGTACCCTGCTTTATCGTGAGTGAAAATTGCAGGTCCCAGGTAATTTAAGATGGTAAACACAGAATAATCTGCTGCACACCAGATGATGCCACAAACAAGGTAATGATTCAATGACTCAGAGATTCGATGATACTTTATTGTTACATGTATCTAGGTGAGGTGAAATGTTTGTTTTGTGTACAACCCGATAAAATCATAAAGCAGACCTCACCAATTTAATTAATATATATTAATCAAAAATAATTTATTCAATTACGATACAAAATAACACTTACGAAACAGAACTGTGGTAACACACCCACCACCATAGTCCAAAATCACCAAATTATCTAAGACATTAAATTTTCGAATAACTATAATATAATCCTTACTGAGGATACAGTCCACTCCCGCGGTGCCCAACGGTCCCGGAAATCCCCCAGGGGGCCCGTGGACTGCGCGTAGTCCCATTCTAAAGCCACCTGGTCGCGGACGTAACCCCGGAAAAGGGGCAGGCAGCCGGCTCGGGAAGAGTCCTCTTCCGCCTGGCGCCATGACTCGCGGATGGCCAGCTTAGCCAGGCCTAGGAGCAACCCAACCAAGACATCTTTGGCAGCAGACCTCACCAAGGCAGTGCACAAGAGTGGCCACATTTCAGGCGCTGACAAAGTTACTAAAGTTCCTATCTACTGCTTGCTGCCGCTCGTGATAACAGGCGCCCACCCCGCACGCTGGGTCCCCACTTCGATCTCAGTGGCCCCTCCGCCGGGTAGCTCTCAATGACCCATGGCCATTCCTTCCTCTCGATGGTCCATCTATGCCCTTGACGGTTGCTCGATGAAGATTCTTGCCGACGAATGTTCAGACCAGTTTCCTAATGATCCGTTGGCAATGATTGCTGATAGGATTTAAAGAGCACAGATTGGCTTTCCTGCTCAAATTGAACCAAATAGCTTATATCAATAGGTCCAATTTCTAGATGAAAGGGACTCATTCTATTAACATGAAATAAATTTCTCATAGGTGGCCTTAGTGTTTTGTTTAGTTTAAAGATACAGGGCTGAAACAGGGCCCTCAGCCCACCGAGTCCGTGCCGACCAGTGACACTATCCTACACACTGGGGACAATTAACTTTTTCTTTACCAAAACCAATTAACCAACAAACGTGTACATCTTTGGAGTGTGGAAGGAAACCGGAGCTACCAGAGAAAACCCACGTGGTCACAGCGAGAACGAACAAACTTTCTACAGACATCAGCCGCATTCAGGATCGAACCCGGGTCTCTGGCGCTGTAAGGCAGTAACTCTACCGCTGCGCCACCGTAGCTGGTGGTTTCGTCATAGGTTTTGAAACACAAATTATAACTCAAAATTGTGCATTGGTGAGTTGAACCTGAGGAGAAGGAGGTCAGGCACAGAGCTGGTGATGGGAGTTAAGGAGAGAAATATCAAGCCGGCTAACAATGTGCTGGAGAAAACTTGCACCTTCAATCCCTGCTGTGAAAGGAATGTTGAACATTGTCCCAGTGGTCACAGAGGGGTGAGGATTGCAATGATCAACATTCATGGCAAAGATGCCCATATCCAGATGGCATATTCAAGGCACCGCCCAGAGAAGGAACATCTGAAGAAGGGTCTCGACCCGAAACGTCACCCATTCCTTCTCTCCAGAGATGCTGCCTGTCCCGCCGAGTTACTCCAGCAATAATGTAATTGAGTCACATCTGAAACAGAAAATATTAAATTACATTAAAAAAGACACATTTATATGGAGTGAAAGCAGAACATGCTGGGAACGCTCAGAAGGTCAGGCAGCATCTATAAAGGATCAAAGAAAGTTCACATTGCTGATAATAAATATTACTCTATGTGACTTGACAAGGCACTGGAGGTGATGACATTAGGAGGACTCAGCATGACACTGGATGTAAGAGTAAATAAAACAGAGAGCTCTTAATGGGCGGATGGTGGTGCAGCGGTAGAGTTGCTGTCGTTCAGCGCCAGAGTCCCAGGTCCCGGGTTCGATCCTGACTATGGGCGTGGGTTTTCTCCGAGATCTTCGGTTTCCTCCCACACTCCAAAGACGTACAGGTTTGTGGGTTAATTGGCTTTGTATAAATGTAAATTTTCCCCAGTGTGTGGGAGAGTGTTAATGTGCGGGGATCGCTGGTCGGTGCAGACTCGGTGGGCCAAAGGGCCTGTTTTGCGCTGTATCTCTAACACTAACATTTTGTAGTATCTATGATATGTTGGCTCTATTTAACAGATTTAAATACTTGCCGACAGAAGTTCTCAGACTTGATCTTTGAGCTGCAGCTGTATTTTTTCAGTAAGAAGGGTCGGAACCTGAAACGTCGTCTGTTCGTGACCTCCAGAGATGCTGCCTGACCCATTGATTTATTCCAGCACTTTGTACCTTTTCTCTTCAGTAAGTAATAGTTTTAATACTATTAAGCTTAGTATTTTCCTCTTGGGTTTTAAACCCTGCGTTGCAGGCATTCTGAATGCTGTACCTAGGCTTTGCAAGCAATGACCACTCCGGCTGAGAATAAAGTAGAAAATGCATGCTACCACTGTGTCGACAAGGATGAACGTACCTAACATTTGGTGAGCTTTTCATTCAGTTTTGTACTCTGATACCTCAGAAATTGACCCCCCATGTGGAACTGATGTTTATGATATCATTATCCTGGGCTGTTGGTAATTGTTTCTCGATATGAGGTTACCGATCTATAGTCTTTTCCCTGTTTGCTGTCTTCTGGTTTGAAAAGGTTGGAGGGTTGTGTGATAGGGACCTCAGTGAAGTGTGGGCCTTATCGACAGAAATCGCCGTGTGTGGGAAGCAAAGGTCGCCATGGTTCTGTTTGGCTAAATTAAAGGAAAACATTGGATAATAGTGAAGAGTCTCCTCAGCATTGTGCAAACAAAACCTTGGCTAAATTAACAATTTCACAGCAGAGGGGATTTGAGGATGGGTTCAATTGCAAAGCCAATTTGAGATGGGGATGAACAGGATTGGGAACTGTGAATGAAAATATCACACTCTTTCACAAATCTCCCCTCTTTTCAAAGATGCTTTTTATGCTTTCAGTGAGTGTGGAAATGCCACACTACAACTGTGTTTGAAAGTCTGCAAGCATATAGAGAAGTAATGACATTATATTAACTCTGCCCTCTTCATATTGTAGCAGTAGTTTAGTTTAGAGATACAGCGTGGTAACAGGCCCTTCGGCCCACCGTGTCCGCACCGACCAGCGATCCCCGCACATTAACACTGTCCTACACTCACTAGGGACAACTTACACATACACCAAGCCAATTAACCGACAAACATGCACGTCTTTGGAGTGTGGGAGGAAAACGAAGATGTCGGAGAAAACTCACGCAGTTCAAGGGGAGAACATACCAACTCCGTACAGACAGCACCCGTTGTCATTACTTTGCTATTCCGGTGTGCATGGTATAACCTTATTACGGAACACTATGTTCTGCTAAGATCGGGAAGAGATTTCCGAGAGATAATGCCTAGAAAGGCTGATGTGATCTGAAGGGTCCTGTTTGAATCATTGAGCAACAGTGTCTTACATACAGCATTGTGGTAGAATAGTTGGAACATTTTCCCCTTATCCATCCTGCTGTCTCGAGGATTTGGTTCATTGGTACATCCAACTCCATAGCTGCTGATGTAGTTGCAGCCCTGGTGGAATAAGATTTGAATATGTTAGTATCCACCCCAGCTGTTGTTAAAACCTGTTTCAGTCATCTGGAAATAGTTTGAACCGACACTTTTTGTGGGTTTGTTTGTGGTTGATTAGTAGTGCCATCTCATAGCCTCAGATGTTTTTGGTGTTCTCCATATAGAACAATAATTGTCTTATTATACAGAGACGATATCTGTAGGGTAATCCCTAAATTCTATTTTGAGGCCTGATGATCCTGGTCTGTTCTGTTTGACTAATTCGTAATATGAAACGTTATATTCCTGTTGAAGAAGTCATATAGTCCAGCCTTAACTTATGTACGACTGTACCCTTAGTGCCGTGACCAAAGCCATCAGCATGACTGTTTTGTGTGTCAGTCTTTGCAGGGACAGAGCTGTTGCTGGAGACCAATTCCTTAGCAACGTTAGGGCAATACTCATATCCCATTTAGAGAGTACCTGGTTCTTGGGGGTTGATATTAAAAATTCCCCTGATAAGTTTGTTTACCAGGGGTGAGTCCCAACAGAATGACGCTCTGATCCTCGCCATAGATATGTTGAAAGGGCACTTCTGGCGCAGTTAATGGCACTGTAACTGAGCCCCTCATCATAATGGAAGCCTGCCAGGAATTCGAGAACAGACGTTATGTTCATCAAACTGTAGGTGATGTTGTTTCTGTGACAATATATCTCCCATTTCCTGATGTATACCAGATATAGTTTTTTGGTGGACTGTCTGTGGCCCGCTGAGATAATGTTCAATGTTCGGTCCGCCAGTCCCAGTTGCAGTAGAGGTTTCTTTTAGACTCTACAAATTGATAGGTTTGTTGTTTTTGACATGGATGGGTTCCCCTGCTACGGGATGAACCAATAATCTGGTTGTTTCAGGATGGTGATGCATGGTTAAACCCATGTTGAGTATCACAGGGAACCATGGTTAAGTAGGCCAATCGGCACTACCAATTAACAGACGCTGAGTCTTGTTGTGTTTTTCGTAATACCCGACTGATGATGCAGAAAAGAAGAGAATGCATAGATAAACAATTGCCCCCTCAATGCAGTGAAAATCATCTGTCCCTGCTGTCTGGTTCCCAAGAAACACGGTTTGGTAACTGGTGATTAAGTCTTATTTTATTGAATTTGCGTGACCTGATGTCTGTCACTGAATTTTGGATTACCTGGTAGGTAAGTAGCTGATATTCCAATATTTCTCTGGATACACCATTACCAAATTATATTAGTCAGATTGTCACTCTGTAGTCTAACACGCTGGTGATTTATCCCAGAGCAGTATGACTTTAGGCCATAGAACGCACCCAGGTAGTTTATGCCCAGTGTCTGTGATAATGATGCCTCCTGTGCCTTTCATCTACCTCCACAGATGGAGATGGAAATTGATAGTACCCCAACCAAGCGCACTGGCATCAGTTTGTAGCACCACTAAGGGTTTGCTGATAACAATAGGGTTGGAACAATGCCAAATGTTATCCCTCCACCATTTTAATTCCATAAGCTTTGATTGGTGACTTATTGGTCTGTCGAAATGACCAGTATTAACTTTGAGTGTTTGTATTTTTGCCCTTTGTAGATTCTTGGTAATACAAAGGTCCAAATTGTGTGGCTGGAAAGGCAGACACTATATACCATTTATACTTGCTACCAATCTGATAGACGGTTCACTGATGGGTTGTTGCAGGCCTCAGCTAAGACTAAAGCCTTGTCCTTTGGTAAAGTCACCGACATGTGAGCTATCAATAGTGAACCCCAAATAATCCATTATGTTGGTAGGCGTTAGTTTAGATTTAACTGGATGGATGATAACCCCAGTTTTCACCCAATTGTATGGTGGCTGTTACAGCTAGTTAGGCCAACTCCAAAGTTATGCCCACAATTAGTATGATCATATGATTATGTATTTGGTAGAGCTCTATACTGCCAGAGCTGCCCCATCCAATTGAATTTTTAAAAATAACGTTTGTGATCAGTCCGTGTAGGCACTGAATAGCAAGCATCTTTTAGGTCGATGCTAGCCATGGAGTAGCCTTTGGAAATCAGTCCTTTAGCAGTTACCAGTTCACATTTTGTACTGAATATATAGTACAATGTGTTCAAATTGGTCAATTCGATGATGATGCGACTGTCACCGTCTATTTTGTTTTTAGTAAAGATATAAGACACAAATTCCAGCCAATCGTGTTGGGTTTACCCATTACCCCTTTTGCACAATTCAATGGTATATCCCTGGATACTGCTTAAGATATAAGTGTCTGTAGTTAATATGCACCATGTATCCAAAAGAGTGTAATCTCCCAGCAATGTGTGTATTATCCACTCTTCCTATAATATGTAAGGGACCAGACCCACCTACCTCCTTTGTTACCAGTGGAAGTTTGCTTCTTCTGTGTGGTCTTCGTGGAGGTTGAGGCTGGGTTTTGTTTTTGGGTTGGGGCTTTGCGCATCTTCCAGAAAGGCCGGTCTGGGCTATGGTCTAAAAGACCGCTGTCCTGTATGCCCGGCCTTTGAGCTTTCACCAGCTTCTCTTGTTCTGCTGGTGGGTGCATAAGAGTGCTGTCTTTGGCTGTAGGAGATCCTTAATGTTGTTGTCTTTATGAGCCCCAGGGCTTTCTTAAGTCCTGCTCCGACATGTTTCCAGATGCTATTTCCACGACTGGAACATTCAGGGATGCGCAGTTTCCTGGTCCCAAGTATTTTTGCAGTGGTGTCCATCGTGGTCTGGCTGTATGTATTTGGACATCATGACCAGTAGATTTTGCCTTCCTGCACCCCCTGCACACTTGTAGTTTTGTTCATCAAAACCCCTCTTCAGGGTCAGCCCAGAATTGACCCCCCAGTACTCCCCTCTGACGAGGGAGATGCACTGTGCAGCCCTACGTTGCTGCTGTGGGTGTTTTTTATCCCCACTGTGACTAGACTCCATCTCCCGGAGTCTGTCATGTTGGAGCTTTTGCTCCATAAGCCGCTCCAACCGGCTCCAGCGCTCACGGTCGCTGGCCGCTCGCGGCTGCTCAAAGTCGGACTCATCAGTCAACGACTCTTTTGGTTTCCTTCTTGCCTTCCCGCCCAGACGCAGTGTTTAATCTGGCCGGTGCGGGGGCGAAGTCGGGCACAGCTGTTCCCTTACGGGTGATTCCTGTGCCGCCGGCCGCTGCTGGCGTCTGCAACTCCGCGGTCTTCCCCCGCCAGCTTTGTCGCAGCTCTGGTCGACTACTTTGCCTTGTGCATGTTTCCCCACCTGTAGAACAGTATGGGAACAATAAAGACCGCAGTATCACTTACCTGCAGGTCCAGGCTTAAAACTTGCCGTTATGGGGGAACGTCCTTCCACCCCTCCTCCTGCCGTTTTGACTTGTCAAAGCCAACGGCTCCGTTGTGTATAGTCTCCCGCCCAGCCATGGTGTTTAATCTGGCCGGTGCGGGAGCAAAGTCGGGCACAGCTGTTCCCTTACGGGTGATTCCTGTGCTGCCTGCCGTTGTTTGCACAGCTCTCCATGTTTCCCCACCTGTGAAACAGTATGGGGAGAATAAAGACCGCAGTTTCATTTACCTGCAGGTCCAGGTTTAAATTGTTGCTACGGGGGAACGTCGTTCCACCCCGCCTCCTGCCGTTTCGACTTGTCAAAGTCGACATGTTCAGCCCCATTCTGAATAGTCTCCCGCCCGGCCGTGGTGTTCTGGCCGGCGTGGGACCAAAAGTCGGTACAGCTGATCCCTTACGGGGCTTGTGCCTTCAGTTGCTGCTGGCTCCCGCAACTTTGCGGTCCTCCCCAGCCAGCTTCACTCGCAGCACTTGTGGACACTATTTTGTCCAGCTTCCTCCCCTGTGTAAAACAGCACTGGGACAAAAACTACCGCAGAGTAAATCACTTACCTGCAGGCTGCGGGGGAACGCTCCACCCCGCCTGTCGTTTCGCAAGCGTGAAAGCGATATGACACGCATGCGTCCTGGCGGGGTTCTTCACGTAGTCACTCACGTGACTCCAAAGTAAAATAACATATCCATTTGTTGAGCCCATGTTTAGGAACCTAACAAAGATACATCCCACATATCGTATTTTGTTCGCGTATGCACGTACTGGTGCCAAAAAGGTTAAGAGCCACTGGTTTAGACCAATGTGCATTTGAGACCGTTGGGCTGCTGGGTCTGTAATGCCTCAAACTATTTCCTCTCGAGCCTCTTCCTTAGAGTTAGGGGTAGTGTTAGGGTTAGAGTTAGGGTTGCTCCATATATATTTGGTATAAACCAGCATCTGCAGTTCTTTGTTTCTACATTAATGTAAAGAACCTGCTTTCCCTTCAGACGATGACCAACACCTTTGGCTACTAATGATTTGTGAACTTCTACCGATTCCTTGCTTTGAACACTGACCGCCCAATCACTCCCTGAACGTTCCCATTGTGACCCCCTACTTTTTCATTTATCTCTGCCTGCCCCACCCAACTTCCTGATCCACCATCTGGTCTCTGGCCAAGTCCTTCTTCAAACCTGCAACACCAGAGTTGATCTTCGTTCCTCTCATCAGCGTGGACAGTTGAAAGGTCAGCCAGGAAGTAGGCGCAGGTAGAAAGGAGCTGGCATGGTTGGAGAGAAGGGGACG
This sequence comes from Leucoraja erinaceus, assembly GCF_028641065.1. Classification (NCBI taxonomy): domain Eukaryota; kingdom Metazoa; phylum Chordata; class Chondrichthyes; order Rajiformes; family Rajidae; genus Leucoraja; species Leucoraja erinaceus. Next base: position 27,936,176 of record NC_073403.1, read on the forward strand.
AAGGTAAAGGAACGTACATGGCTGTGCAAGCTGTTGGATGGGCTTCCCAACAAGACAATGTCATGGTGGTACCAGGATAAACATCCAGTTAAGGTGACAAAAAGGCTGAGAAGAGATCAGTGCAGAGCGAGAGAAACTGGAAAAAAATGCAAATAAATCAAGAAAGCTTTGGAATTAGAGATCCACCCCACCCCACCCTAGCAGGTACATGAAATTATGAGAGGCTTAGATTGGGTAGATAATCCAAATCTTTTTCTCAGTTTGGAAATATCAAATACTAGAGGACATAGCTTTATGGTGAGGAACAAGGTGATGTGTGGGACTATATTTTTACACAGAGGATGGTGAGTCCATGATTATTCTGGAATGATTGAAGGTGCAGGCAGATATGATAGTGGAGTTTAATAGACTCTATTCAGGATAGGCACACGGATATGCAGAGAATGGAGGGATGTTGGTTATGTGCAGGCAGATGGGTGGTCTTGGCATAATGTTCACTACAGGCATTGTGGGTTGAAGGACCTGTACCGTTGAATGTCTTATGTTCTATGTACCATTGGTTGGGACGCATGAATATTATTGAACCAGAGACTCACAAGCTGGTCCTGATGTGAGTTCTCATCAAACATAAGGAGTTTGGCTTGTTACCGTTGAATCCCACATCTGCCTGAATACACCACATACCCCTTGCTCTTTCTCAAGGTCAAATGTCTTTCTTTGATTACACAAGTGGATTTATAGTTTCCCGATTAGCTTTTTTGTTCCATGATTTGACATGTCAAGGAACAAAATGATAACATATCCAAAATAAAGAAAAGGGAAGATAAAATGTTGCAAACATGGGAAATCTGAAGGCACTTTCAGTGGCCCACCGCTTAATTCATAACTTGATAAATTCTAGAATTAGGCCATTCGACCCATCGAGTCTATTCCGCCATTCAATCATAGCTGACCTATCTTTCCCTCTCAAGCCCATTCTCCTGTCTTCTCCCCATAACCCCGGGCACCTGTACTAATCAAGAATCTGCCAATCACCAACTACAGAGTCAATAGTCACAGTGAGAGTGACCCAGTAGGCAAATTCATATGGTTAATATTAAATATTAAATTAATAAAGGCAGCGTCTAGCTTTAAGACAATAGTATGCAGCTAATAACATTCACAGGAGGTGGGAAAGGTAGCTTCTAATATCAGGAACAATAACTCTACACTTACCATATTGTTATTTTGCCTATTATTATGAATTGTGTTAGTACCCCACAGCGCCAAAGCTCAAAAATCTTTAATTCCGATTAAATCTTGTGCTAGTTTTGATCGACACTTTCCTATAGGTTAATGTTTAACACAACACAACATGGGCCAGATAATATCTGAGAATATGCAGACAGATATTATGATTGACAATGTGAAAATCAATTGGAAGGTTTTAAAGCAATATTTGACTCAGACCATAAACCATGTCTGGGTGGCACGGTGGCGCAGCGGTAGAGTCGTTGCCTTACAGTGGCCCAGGTACAACCAGAGACCCAGGTTCCATCCTGAACATGCGTGCTGCCTCTACGGAGTTTGTACGTTCTCTCCTGACCTGCGTGGGGCTTCCTCGTTTCCCGTTTCCTCCCACATTCCAAAGACGTACAGATTTGTAGGTTAATTGGCTTTGTAAAGATAGCAAATTGTTCTTAGTGTGTAGGACAGTGCCAGTGAGCGGGGATCGCTGGTCGGCACAGACTTGGTGAACAGAACGGCCCGTATCTGTGCTACATCTCTAACCAGAACCAAAACTAAAATTAAATATTATGGAGGAAAAAGATTATCCATTATACAGTTGAGTGACAGAACATGGTCGATTCAAACATTTCCTCCAGTTTCTCAGAAGATCATGTACAAAGTTTAGGGCACATGGATATGGGGTACTTGCATTAGGAAGGTATACTGTTATCGGTGTAACTTTGACAGTCAGTAATGCCTTATAAACCAGTCTGAAGAAAGCCCGAAATGTCACCTATTCCTTTTCTCCAGAGATGCTGCCTGACCCGCTGTGTTACTCCAGCTTTTTGTGTCTACATCTTTTAATTGAGTTTGGTATAATTGTTAATGGAGATAATGCAACAGTTGGGGAAGGTGGCACCTTCGATCTTTTGATATTGTTTAGAGATCCAGCACGGAAACAGGCCCTTTGGCCCACTGAGTCCGCGCCGACCACCGCTCACCATACACAAGCACTATCCTATGCACTAGGGACACCATCCTATGCACTGGGGACAATTTACAATTTGTACTGAAGCCAATGAACCTATAAATCTCCACGTCTTTGGAGTGTGGAAGCACTGGAGCACCTGAAGAAAACCCACGCAGGTCACGGGGAAAACGTACAAACTCTGCATTGACAGCACCCGTGGTCAGGATCGAACCGGTGGTCTCTGGTGCCGTCAGGCAGCAACTCTACTACTGCGCCACGGTACCACCCTGTATGGATATTTATTTACCATGGGCCAGCTGCAAAGTGACAGAGCCTATTGATATATTGTGCGCCGAAGATCCAGCTAAAATGACGAAGCAGGGGATGTGCATGTGGTGCTGGATATATGTAAACAGTCTTGCAATCACTCCACTGACAGTCATTTCACCGATGATGAACATTATTACCAGGGAAGTCAAGATTAGCTGTTGGCTTTGTGGTGGTGAATTGATCCAATTTGGAAACGAGGGGGAAAGGGAATTCCATCCCACCCCCACAATTACTGGGACTGAAACAGGCCATTACAGTAACAACGAGCTTGTGCCTGGGGCTACCACACAGACTTGGGTCATCCAATTTAAATGCAACCTCAAACACTTAAACAATGATTGTAGGTATGTGAACTCATGTGCTGTGGCGCCCCACCTTATCCCACAATTGATAAATGAGGTAATTTCCTGGACAAGAGGAATTAAGGTCATTATTAGAAAAGTATCAAACCTTAAGACTGCGTAACACATTACTAGGAATCCCATAGAATTTGTAGAGGAGAAGCATTTGTTCTAGACAGTCGACACTTGAATTAATGCGACATGTAAGTATTCTCAAATCTTATTTGCTCCAAATATTTGCACGTATTTGATAGGGGTCTCTGCTTGTACTCTGCTCTTCTATGCGGGCACAATGTAACCAAATAATTGTCACTGCAGAAAAAGACACAAAGTGCTGGAGTAACCCAGCGGGTCAGGCAGCATCTCTGGAGAGAAAGGATGGGTAACATTTTCGGGACCCTTCTTCAGACCCAAAACGTCACCCATCTTTTGTCACCATAAATGCTGCCGGTCCTGCTGAGCTATTCTGACATTTTGTGTCTATCTTTGGTATAAACCAGCGTCTGTAGTTCCTATCTATGCAAGTGATAGGTGGATACAGGTGAGGGAATGAGAGTTGATTAGCAGATGGTAGGACAAAGGACATAGATGAAAAGGAGGTAAATGGCTGTCAGATATGGAGAGAAGAGGCGTAAATGGTGTGGCCAAAAGAAGCTATGAATGTGGAGGAAAATGGGGGGGGGGGGGGGGGGGGGGGGGGAGAAGGGGAACGAAGGGGCGGCAAAACTGGGAGAAATGGGTGCGTGCGCATCCAGGAGGGGCACAGGGAACGGATATCTATTTGTCATAGGGAATAGGAGTAGAATTAGGCCATTCGGCCCATCAAGTCCACTCCGCAATTCAATCATGGCTGATCTGCCTCTCCCTCCGAACCCCATTCTCCTGCCTTCTCCCCATAACCTCTGATACCCGTACTAATCAAGAATCTATCCATCTCTGCCTTAAATATATCCACTTGACTCGGCTCATCTCCTTCCTAAAAGAACGGCCTTTAATTCTGAGGCTGTGACCTCTAGTCCAAGACTCTTCCACTGGTGGAAACATCTTTCTCCACAGCCATTCTATCCAGGCCTTTCAAACCTTTGTGCTGTGGGATGACTGTCTGGCTGCAGGAAGTGCACAGGGACTGGCACCAGGCAATGCTTGTGTCAACAACAATCTGGCCCAATGTTCATCGATGGGACTCAGAGTTCAAGCTGTCTGGTGGAAGGCAGTCCCCGGCTGCAAGCTGGAGATGGAGAAAAGTTTACATTAAGAAGGTGCTTAAAAGTAAAAGCAATCTTTCAAATTCATACAAGGTACCAGATTTCGGAGCAATTCATTGCCAGCGAGTATTACTTTTATGGATTGAAACTGAACATCTAGTATTACTGAGATAGATCAGTTATTGAATAGTGTAAGAAGGCGAGGCCACAATAGGCCTGAAGAAGGGTTCTGAACTGAAATGTCACCTTTTCACCAGAGATGCAGCCTGACCTGCTGAGTTATTCTGGTATTTTGCACTAAAGACTACGATGGTCTTTATGACTTGGGTCAAACCTTGCTGGCTTGGTCTGGTGCCTTATAAATGGTGTTCAAAGTCACTCCACCCTGATATTTCTATGTACCTAAATAGACTGCCAGACTAAATAGTCTGAAGAAAGGTGCCGACATGAAACGTCACCTATCCATGTTCTCCAGAGATCCTGCCTGACCCGCTGAGATACTCCAGCACTTTGCGTCTTCTTTTGTAAACCAGCATCTGCAGTTCCTTGCTTCTAGATGGCTTATCTTACTACCCTGAAGAGTCCCACACCCCAGAACTGAGGCCTGAAATGTGGTCGGGCCTTGAGCAGGGAACTGGAGAAGCCCTAGACACACCCTTTACTGAATCTTTCTGAATGTCGTGCCAACCTATTTTAAAGATACACCAAAGAATATAACCTTCTGTTTTAAAAAAGGAAATCAAATATATGTGTATATATTTATATATATATATATATATACACACACATATATTTGTGTATATATATAAATATATATATTTTTTTTAAAGTATATTCTTTTAAAAACATGTAAAAGCATGTAGAGTTAAACAATTAATAATATAAATCAATCACAAATAATTAAAAAAATGAACCTACTTTTGCCTTTCCATACTTTCTTACAACTCTAAAATCTCTGTTGAAATCAATGAATAACAACATTTAGTACTATAACAACATTTAAAAGGCATTTGGACAGATACATGGATAGGAAAGGTTTTGAGAGATATGGGCCAAATGCGGGCAGGTGGGACATCTTGGTCAGCATTAGGTCAAACCAGCCATGGAAACTCAGAGCTAAATCAACAGCACATTGCAAGATGGAGTTAGTTTATAGCATTAATGCCACGTCCTACAGTGAAGCATAGGGGAGACATGAGGCAATGTAAGTTTGCATCTGGCCTGCTTTACCTATTTGTATTTGGCTAGAAGATAGACACAAAGTGCAGGAAAAACTCAGCGGGAAAGGCAGCATCTGTGGAGAAAAAAAGATGGGTGACATGTCGGGTTGGAACCTTTCTTCAGCTTTCCCAACATTCCAAATTAACAGTAAAACCCAGAACCTTTTGTTTCATTTAACATTTTAAAAAATGTGTTTGCTAGAAACCAAAAGAAGCTCCTGGAAATATGGAATGAGGTGATTTCCACTGGCATATAGTCTCCACTTGAGGCAGTGTCCGATCTGTCCACTGTCTGATGAACAGGAGAATATCCAGACGATCTTTCATCATTTCTTGGCCCTGTATTCCTTCATCAGCTGTCACCTCTGGCACTGGAAGACTTCAGACAACATCTGCATTTCCACAGTATTTCCTAATTTTGAAAACAACATTGTACTCATGTGGTCTCCAGGTCAAAGCCCATCTTTGAACTCATTGGGAAAACATTTGAGGCATTGGCTTCATTTCATGTAAATCAGGGGGTTTTGAACTGTGTAAGCACTGAGATGAGACCTATCCAGGTTCACGGACTGAAAAGGTTTGCAGGGATGTGTCAGGCACAGGCAAGTGGGACCAGTTAACAACTCCTTTGACAGGTCAGTGAGCCAAGAAGACCATTACAATGCTGTCTGACTCTATGACTCAGCCATGTACAAAGCAACCCTGATTTCCCTACAGCAACCCCTCCATGGGTCTCAGAAAGATAGCAAATGCAGACAAAATTCTGAAGGGTAGCCAGTTTAATAGTAAAAACTCGCTGTGTGAATAGATAGTCAGAAACCTCCTGAACTGATTCTCAAACACTATCTGTTGGTTTACTGGGAGGGAGGAAAGAACTGCAGATGCTGTTTTTTTCGAAGATAGACACAAAATGCTGGAGTAACCCATTCCCTCTCCAGAGGTGTTGCCTGTCCCGGTGAGTTACTCCAGCATATTGTGTGTGTCTCTGTTAGTTTACTGGGTTCAGTGGTGTAGCGACCACTGCTACACCATCATCAAGAATGCCCATCGTTCTATCCCTCGCCCTCACTTCGGTAAATCCGACCATACCGCGGTGCTGCTTCTTCCTGCCTACAGGCAGCAATTGAAGAGCGCACCCCCAGAAGTGAGGACAGTACAGACCTGGTCGGGGGGGGGGGGGGCAGTAGAACAACCCCAGGACTGTTTGGAGTCTGTAGACTGGGCAATGTTCAAGGACTCGGCAACGGACTTGAACGAATACGCCACAGTCGTTACAGACTTCGTAAAGAAATGTGTGGAGGACTGCATCCCTACAAAAACCTTCCGAGTGTTTCCCAATCAGAAACCTTGGATGAACTTTGAGATCCGCACTCTCCTGAAGTCCAGACACAGGGCATTCACCTCCAATGATACAGTGGCCTACATGAAGTCCAGATACGACCTTGGTAAGGCCATCAAAAAGGCCAAAAGGGACCTCTACTCTAAACTGGAGGATGAGACAGATGTTCGGCAGCTGTGGCGGGGCCTGAATGCAATCACCTCCTACAAGGCGAAACCAGGAGGCAGCTCGAATGTCGGCAAAACATCACTCCCTGACGAGCTCAATGCGTTTTACGCACGCTTTGACAGGGAGAATACTGATGTGCCTTCCCGATCCCCCATTCGCTGTGATGGCATTTCAGTTTCAGTCACAGAGGCCGACGTCAGAAAATCATTCAGAGGGGTGAACCCTCGAAAAGCACCTGGACCTGATGGTATACCCGGTCGTGTTCTAAAAACCTGTGCGGACCAACTGGCGGGAGTTTTTACGGACATTTTCAACCTCTCACTTCTGAGGTCTGAGGTCCCCACCTGCTTTAAAAAGGCATCCATTATACCAGTGACCGAGAAGAGTAAGGTGACGTGTCTCAATGACTATCGACCAGTGGCACTAACGCCGGTGATGATGAAGTGTTTTGAGAGGTTGATCATGGAGCAAATCAACTCCTACCTCGACAAAAACCTGGACCCACTGCAGTTCGCTTACCGCCACAACAGATCAACGGCGGATGCGATCTCGCTGGCTCACCACTCCACTCTGGACCACTTGGACAACAAAAACTCATATCAGGCTGTTATTCATCGATTACAGCTCGGCATTTAACACAATCATCCCCTCCAAGCTGGTTACCAAACTCGCAGAACTGGGTCTCTGCGCATCCCTCTGCAATTGGATCCTCGACTTCCTCATTCACAGACCACAGTCTGTTCGTATTGGTGGAAATGTGTCAGCCTCGATAACAATCAGCACGGAAGCACCTCAAGGCTGCGTGCTCAGCCCCCTGCTGTACTCACTCTATACCCATGACTGCGTAGCAAACCACAGTGCGAACTCCATCATCAAGTTCGCTGACGACACCACTGTGGGACATATCACTGATGGGGATGAGTCAGAATATAGAAGAGAGATCGAGCAACTGTCCATATGGTGCCAGCGCAATAACCTGGCCCTCAACACCAGCAAAACCAAGGAACTGATTGTGGACTTTGGAAGGAGTATGAGGGGGACCCACAGTCCCATTTATATCAATGGGTCGATGGTTGAAAGGGTCAAGAGCTTCAAATTCCTGGGCGTGCACATCTCTGAAGATCTTTCCTGGTCCGAGAACACTAATGCAATTATCAAGAAAGCTCATCAGCGCCTCTACTTCCTGAGAAGATTACGGAGAGTCGGTTTGTCAAGGAAGACTCTCTCTAACTTCTACAGGTGCACAGTAGAGAGCATGCCGACCGGTTGCATCGTGGCTTGGTTCGGCAATTTGAGCGCCCTGGAGAGGAAAAGACTACAAAAAGTAGTAAACACTGCCCAGTCCATCATCGGCTCTGACCTTCCTTCCATCGAGGGGATTTATCGCAGTCGCTGCCTCTAAAAGGCTGGCAGTATCATCAAAGACCCACACCATCCTGGCCACACACTCATCTCCCTGCTACCTTCAGGTAGAAGGTACAGGAGCCTGAAGACTGCAACAACCAGGTTCAGGAATAGCTACTTCCCCACAGCCATCATTAAACCTGGCTCGGACAAAACTCTGTTTATTAATAACCCATTTTCTGTTATTGCACTTTATCAGTTTATTTATTCATGTGTGTATATATTTATATCATGGTATATGGACACACTTATCTGTTTTGTAGTAAATGCCTACTATGTTCTGTGTGCTGAAGCAAAGCAAGAATTTAATTGTCCTATACAGGGACACATGACAATAATCTGAACTTGAACTTGAACTTAGTTTAGATACACAGCACAGAAACAGCCCTTCAGCCCACCAAGTCCGCATCGACTAGAAATATTCGCACATTAACACTACCCTACACACACTAGGGATAATTTTACATTCATACCGAGCCAATTAATCTACAAACCTGTACGTCTTTGGAGTGCGGGAGGAAACCGAAGATCTCGGGGAAAACCCATGCAGGTCACGGGGACAACGTAAAACTCCGTACAGACTGCACCCATAGTCAGGATCGAACCTGGGGCTCTGGCGCTGTAAGGCAGCAACTCTACCACTGAGGTTCTGCTGGTGATGAAGCATTTGACTATGAAAAAAAAACAAATAGGTTAACTTGTTCTTCTTTGGAATGAAGGAGGCTGAGGGGAATCCTGACTGAGGTTTAAAAAATGATGAGGGACATATTCAGCAACAAATGAGGATGACACTGGTTTGGCCAAACGGGCAGATGGTTTAGAGGGAATCTAAGTAAAAACATTTTCGTCTAGAGGGTACTTGGAATCAAAAAGACCCTGACTGAGTGTGTGGTGCAAGTAGGAAACAGGCCCTTCAGCCCACTGAGTCCCCATCGACCAACAATCACCTCTACACTAGTTCTATCCTATCCTAGTGTCACATCCTACACACTAGGGGCTATATACAGAAGCTAATTAATCTACAGGCCTGCATGTCTTTGGAATGTGGGAGGAAACCAGAACACCCAGAGAAAGCCCACGTGGTCACAGGTTGAATATACATGTTCTCTACAGTTAGCACCCATAGTCAGGATTGAACCCAAGTCTTTGGCGTTGTGAGGCAACAACTCTACCACTGAGATGAGCACTTGAAATGCTAAGGGATGCGGCGATGATAAATGTGATTAGAGTTGATAGGCAATTAATGGTCAATAAATTCTCCAATTTCAGGTATCTAACCCACAAGCAACTTCCCCTCCTCCTTCATCTCCTCTGCCCCCCCTCCCACAATTTTTCCCCTTCTCATCCCTGTGCCCCATCTGGATTTACACCCATTTCTCCCACCCCCACCAATCCTATTTACCTATATTCCTTCCTCTGACTTCACAATTCGCACCTGTTCTTGTCCTTATCTCATGCTCTTTGTCTTTTCATTTTTGGCCTTTGTCCAACTATCAGCCTATCACAAATCCCCCTCGACTATCTCCACCTATCACTCACCAGGCTTTGCCCTGTCCCCACCTCTCTTCCAGCTTTCCCCACCGCCACAGTCGGTCTGACCATGGGTCCCGGTCCGAAACGTCACCTATCCTATTCTCCAAGGATGCTGCTTGACCTGCTGAGTTACTCCACCACATGGTGTCTTTTTTAAAATAAAAAAGCATCTGCAGTTCCTTGTGTCTGCATGGACATGGTGGGCTGAAGGGCCTGTTTCACTGCCGTGTGACTTTATGACTCCATTCCATATTTCTGCAAGGTCAAGCTCTGGCTTGGGTGAAATTCTGCCTCCTGTCACAAACGAATAATATGGTGAAACTCCGATCTAGGAAGGAGTGTGAGGGAGGTGGTGGAGGTTGCCAAGCATCTGTGGGAACGTGTCTCAGCATGGGCTCGCGTTCTCAGGGGATGAAAACAAACATTCGAGCGGAGAGCGTTCTCCAACAGCAGATAGTACTGTGGGTGGTCACTTTCCGGTTATACAAGGGAAAGCAACCCTTTTGCTTCTGTTTGACAGCCAGATGTATAATCTTACTCCCAGCCGTCTTGATTCTGGCGCATGCTGCCAAGATCCAGCACTGTTGCTTCACAATGATCTCTACGGGCAGATGCTGGAGAGAAAAGCTCGCACAATGTGACTGTCTAGAGTCATCCAGAAATAGAGTCATGGAGGTCTACACATTGAAACAGGCCTTTCAGCTCAACTCAACAATGCCAAACAAGTTCCCTAACTGAGTCCGACTTGCCTGGACCTGGCCAATGTTTCTACAACCATTTCCTATCCATGGACATGTCCAAGAGCCTTTCCAATGCATTATTGTACCCAACATGATCTCTCGGCTCAGCGGGTCAGAGGACATGGGTAGCTGACATTTCAGGTCGGGGCCCTTCTTCAGGCAGATAATTAGATGCATTGAGTGATGAGACATTGAATCATCCAGACCAGAGGCCCTGTCCCAACCCTACTCTGCTCCGTTCTAGTGATGGGCATTCTGTCGTTTGTTTAGAAATACAGCATGGAAACAGACCCTTCGGCTGCCTGCCCTCCTGAGTTACTTCAGCACTTTGTGTCCTTTTCTGTTAACCAGCGCATGCAGTTCCCTGTAACTACATTACCCAAGGTGAAACTATTTTAATGTGTAATTTACTCTTAAAAGAGTGTTTGGTTTACTGCCTTCTTTATTTGTACATGGAATTAATAGCCTTTATTTGCTCTATTCCCCCTGAAATTGTATGAAGGAGCTCACATTGTATTATTTATCCTCACTGCAACAAAGGGCAGCACGGTGGCGCAGCAGCAGAGTTGATGCCTTACAGCGCCTGAGACCTGGGTTAGATTCTGTTTACAGGTGCTGTCTGTATGGTGTTTTTACATTCTCCCCGTGACAGCATGGGTCTTCTCCGGGTGCTCTGTTTTTTTTTCCCACACTCCAAAGACGTGCAGGTTTGTAGGTCGAATGGCTTGGTAAACTTGTAAATTGTCCCTAGTGTGTAGGATAGTGCTAGTGCACGGGGTGATCATTGGTTGGCACGGACTCAATGAGCCGGAGGGCCTGTTTCCGCGCTGTATCTCTAAAGTCTAAAAGTAAAGAGATCGGTAACCTCCTGTAAACTCAGACACAGCATTTAGCGCGGGTCTGGGCTGCTTTGCGGTGGAGATCAAGGTGAAGGTAATTCTTCATTTCCCAGCCTCAGGGTCATTCCACTCCACGGCTGCTGCTGGTCTCCGATGCATCACGCGGTTTGTAATCCTGATTCTGAGCAGTGACTACGGCTGTAAGGTTTACACTGCTTCAAGCATCCTGACCTTCAGTGCGATCGGTATGGAACTTGTACGTTCCCCTTGTGGCGCGTGAGTTTCCTCTGGGTGCGATGGTTTCCTAATTGGCTTCAGTAAATCTTAAGTTGTTACTCATTGATAGGATAGTGCTAGTGCATGGGACTCGGGGGGGGGGGGGGGGGGGGGGGGGGGGGGGCAAAGGGGCTGTTTCTGTGCTGTACCTCTAAAGATGAATGACACCAGCAGAGTTGATGGATCGAAGGGATTCCTTTTGTCTTGCATGACTCTGACTCTATGAAGTGCTCTTGAAGAAACTGCACAATGCTGAATGCAATTACCTTGCGCCGCAGCTTATGGCAGGTCATCGAAACAACACACTCAAGAATAGAACGCAAAGTTCTGGCGTAACTCAGCGGGTCCGGCAGCATCTCCGGAGGACACGGATAGGCGCCATTTTGTGTTTGGGCCACATACACGAGATTCCAGCACCTGCAGTTCCCTGTGTCAATATTTATTGCCACATGTACCCATGCACCTAGTTACTATGATTTTTTTTCTTGTTTTGTAAACAATCCAGTAAAATCATACTATAGATAAGCACAATCATAGCCAAGTATAAAATGGCAGCGGTTATAGTAGTGTGTAATCATGGACGTCTCTGATACAGTACACAATGAGTCGCCACCTTTCTGACGCCCACAAAGTTTCAACAAGTCTCAAGAAGACTTCCCTTATGGGCCTGTCCCACTTACGCAACTTTTTCAGCGACTGCCGGCACCCGTCATAGGTCGCCGAAATGTTGAAAATTCAGCAGTGACCAGAAAGACGCTACGACTCTTTGGGTGACTAGGAGTCTACTCACGGCCATACAGACGACACCCTGGCGATATGTCTCGGGGTGAAGCCTGTATGGTCGTGAGTAGTCGCCCAAAGAGCCATACCTTGTTCTTGTTGCCGCTGGATTTTCAACAGGTTGAACATTTTCGGAGACGTGCGGCGACTTTGACGGGTGCCTGCAAGTCGCCGAAAAAATCGCATAAGTGGGCCTGTTTTTTCTTGTCACAAGACCAGGTCAAATAGGGGGCAGCATTTGTTGTGTTTCAGATTTCCTCAAAGGATAGGCATTTATGTCCCCATAAAGACCCCTTCTGGCAGCTTCAATGGTTCTTTATTATCACATGTGCCGAGGTAGAGTAACATTCTTTAGTCTGAAGTTTCCTGTCTGAGGTCCTAGATGGTGGCCTTTACGGCCATACAAAGAAGAAGCCTCTTTCACCAGCCTGATACCTGGTTTCTCTGATATCCTGGGAGCTTTGCCATAATCCGCCAATCCCTGTAGAGTGATATAGCCATGCAGCAAAACAGGCCCTTCAGCCCAAATCATCCATGCTGACTAAGATGCCCCATCTATGTTAATCCCATTTGCCTGCATTTGGCCCATATCCACCCTAAAGCATTGCTAACCATGCACCTGTCCATTAGTATTCATTCATCCAGCATTAACATCATTGGGTAGCTAGCTTCACCTGCAGAACTAAATGCATGAAGACATCATAGGGAACACCAGATTGAAACCACTAATGTCAATTTTAGCACATCATCACAAAGCAGACCCAACAACACTTCAATGATGGTGACTCTGTGATTTATTTGAGATGAACAAAGCTATAGTCTGTGTCTGGGTTATGATGTGACTAATGCACATCAGGGGGAACCTTTTACTTTGTTCTGCCATTATTTAAAGGCAATAAAGCATTACCTCAGTGATTAATTCCATGAGTCATTTCATCAGTGTATAACCGTTTGGGATTACTAAAGGTGGAGAAAGAGATCCACCTCTCTGAAATTCAACTTCACAGAATTGAAAGCCCCAGTTTTAACAACTGTTCTTTTTGTTAAATCACTGATATATACTCTATGCAAGTACACAATCAGGGCAAAGACTGTCGTTTGGGGTTTTGGTTGTCACGAGTGATAGCTTGCACACACACACACGCACACACGCACACACACACACACACACACACACACACACACACACACACACACACACACACACACACACACACACACACACACACACAAACAAACACAAACACACACACACAATACACACACACACACATAAACACACACACAGACACACACACACAAACAAACATACACAGACAAACACACACACACATACGCACACACATACACACACATACACACACACACAAATACTTACACACACACACACACACACAAACATACGCACAGAATACAGTGGTTTTGTTCTGGTTAGCTTAGAAATATAGCATGGAAACAGGCCCTTCGGCCCGCCAAATCCATGCCAACATGCGATCATCCATTCATACAAATTCTATGTTATCCGACTTTTTCATCCACTCCCTGCACACTTGGGACAATTTTACTGAAGCCAATTAACAAACAAACCTGCACGTTTTTGGGATGTGGGAGGAAACTGGAGCACACGGAGGAAACCCACGGAGTCGCAGGGAGAGCGTGCAAACTCCACGCAGACAGCAGCCGAGGTCAGGATCGATCCTGGTCTCTTGCGCTGCGAGGCAGCAGCTCTGCCAGCTGCACCAGTCTACCACTCTTAAGGAAATCACTAAATCGCTTTCACCCAGTGATTCTTCATCTGACCAGGATTGAATCTTGGCCACTCCAACATTTGGATTCTTTTCAATTTTCCTTGTTATGTCAACTACCACAACCTTTGTAAATCATCGCCTCATTAATACTCAGTATCACCTTGAGTTTGTTGAATAATTATTAAAGATTCAAGATTCAAGATTCAATTTAATTGTCACATGTACCAATGAAGGTACAGTGAAATTTGGGTTACCTGCAGCCGTACTAAATCAAAATCAAAAATACACACAGCACATAAAATAATGTTTAACATAAACATCCACCACAGTGGAATCACCATTCCTCACTGTGATGGAAGACAATCAAATTCAGTCGTCTTCCTCCTTTCTTCACCCGTGGTCGGGGCCTTTGAATAGTGCCTGTGCCGATGGGCCTCTGTTCAAGCCCGCTTGTCGGGATGATCAAAACTCCAGCGTCGGGACGGAATGGAAAACTCCTGGGTGTTCCCGAGCTCATGGAGCTCCCGAGTCGCCCGCTTCTTACCGGAGACCGCTGCTTCACGGTGTTAAAGTCCACAGGCCCCGCGGTCGGAGCTCCAACACTGGCGATCCTCGGCAAAAGATCCCAGGCTCCGTGATGGTAAGTCCGCGCCACACCCGTGGCTTGAAGCCCCGGGCCGGTCTCCAGGAAAGGCCACACTCCAGGTTGTAGGCCGGAAAGTGTGGGGGGGGGGCGGAGATGCGACAGAGAAAAATTGCACCTCCGTCGAGGTACGTGACTGAAAAAGTTTTCCCAGATGCTCCCCCCCCTCGCACTCTCCACATAAAACATACCCATAACATTTGACACTCTTGCTAATCAAGAACCAGTTTAAAAATACCCAATGACAAAAGCTTTTCACTGTACATGTGACAATATCACAATAAACTAAACTCAACTCAACTCAATGACTTGGCCTCCACAGCCATCTGTGGCAATGTATTCCACAGATTAACCAACCCCTGACCAAAGCAATTTCGCATCATCTCCTTTCTAAAGGCGCGTCCTTTTATTCTGAGGTTGAAGAGACATAAAGTGAGCTATTACATCAGTCCCTTCACCTATGTCTTTAGGTAGGAACTGCAGATGCTGGTTTAAACTGGAAATGGACCCAAGATGCCGAGATGGAGTAACTCAACCAGTCACACAGCATCTCTGGAGAAAAGAAATAGGTTATTTTTCTGGTTGACCCTTCTTCAATGTCTGAACCTGCTGAGTTAGTCCAACTTTTTGTGTCTTTCTTTCCCCATGCTGGGGGAGTCCAAAACTAGGGGTCACAGTTTAAGAATAAGGTGTGTGCCATTTAGGACTGAGATGAGGAAAATGTTTATCAGCCCGAGAGTTGTGAATCTGTGGAATTCTCCACCACAGAAGTCAGTGGAGGACAATTCACTGGATGTATTCAAGAGAGAGTTAGATATTGCTCTTAGGGCCAACGGAATAAAGTGATTTGGGGAGAAATCAGGAACAGGGTACTGATTCTGGATGATCAGCCATGATCATATTGAATGGCGGTGATGGCTCGAAGGTCCGAATGGCCTACTCCTGCACGTATTTTCTATCTTCGCCTATATCATTAGTCGAGATCTTGAAGAGCAAAGGCCCACTACAGAGCCACAAGGCACAGGTTCTGAGCTGGGGTTGACCCACTTATCCCTGTTTTATTCTGCTTGCTACCCAATGATATAATTGGTGATACATCGCCCTCAATCCATAAGCCTTTATCTTCTGCAGTATCCTTTGATGTGACACCATATCAAAGATCTCGTGGAATGATCCATGCTTCACCATCACCCCAGTAATTGGACTTTTCTGACACTAAACAGAGCTGATGAGAAAATAAACAGCAGAATAAGTTCAAACAGCTGATCTGTCAATTCTATTTAATACTGCATTTTTCACTTAAGAAATCAGCTTGAATTTCAATTTTGCAACATAGCATGCTGGAAATTGCAGAAAAATGCTGCTGTCTATCCTTTGGAGAGTTGGGACTCCCACACTACATACAAGGCACAGATTTACCATCAGCGCTCTGATACTGAACTCCAGTGGTGGGGTGCAAGCCTATTGAAATCCCCAGCCACTATCCTGGTGAATCTGTCTGCTGGACCTGTGGGAGCAAGAATAATGAGACCATTCTGTGGAATGGAAAGCAGTGACTGCTTGGGAGAATGCCAAGATAAAGTAACTTCCCTGAGGGTGGTGGGTCTGTGGAATTCATTGGCACAACCGGCTGTGGATGACAATTCAATGGATGTTTTAAAGGCGGTGTTTAACAGATTCTTGGTTCGTACGGGTATCAGGGGTTATGGGGAGAAAGCAGGTGAATGGGGTTAGGAGGGAAAGATAGATCATTGAATGGAGGGGTAGACATGATGGGCCAAATGGCCTAATTTTGCTCCCAGAACTTATGAACTTGTTTGAACTTGCAACTGTTTAACGTTATTTTGTAATTTAATATTTTTAACATTTATTTTTAATTCATTTAAATTATTTTAATATAAATCTCTCAATACCTGGGATATTAGACTTTGGACTTTAACTTTAGAGATATAGCACGGAAACAACCCCTTCAGCCAACTGAGTCGGCACTGATCAGCGATCACCCCAGACATCAAGATAATCCTCCACACTAGGGACAATTTTACCAAACCCTGCACATCTGTGGAGTGTGGGAGGGAACCAAGACATCGGGAGAAAACACACATGGTCACAGGGAGAACGTACAAACTCCGTATAGACAGTGCCCGTAGTCAGGATCAAACCTGCTTCTCTGACGCTGTAAAGGGCCTGTCCCACTTTCACGGCTGAGTTTGCCCTCGATTCATACTCGCAGCATGGGGGGTCGTCACAAGGTCTGCATTTTGGAGTATCGTATGCACTTCAGGCCACCTGAAGTGTGTGGAGGCTTGTCAGAGGGTGCAAAAGTTTAACAGAATGCTGCTTGGATTAGAGTATATTATTATGTCATAGAGCCATACAGCACAGAAACAGGCTGTTTGGTTCAACTTGCCCACGACGACTAAAATACTCCATCTGCGCTTGTCCCACCTGTCCACGTTTGGCCCATATCCCTCTAAACCGTCCCTATCCAGGTACCTGTCCAAATGTCTTTTAAATGTTGTTATAGTACTATGTCAATTACCTCCTCTGAAAAATGTTGTCTTAGTTGAGAGGCACAGCTTGGAAACAAGCTCTTTGGTCGACCGGGTCCGCACCGATCAATGTTCACCATACACTAGTTCTATGCTACACACTAGGGACAATTTACAGAAGCCAATTAACCTACCAACCTGTACGTCTTTGGAGGAAAGAAGTCAAAGGAAACTGGAGCACCCAGAGAAACCCACGCGGTCACAGGGAGAATGTACCAATTCCGTACAGCAGCCATAGTCAGGATTGAACCTGGGACTCTGGCTCTGTAAAGCAACAACTCTATTGCTGCAACACTGTGCGACCAATTTGCCCCTCAGGTTCCTTTCCCCCCCCCCCTGCAAACCTATGCCCCCTGGATCTTCATTCTTCTACTCTGGGTAAATCCTATCTATTGCAGTATGTGCTTAGTTTTTTAGAGATTTTAGAGATGTTTTAGAGATACAGCGCGGAAACAGGCCCTTCAGCCCACCAAGTCCGCACCGACCAGCGATCCCCGAACAGTAACACTATCCTACACACACTAGGGACAATTAACATTTATACCAAGGCAATTTACCTACAAACCTGTACGTCTTTGGAGTGTGGCAGGAAACCGAAGATCTCAGAGAAAACACACTCAGTCACGGGGAGAATGTACAAACTCCGTACAGACAGCACCAGGATCAAACTCAGGTTTCTGGCGCTGCAAGCGCTGTAAGGAAGCAACTCTTTCACTGTGCTACAGTGCTGCCCTGCATGTAAGATTCATAAGTTTTGCCCCAGCAATAATGAAGGAAGGCTGATGTTCATCCAGCTTGAAATGGTGCGTGATTTAGTGTTGGTAGTGTTTGCATTCACCTGCTCCCCTGGATCATTGGGTTGTGGTAGATGAGAGATGCTGTGGAGGAAACCATAGGAAAATGCCACGCTACAGCTTGTGGATAGTATATTCTTTCATTCATAGTTCTCTACTTGTTGCCTTATATTGGATAACCTGTTCGTGCAGGTTAACAATGTATTATTTATATAGTCAATGAATCATTTGTAAGCAATGAAGTGAGAGCACGATAATGAGTTGAACAGATGTGTCTGTGAATAACAGAAATACCGACCAGTCTAAATACTTTTCCATCAATTCATCTTTCCCAAACGAACTTTGCAATATCAATGCAACATGACAGACGTTATCTTAAGATGGAACGTGTAGGAAGGATGTACCCAAAGACGTAAACAAAATGCTGGAGTAACTCAGCGGGTCAGGCAGCATCTCTGGAGAAAAGTTATAGGTGATGCTTCAGTCCCAAAATGTCACCTATTCCTTCTCTCCAGAGATGCTTCCTGACTCGCTGAGTTACTCCAGCATTTCGTGTCTATCTTCTTACAAAATGAAATGCTTCACAATTTTAAACATTACTTTCCCGCAAACATTCAGTGTGTGACACATTAGGCAGGTTGAACAAAAGCAAGCTTTTGGCCGAGATAACTCACACACTAGGTTCGTGGAAAGCAACAAATTTGACACTAAGACTAAATGAGAAGCTGCTGTTTGGGTGGAATTAAGCGGGTTAGTGTGGAAACCAGATGAAGTGGAGTTGGTTTACATACAAGACTCCTTGTGGAACCTGAACGGTGTGTAGTTCAATGGATGTACATCCATCCCCTGCTCTGTTAACTTCCCTGCTTTGATCGTCGTTATTGCATGGTATTCGATGCTGACAGATCAAAGCAAGCGTCACCAACTCAGCTCCTGAAGCAAAAAAGCATCTTGAAAGAAATAATAAGATTCTAAGCCCGTTGATTGTTCCCACATCCAGACTACGGTGGAAAGGAGATTATCTCTCAAATCCTCTTCTACATTCTTTTTGCTGACCAGATGTCAATATATTTTCCCTGCAATGTAACCTGGCACACAGGGCCTTCAGCGAAAATTGTTACGATGGAAAAATTAGCCTTGTCAAACGACCAGTGTCATATGCAACTTTTGACAGTACCCACTGCTAATTAATCTCAGAAAAATATAAAGTTTGCAGAAGATCAAACAACATTTTAACTAGGAAATACACCCTGTGGAACAGTACAGTACAGGAACAGGTCCGTCACCCATAATATCAAAGCTGATCAGAATGCTAATTAAAACTACACACAGTCTTTATCCCTCCATTCCCTATCTGTTCATGTGCCTGTACAAATTCCTTCTAAACATCGCTGTGGAATCTGCTTCTCTGTATTCATAACTTGCCTTTTTTAAACTTTCCTCCTCTCACCTTAAAGCTATGTTCTCTAGTATTTGATGTTTCAGCTCTGGGAAGAAACTATTGTAGTCAGGCAGTATCGCTGGCAACAATAATGACCCTCCACAATGAACCTCCACATGTGTCTACACTCACTTTGAGCAGAAAGTCGGTGGAATGATGTTAACAATAATGACCCTCCACAATGAACCTCCACATGTGTCTACGCTCTTTGAGCAGAAAGTCGGTGGAATGATGTTACCTGCCCCATCAGTCTTGGGAGCACCTGCACTCTTGGTCAATGTGTAGGAAGGAAGTGCAGACGCTGGTTTCAACCGAAGATAGACACAAAATGCTGGAGTAACGCAGTGGGACAGACAGCATCTCTGGAGAGAAGGAATGGGTGACGTTTCGGGTGGAGACCCCTCTTCAAACTGAAGAAGGGTCTCAACCCGAAACCTGACCCATTACTTCTTTCCAGATATGCTGCCTGTCCCGCTGAGTTACTCCAGCATTTTGAGTCTGCCCATGGTCACGGTCATAGATGTCACATAGGAGTTGCTCAGGATGAATCCAGGGATAGCAACCTGCCCACATGTTGTCCCCAGCCTCATCCTCAGGACCTGTGCGGACACGGACATATTTAACCTCCATTCTGATGTATCCACCAGCTTTAAGAAGAACACTATCATCCCAGAGCTGAGGAAAAGCAAGATAGCATGCCTTTAATAGTATGATAGTGTAAGAATAAAATGTACAGATCAGTGAAAATGCACACCTCCAGATTCGGAGACAGTTTCTTCCTAGCTGTTATCAGGCAAATGAACAACGCCAGTGCTTCACAAGGCAGCATTCTCAACCCCTTACTTTACTGTGCTCACTATAACCTCACGCCTGTGCGGACAAATTCTACTCTATCTGCATTTACAAGTTTGCAGATAGCACCATTGTGGTGGGCCAGTTCTTAAACAATGATGAGACGCTGAACAGGATAGAGATAGGGAGCTTGGTAACAAGGTGTGGAGCCAACAACCTCTCGTTCAATGTCAGCGAAACAAAGGCAATGTTGGCGGGCAAACTCCCAGAGAAATAGTGGCAAGTCCGACTGGGTAGGGGCTGGACTCCAGGAGCAATCCTTCATCTGAGCACCGTCAGAGTGCACTGGAGAGCAGGTGCCACCAGGGTCAGGACTTTCTCATTCAAACATCCAAAAGCAGCAGTCCCAAATTTGTTGCTACTTGCATGGAGAAATGGCGGCAGCTTCAGCAACACACCACTGCAGTCCCCCATCACAACAAATGCAGGTACTATCACAACGTTTAAGAAACATTTAGACAGGTACTAGATTAAGTGGGACCCGTTGGGTCCCAGGTTCACATGAGCGGGCTGGTCCCCCAATGCAATATTCCACTTCTCCACCAATTCCAATATTGGTGGCCAGTGGGGGGGTTCTGGAGCACTAGCATGGGTGTTGTGGGTCAAGTCAAGTCAAGCACAGTGAGTGCAGGGCCAACAATCCATTTCAAGTCAAGTCAAATCAAGCACAGGGCAGGTGGGGCCAACCAACAATACAATCCATTTACTTTCATTTCAGGTGAGCTCAAGCAAAGCAAAAGCACAGGGCAGGAGGGGGCAGCCAACAATACAATCCATTTGCTTTCATTTCAGATGAGGTCAAGCAAAGCAAAGGCAAAGCAAAAGCAAAAGAACAGGGCAGGCCAAACAACTCATTTCATTTCATTTCCATTTCCATTTCAATTTCAAGCACAGGGCAGGCCAAATAACTCATGTCATTTCATTAAGGGCTAATAAATAATTTATTGCAAGCACATTAAGGGTTAACAAATCATCATCCATTGCAAGCACATTGCTGGCTAAAGTAAATATAACCATATTATTGCAAGCACATTAAGCCATCTCGACCCTTCATCTTCCCGAACACGTATTCTCCTCTATCCATACATGCGTTCAGACCATGGGGTTTTCTCATCCATAGCTATCCACATTTCTCCAGAGAACCTGCTCCACCACCTTCCTGGAACTTACTCCAGATCCCCCTCATTACCCCTGTCTGTCCCTTAATTTTCCCCAACAAATCATCTTCCCTGATCTATCAGGGGATGGGTTTTTACAAGATACACAGAGATGCTGACCACTTAGTGGGCACTTTGGGTCCCATCCCCTCAATGGTCGCTTTTATAGATAACGTTGGGTCCCATCCCCTGCGGGGGGGTTGGGGGGGGGGGGGGGGGGGGGGGTGGCCTGCGGTATCACACACACACACCACCCCCCCCCCCCACCCCCCCCCCCCCATACACACGCACCAATCACCCTCCCTTGATATTATATTAGTATTATTAATTTGGCATCCCCCGCCCTATTCACTCACGTATAGCCCCCAACTCGCAGGCGCGGCACCTTCCTCCATTCAATCCAGCTGAACAAAGTAAAAAGGATGTACTTTAGAAAGAAAATTAGGAGTAATTTCTTTTGTCAGATGGTGGTAAATCTGTGC
This sequence comes from Leucoraja erinaceus, assembly GCF_028641065.1. Taxonomy (NCBI): domain Eukaryota; kingdom Metazoa; phylum Chordata; class Chondrichthyes; order Rajiformes; family Rajidae; genus Leucoraja; species Leucoraja erinaceus. The sequence goes on from NC_073403.1 coordinate 27,958,199, forward strand.
AATTCATTGCCACAGAAAGCTGTGGATGCCAAGTCATCGGGTATTTTTAAAGCGGAGATCAATAAGTTCTTGATTAGTAAGGGTGTCAGGGGTCATGGGGAGAAGACAGGAGAATGGGGGTGAGAGAGGAAGATAGATCAGCCCTGATCGAATGGTGGAGTAGACTTGCTGGGCCGAATGTTCCCGATGTTGGGGGAGTCCAGAACCAGGGGGCGCAGTTTAAGAATGAGGGGTAAGCCATTTAGAACGGAGATGAGGAAACATTTTTTCACGCAGTTGTGAGTCTGTGGAATTCTCTGCCCCAGAGGGCAGTGGATGCCGGTTCTCTGGATGCTTTCAAGAGAGAGTTAGATTGGGCTCTTGAAGATAGCGGAGTCGGGGGATATGCGAAGAAGGCAGGAATGGGGTACTGATTGTGGATGATCAGCCATGATCACATTGAATGGCGGTGCTGGCTTGAAGGGCCGAATGGCCTACTCCTGCATCTATTGTCTATTGTCTATTGAATAGTCTATCTCTACTCCTATGACTTATGAACATAAAAAAAAGTTCTCAGTAATAATTGAACTTCACCTATGGAAAATACTCGTTAAGTGTTATCTTACTGTTAATTAATTGAATTCCTTTCTTATTGCAAGTCGTATTTTATCCATAAGAATTTACGAGAATAAAGGGTGGGAATCTACTCACATTCAAAACTCTGCGTCAACGTTGATCTTTTAAGCTGACGACTGCATGATTCCCTAACTCACCGTAGCAGAGAAGCCAATAACTCACAAGTTGAACAAGCTATTGGTGATGGATGAGTCAAAAATCATTTTTCTCGTATCTCTTGTAAGTGAAACAGCCACAAAAATGTTACTCAGTTCCTCTACAGATGGTGTCTGATTCCTGTAAAGACTTACAGTGACATCTGTTTGATACCCATGTGATTTGTTTAAACATTTCAACTATTGTTACTCTTTACACGCCCAGAACTATGCAAGTGATTTTCTTTTCTGATCAGTAAAATAAAGGCTGTTCTATTATATGTCTTTTTTCATTTATCTTTTATCTTTTTTCCTTTTTTTATTATCACATGATGGAAAAAATGCAGCTGGATTTCGGTGGTGATGATTTTATAGAATTTCTTTAACATGGGACTGAGAAACTGCACATCATTAAATGTGGCAGCTTGATATACATTGTCCCAGAATTGGGAATCTACCGCTAGCTCTGCACCATCTCCAGTTTGGCACAGTCAATAAAGTGATGGACGAAGACAGTTTATTGCCACAGAGTTATACCCCAGGCCACACACCATGATAAAAGTACTTGTCTACACTAAATTGCACGCTTACTTTTTTTTTTTTTGGTTTAGTTTACAGATACAGCACGGAAACAGGCCCTTCGGCCCATCGAGTCCGGGCTGACCAGTGCTGGGCCGACCGTATGTTAACACTATCCTACACGCACTACACGGACAATTTACATTTATACCGAGCCAATTAACCTTCATACCTGTACGTCCTTGGAGTGTGGGAGGAAACCGAAGATCTCGGAGAAAACCCACGCGGTCACCGGCAGAACGTACAAACTCCATACAGACAGCACCCATAGTCGGGATCAAACCCGGGTCTGCAATGCTGTAAGTGCTGTAAGGCAGCAACTCTACCGCTGCGCCACCATGGCTGCCCAGCAAAGACAAAGTGTAACCTTGCTCATCTCAGCCAGCACCACCATTCCTTGGGCATCAACTCCAGACCCCACATTGACACACTTGCCATTTCCACAGTAACATTATTTGACTCAAACATTGTTTGAGTTCCTTTTATTCTGAGGCTATGGCCCCTGGTCCTAGATTCTCCCATGAGTGGAAACATCCTCTCCACATCCACTCTACCCATGTCTGATTAATGGGAGACCTGATAGAAGTATATGCAATTATGAGTGGTTATTAGATAGGGTATACCAGCATTTCTCAACCTTTTTACCCTTGTGGAACCCTTGAAATAATGTTTTCATCTCAGGGAACCCCTACATAAAAATTGTTATATATCTTTATTAATCTCTTTCCTTCTATTTCATAAACTTAAAGTTCATAAGGCAAACATAATATATTTTATTGATAACTGATTTAAGCAAAAAATAACTTATGTTTTTCTCAATTTATTGATAGTGCAAATAACTGAAAACAAACTGCTTGTTCAAAACTGAAGCAAATAAAGGCAGCCAGAAGAACTAATGTTGGAGGAGAGGGGGCGAGAGTGTGAGAGAAAGAGAAAGAGAGGGGGGGAAAACAAAACACATAAACCTTTCATAAACTAACAAAAACATACATGAATAAAATTTTGATAAACTAACCAAACTAAACATAAACATACTTATTTTTTTTTAATTCATGTAACATCCCTAAATGATGGGTAAAAATGATTAAATAATGTGGGTGAATAAGGGACTGTCCAGCACGCCAGGAAGCTCAGACAGGGCTGTTGGAGACCGTGAATGCATCTGTACTCGAATGAGTCACTTGATGATACACAAATACGTCGCGTATAGCTCCTGTCCACTGACCACTGAAGGCCGTTTACCACTGGTGCCGTATAGACATTGCTAAATATGAAGCCGCTAAATATGCTGAATAGATGTCGCTAAATATGCTAAATAGACTTTGCTAAATATGCTAAATAGACTTTGCTAAATATGCTGTACGTGTATAATAAAATTACAAATATGAAATTAAACCCAAAAATGACTCAAAAATGCATTTACATATGATTAGATTATTTATCACTATTTCTCTCGGAACCCCTAGTAACCTCTTGCGGAACCCTCGCGTTCCGGGGAACACCGGTTGAGAAACACGGCTATAAAGTGAGAGAAGCAACGTTTAAAGGAGATGTGGAGGACATTTTTTTTAACATAGAGAGTGGTGGGTTTCTAGGACGTGTGGCCAGGAATGGTGGTGGAGGCAGATGTGATAGTGATATTTAAGCTGTTAGATAGGCACATGGCATATGTATATTGAGAGAAGAAGGGTCCCAAACTAAAACGTCATCTGTCTGTATGAAAAATTCTTGCACAGTTTTTGTTTTGTATATGATTTTTTAATCTGAATAAAGTTTATTTTCAAAATTTTAAATAAATTCCCTGCTCAGTCACTGTATGACTCATGGAGATTGTCCAGCACTTTATGTTTGGCAGGTGAGTGATCCATTTTGGCTTCATCCTCTTTTATAGAAACCTTCAGCCAATTTGATTCACTCCATATAATATCAACAATCAGACAGGTTTTTTATTTCTAGTGAACATTTATTTACCAGCTATTCATTGCTCACCAAATTGTCCTACAGAAGCCTTTAGACTTTAGACTTTAGAGATAAAGCACAGAAACAGGCTCTTTGGCCCTCCGAGTCTGCGCCTACCAGCGATTACCACATAGACTAACTCTATCCCACACACTAGGGACTATTTACAATTTTGCCAAAGCCAATTAACCTACAAACTTATACATCTTTGAAGTGTGGGAGGAAACTGGAACATCCAGAGAAAACCCATGTGGTCACAGAGAGAACATTCAAACTCTGTACAGTCAGCACCCATAGTCAGGATCGAACTTGGGCCTCTGGTGCTGTAAGGCAGCAATTCTACCGCTGCGCCACTGTGCCACCTTCCACAGTGGTGTGTAATCTAATTCAAGTGCTGCAGATCTGTGTTGATGGTTAGGTCTTTCCAGATATAGATTCAGTTATGATGAAGGAATGGTAACATGTTTCCTGGAAATTATAGTGTGTGACTTAGAGGAACATAATAGTGTTCCCATGTACCTGTTGGCCTTGTCCTTTAAGATGGAAATGAACAGGTGAGTGTGGTGAGCTTTTGCAGAAGCCTTGGCAGGGTGCTTTTTAAATGACACCCATTGCAGCGATGGGGAGCCAATCTTGGACAGAGTGAATGAATGGGTAACATTGAATATCTGTCAAGTTGACTTCTTGTGTGTTGTTGGAGTTGTGCTCACACTGGCCAATGTTGGTTCACATCCTAGACTGATGCCTTGTAGAGATAGATGGTGGATGCTTCATGGAACTGGGAGTCGGGTCACTCACAGCAAGGTACCTAGCATCTGATTGCTTTTAGTTTTATTTAGCTTTAGAGATACAGTAAGGAAATAGCCCCTTTGGCACATCGAGTCCATGCCGACCAGCGATCCTCATACATTAAAGATAGACACAAAAAGCTGGAATAACTCAGCAGGTCAGGCAGCATCTCTGGAGCACACTATAATCTGCATGACCTGCTGAGTTACTCTAGCTTTTTGTGTCTAACTTTGGTGTAAACCAGCACCTGCAGTTCCTTCCTACATATCCCCGTACATTAGTTCTATGTTACACACCACGGACAATTTACAGAAGCCAATTAACCTACAAACCTGAACGTCTTTGGAGTGTGGGAGGAAACCGGAGCACCCATAGAAAACTCACGCCGACACGGGGCAAATGTACAAACTCCGACAGGACAGCACCCGTAGTCAGGGTCGAACCTGGGTCTCTGACGCTGTAAAGCAGCAGCTCTACTGATTCAGAGATACAGATTCACATTTGTTGTCACATGCACCAATTAAGGCACAGTGATATTTGAGTTAACATGCAGCCATATAATTAAAAGAACACAACACAATTAAAAAGAACGATAGAATTTACCATAAACATCCAGCACAGTGATCACTGTGATGGAAGGCAATAACGTTCAGTCAGCCTTCCTCCTTTTGTTCACCCGTGTTGGTGGCCTTGAACCCTCCCTGGTCGCCACTACGGACGACCCGATGTACAAGCCTTCTTGTCGGGATGATCAAAGCTCCGATGTTGGGACGGATGAAACATACTACGCGGCTTGGAGTGCCCGAATCAGCCACTTTCTTACCGGAGACCGTGGATTGTCGATATTATAGGCCGCAGGCAGGCCAGCGGTCGGAGCTCTTCTCCAGCGGTCCCTGGCAAGGGATCCTTGGCCCTGGGATGGTAAAGTCCGCTCCACTCCCGCTGTTAGAAGCTCCGCAGACCGCGGCTTCACGAAGTTTAAGTCAGCAGGCCGGCGGTCGGAGCCTTTCTTCTGGCTCCGCGATGTTAAAGTCCACGCCGCGCCTGCTGCTGAAGCTCTGAGCCGTCTCCGATAATGGCCGCACCAATCCAAGTTGTTAGGTCGCGAGAAACATTAACACATGCATTTGGACATACAAAAAAAACAAAAAAAGTCCAAATGACAGACACGCTGCTGCATGCAGCGCCACCGTGTACCACCGTGCTAACAATTTCCGTAAATGGTTCAGTTAATAATGGACAAATGGACCTCAACTTTACTGCTGACACTTTCAGGCCTTCGTTCTATCTCTCCAGTAGCTCACTTACCCAGAACTGTGATGGACCTCAACTTTACCAGCTCCTTGTTCCTACTCTCTCACACATCGCCAAATTCTGGAACAGTCTCTTCCCAGCTGCTATCAGGCATCTGAGCCATTTTATCAACAACACGAGAGCGGTCCTAAGCTACAATCTACCCTATTGGAGGCCCTCGGACTATCTTTAATCAGACTTTACTGGAAATGTTCTTGCACTAAACGTTATTCCCTTTATCATGCATCTGTACACTGTGGACAGCTCAATTGTAATCATGTATAGTCTTTCTGCTGACTGGTTAGAACGCACCAAAAAGTTTTTCACTGAACCTTAGTACACGTGTCAATAAACTAAACTAAACTAAACTAAACTGAAACTAATGGTTCCATTTTGACTTTTGTGAATGGTAATCATAGGATCTCATAGGATCTCTACACGCCTTCCTATAATACAAGCGACTACCACAGCATGAAATGAAAAATCAAAGCTGATGGTTTGCAGCCGTCCTTAGTCAAGTACTGAGCATTTACATGGGCAGGCCACCAAAGCAGGGCTGATGATTCCATTCAAGTCATTGGGGATTAACAAGGGTGTCGGAGGTTATGGGGAGAAGGCAGGAGGGAGAGATAGATCAGCCATGATTGAATAGCGGATTAGACGTAGTAGATTTAATGAACTGAAGGTCCTAATTCCGCTACTATCATTTATGAACTTATGAAGAACAAATGAAGGAAAATAATGACATGCACCGGCAGTGAATTATAAATGGGATTTCAAAAATTCTAAGAGAATTGGCCATAAATCTGCATGCATACCACACAGGATGTAATCTTGCTTGATCTTAATGGTATCGCTCCAGTGACTGAGTTCTGAGCATCCCTCTCAGTCCGTGGGTGGTGTGCAGTTGAGGAATCTTCGCTCAGCAGAAGCCTTGCATTTCTTTTCATTTTTTTCATTCCTGGCAAGAAAGGCCAGGCACCGAAGGAACATGGGTGCAGCTGCAACATGTTAGTGGCCACGTAACCTCAATAAAATTCACAGCTTCTTCACAACTTGGCCTCCCTCCCGTCCTGGATAGCTGTTTGCATTATTGTGTCATGAAGCAGAACTAGTTGCAAGAAATGACACATTTCTTTGCTCAAAATCCACTGTGTTGTAATTCCAAATATTGTAATCAATAGCAGATCGAATGTGGGAGCAGCAGAATGAACAATTACATCTACCGCACAATTACACCATTTATCACTCTGACATTTGGGAGGTGCAGACTGAAGTAAAGAAGAATGTAAACACTCATAAGAGCAAGGAACTGCAGATGCTGGTTTATACCAAAGTTGGACACATGGTTTTGGAGTAACTCGGCAGATAAGGCAGCATCTCTGTAGAAAAAAGATGGGTGGCTTTGGACCGGGATCCTTCTTCAAAGGTTCAAAGGTTATTTTAATGGTCACATACACCTAGGTGTAGTGAAATGCTTCTTGCCATGCAGCACATAAAGAAAGAATACAGACATAACATTAATAAGAGATTTAAACATAAAGAACATCCCCCCACAATGGTTCCCATTATGAGGGAAGGCACAATGTCCAGTCCCCATCCCCAGTTCACCCATAGTCGGGCCTATTGAGGCCTCCACAGTTGCCTCCACGGAGACCCGATGTTCCAGGCCGTTCTCGCTGGGTGATGGTGCTCCGACGTCGGGAGAATCCTCACAGCGGCGTGGGACACCTGGAACGGCCGCTTCCGTACTGGAGGCCGCGGCTTCCGAAGCCGACTGACTGACAGTAGGGAGTGGGGGGAGGGGGTGAAGAGCTGGAGGCGAGGGAAGACCAGGATCAAACAGGGCCAGCCACAATTGACCTGAGGCAGGGCAGTGCCTGGTAGGCACACCGTTGGCCTGGGATGGTGTGATCTCAAGAGGGAAACAATGTGGACAACTGTGGAACTGGTAAAATGACTAGGGCCGTGTAAGGGGCGAGGGGGGAGGGGTGGGGAGTGTAAGGTGACGTTACTTAAAGTTAGAGAATTCAATGTTCATACCGCTGGGTTGGAAGCTACCCAAGCGAAACACCGGGTGCTGTTCCTCCCATTTGCTTGTGACCTCACTCTGGCAATGGAGGAGGCCCAGGATAGAAAGGCAGTGTAGAAATGGGAAGGGGAATTGACAATAGACAATAAACAATAGGTGCAGGAGTAGGCCATTCATCCCATTGAGCCAGCACTGCCATTCAATATGATCGTGGCTGATCATTCCCAATCAGTACCGCTTTCCTGCCTTCTCCCCATATCCCCTGACTCTGCTATCTTTAAGAGCCCTATCTAGCTCTCTCTTGAAAGTAACCAGAGATGGGTGGGCTATATTTAGAGAGACAGAGATACAGCACGGAAGCAGGCCTTTCGGCCCGCTGGGTCCACACTAACCAGCGATTCCTGTACATTGCCGCTGTCTTACACACTAGGAACAATTTCCAATTTTTACTTAAGCCAATTAACCTACATACCTGTAAATCTTTGATGTGTGAGAGGAAACTGGAGCACCCAGGGAAAAACCCACACAGTCACTATCTGGTGCTGTAAGGCAGCAACTATATTGCTGCACTGCCATGCCGCTGCAAAGCTTGGCAAATGGTAAGCAACCTTGGCAGTGTTATGTAAATCCATGAGAATACCACAAGGTATTGGGAGTGGAACATGTGCCAGCATTTTGGCTCTTTATGCACAACTCCTCGCCATCCCCCACTCTCATAAGGTCATGTGATAGGGGAAGAATTAGGCCATTCAACCCGCCCAGTCTACTCCACCATTCAATCATGGCTGATCTGTCTCTCCCTCCTAACCCCATTCTCCCGCCTTCTTCCCATAATCCCTGACACCTGCACTAATCAAGAATTTATCTATCTCTGCCTTACAAATATCCATTGACTTGGCCTCCACAGCCACAAAGAATTCCATAGGTTCACCACCCTCTGACTAAAGAAATTCCTCCTCATCCCCTTCCAAAAGGAACATTTGTGAATTCTGAGGATATGACCTCTAGTCCTAGACTCTCCCACCAGTGGAAACATCCTCTCCACATCCACTCTATACAATCCTTTCTCTATTCAGTAAGTTTCAATGAGGTCTTCCCCCATCCTTCAAATCTCCAGCGAGTACAGGCCCAGTGCCTCCAAACGCTCATCATATGTTAACCGACTCATTCCTGGGATCATTCTTGTAAGCCTCCTCTGGTCCCTCTCCAGAGCCAGCACATCCTTCCTCAGATATGGTGCCCAAAATTGCTCGCAATACTCCAAATGCAGCCTGACCAGCGCCTTATAGACCATTGCATCCCTGTTTTTTGAATTCTAGTCCTCTTGAAATAAATAAAGAAACCTGTATTCCTCCCTATCAGCATCATAGTGACACTCTCAGTAGTGAAACTCAAGCAGTTCAAAGCAGCAGCGAGGCAAATTCATAGCATTGGCCTTCATAGCGAGGGGATTTGAGTTTAGGAGCAAGGAGGTCCTACTGCAGTTGTACAGGGCCCTGGTGAGACCCCACGTGAGGTGTTGTGTGCAGTTTTGGCCTCCTGATTTGAGGGAGGACATTCTTACTATTGAAGGAATGCAGCATAGGTTCACCAGGTTAATTCGGGGGGACTGACGGATGATGGATCGTCCAGGCTTATATTCACTGGCATTTAGAAGGATGAGAGGATATCTTATAGAAACATATAAAATTATTAAGGGATTGGACGGGATTTCACCCAGAGAGTTGTGAATCTGTGGAATTCTCTGCCACAGAAGGCAGTGGAGGCCAATTCACTGGATGTTTTCAAGAGAGAGTTAGATATAGCTCTTAGGGTTAATGGAATAAAGAGATATAGGGAGAAAGCAGGAATGGGGTACTGATTTTGGATGATCATCCATGATCATATTGAATGGCGGTGCTGGCTCGAAGGGCCAAAAGCTGCACCTGCTCCTGCACCTACATATTTTCCATGTTTCTAAATGAGAACCGACAATAAATGTTGGCTGAAGATAGACACAAAGTGCTGGAGTAACTCAATGGGTCAGGCAGCATCTCTGGAGAACATGGTTTGGTGACGTTTCAAGTCGGGGCCCTTCTTCAGACAGGTAATTAGATGCATTGAGTAATGAGACAATGAATCATCCAGACCAGAGGCCCTGTCCCAACCCTACTCTGCTCTGGTGATGGGGATTCTGCAGTTAGCAGGGTGATGATTTGATGGTAAGACGTCATTATCGCCAGCACTGTTGTGGAATGTACAGCGTGACTGTCTAGAGTCATCAAGTGATAGAGATATGGAGCTTTACAGCACAGAAACAGGCCTTTCCATTCAACTCATCAATGCAGACTAAGATGCCTAACTGAGGCCGTCCGACTTGCATAGAATTGGCCGATGTTTCTACAAACACTTCCAATCCATCACCATGTCCAAGTGCCTCTCCAATGTATTATTGTACCCAACATTACCTCTAGGCCAATTTACCAAAGGTAAAAGGACACAAAGTGCTGGAGTAACTTAGCGGGACAGGCAGCAACCCTGGAGAACATGGTTTGGTGATGTTTCAAGTCGGGACTCTTCTTCAGACAGGTAATTAGATGCATTGAGTGACGAGACACTGAATCATCCAGACCCGAGGCCCTACTCTGCTCTGTTCTAGTGATGGGGATTCTGCTGTCCGTTTAGAGATACAGCATTGAAACAGGACCCTCGGCCCTCCAAGACTGCGCTGACAAACAATCACTAGTTAGAAACATAGAAACATAGAAATTAGGTGCAGGAGTAGGCCATTCGGCCCTTCGAGCCTGCACCGCCATTCAATATGATCATGGCTGATCATCCAACTCAGTATCCCGTACCTGCCTTCTCTCCATACCCCGTGATCCCCTTAGCCACAAGGGCCACATCTAACTCCCTCTTAAATATAGCCAATGAACTGGCCTCAACTACCCTCTGTGGCAGAGAGTTCCAGAGATTCACCACTCTCTGTGTGAAAAAAGTTCTTCTCATCTCGGTTTTAAAGGATTTCCCCTTGATCCTTAAGCTGTGACCCCTTGTCCTGGACTTCCCTAACATCGGGAACAATCTTCCTGCATCTAGCCTGTCCTAACCCCTTAAGAATTTTGTAAGTTTCTATAAGATCCCCTCTCAATCTCCTAAATTCTAGAGAGTATAAACCAAGTCTATCCAGTCTTTCTTCATAAGACAGTCCCGACATCCCAGGAATCAGTCTGGTGAACCGTCTCTGCACTCCCTCTATGGCAATAATGTCCTTCCTCAGATTTGGAGACTAAAACTGTACGCAATACTCCAGGTGTGGTCTCACCAAGACCCTGTACAACTGCAGTAGAACCTCTCTGCTCCTATACTCAAATCCTTTTGCAATGAAAGCTAACATACCATTCGCTTTCTTTACTGCCTGCTGCACCTGCATGCCTACCTTCAATGACTGGTGTACCATGACACCCAGGTCTCGCTGCATCTCCCCCTTTCCCAATCAGCCACCATTTAGATAATAGTCTGCTTTCCTGTTTTTGCCACCAAAATGGATAACCTCACATTTATCCACATTACACTGCATCTGCCAAACATTTGCCCACTCACCCAGCCTATCCAAGTCACCCTGCAGCCTCCTAGCATCCTCCTCACAGCTAACACTGCCCCCCAGCTTAGTGTCATCCGCAAACTTCTATCCTAGTTCTATCCTACACACTAGGGACAATTTACAAAAGTCAATTAAGCTACAAACCTGCACGTCTTTGGAATGTGGGAGGAAAACGGAGCACCTGGAGAAAACCCATGCGGTCACGGGGATAACGTACAAACAGCGCCTGCAGTCAGGATCAAACATGGATTTCTGGTGCTGTGAGGCAGCAACTCAAATGCTGTGCTCTGTTAGCCTCAGGATGAAGACTTGAAGGTGAAAAGTCAATGTTTTGGATTGTTAATATCCATTCATAAAAGTATTCAGATTGGAGAGCATACCTGTACCTTGAGCAAAAATGTAATTTGACTTCACTTTGTTCTTTTGAATTAACTTCATAACTGACAATCACTGTCCAGAACAATAATTATTGAGCCTGTAGAATAAGGCACCATGGTGAAATAGTATCTTGACAGAGAAAAGAAGAGGAAACTATAAAAGGATTACGATCATTTTATGTACAACATCATGCAAGGAATATATCAGGTCACAGACTGTCTTGCTCAGAGTCGGGGAATCGAGAACCAGAGGACATAGATTTAAATTGAGGCTGGAAAGATTTCATAGCAACCTGATGGGTAACTTTTTTTACACAAAGGGTGGTGGGTGAATGGAACTAGCTGCCAGAGGAAGAAGGGTCTTGACCCAAAATGTCGCCCATTCCTTCTCTCCAGAGATGCTGCCTGCTCCACTGAGTTACTCCAGTTTTTTGTGTCTATCTAGCTGCCAGAGGAGGTGGTTAAGGCAGGTACTATTGCAACATTTCAGAAACATTTAGACAGGTACATGGATAGAACAGGTTTAAAGTGTATGGGCCAATGCAGGCAGGTAGGACTAGTGTAGATAGGGCATGTTGGTCGATATGGCCAAGTTGGGCAGAAGGGTCTGTTTCCCTTTGGGTGACTCTATCACTACAACTCAGACTTTTGATTTGGCTCCTGTGTTACTCAAGCAAAGTAGTTCATATTCCAGCAACTACTTTCAAGAATTACCCCTCCGACATTTCTCAAAGGCTTCAAGGTAAATTCAAGGTCATGTATTTTGCACTGCGACTTAGGGGGAGATTATTCAGCGATCAATTAACTGCCGCAGAAACCGAGCCTCATACCGTGCTGTTAGTTTTAAACCAGGTTCTGGAGGTGAAAAGACTGGAAGTAATCTCTTGTCTTGCTTACATTGCTGCATTTGGGCTCAATCTGTCAGTGGGAGCAATATGTTGAGGCGGTTCTTTTCCTTGGTTAATCGTATAGCAGGTCCTAAACACCAGAAATAGCACAGTGAATTGTATTGTTAGTGGAGCTGAGATCAATGACATTAATAGACGATTTATTGTGCCCTTCCTTAGGAACTTCAAGTGGAGCTTAGGAAAAAAAAATGGTTGCAGCTGGAGTATATCATAGCCCATGTTATATAAATAAAATCTTTGGTGTTTTTAAAACTTGGCTTTTCACCGCGATAACTATCTCTGTTATTAATTGTTGTGACGAAAATGTCATAGGAATGATAAAGATCACTGGGACCTCGATTGCATGCAGGAGTTCTTGCAAGAGTGAACTATGTGTAGCATACAGCTTCAAAGCTTATTGTAGACTTTATAGTGGTGCTGATCCATTACCCAATCCAAGCGGAGTTCAAGGCCAACTCTGACAAGCCAGAACATTAAATACAATAACTCACCATTTTCAAATGCAAGATCAATGTTTAAAAATCAAAACTTATAATTTACGCTCTTTTGGGAAGAGAATCAGTGCATCTTACTTGGATTACCAAACAGGCACGCTACAAAAACAACACAACTTTAGGGTCTGCACAGTGGCGCAGCGGTAGTGTTGCTGCCTTACTGTGTTTGCAGCACCAGAGGCCCGGGTTTAATCCCATACGGGTGCTGTCTGTATGGAGTTTGTACGTTCCCCCATTACCGCGTGGGGTTTCTCCCACACCCCAAAGACGTACAGGTTTGTAGGTTAATTGGCTTGTGTTTGTATACTTGGTATAAATTGACCCTAGTGTGTGTAGGCTTGTGTTAATTAGTGGTGATCGATGGTTAGTGTGGACTCGTGGGCCGAATGGCCTATTTCCGTGCTGTATATCTAAACTAAATTCAACTAAACTAAACTAAACTAAACTCGGATAATGATTGTTATCCTTTGATGTATAGCACATTTCATGCAATCACTGCTTACACTCTTTTCTTTTCTCTTATATATTCGATGTTTGATAGTTCCATACATCCCAATGGCAATTCAACGGAATTCATACTGTTTTGATACCTAAGCCTTGTTCATTGCGTTTTGGGAAACAGAGCAGAAACCAGCCCTTCGTCCCACTATGTCCACATTGACCGGCAAACATCATATAGTAAAGGGCCGGTCCCACAGGCGATTTTTTAGGCGACTGCTGGCGACTACGCTATCGCTACACGGTTACCTGTATGGTCGTGAGTAGTCTCCTCAGACGCCCAGACTGCTAACGTTTTTCTTTTGCCACTGGATTTTGAAATGTTCAAAACTTTTCAGAGACAGTCAGCGACAGTCGGCTTGTCGTAGCTTGTCTTCTCCTGATGTAGGTGCTGTCGTAGGTTGTCGCAAGGACGGCGTAGATTGTCTCCAGGTGACGTAGGTTGTCGCTGGTGCAGACTTCGGTGAATTCTATTGTCGTAGTCGCCGGCAGTTGCCTAAAAAATCGCCTGGTGGGACATGCCCTTAACACTATCCTACCCGCTAGGGCCAATTTACAATTTTTACAGAAGTCAATTATCCTACAAACCTGTATGTCTTTGGAATGTGGGAGGAAACCGGGGCAAAACCCACGCTGTCACGGGAAGAACGTGCAAACTCTGTACAGACAGCACCCTTGGTCAGGATCGAACCCGGGTGTCTGGCGCTGTGAGGCAGCAACTCAACCACTGGACTACTGTGCTTTGAAATGGAAAAATAATTCTAAAGGGGCATTTTTGCCAATATGTCCTGATATTTACATGAGAGCATACTTCAGTATTAGTTGCTAATCTGAAGATGGAAAACTGTCCATAAATCTTCCTTATTTTTTGTTGTCCTTCGTGCAGTGCAGAACCCAATCACTTACAGTAGAATCAAAGAACTGCAGATGCTGGTTTATACCAAAGGTAGACAGAAAATGCTGGAGTAACTGAACGGGTAGGCAGTATCTTCAATCTGAGAATTGTCACCCATCCTTTTTATCCAGGGGGTGGCACGGTGGTGCAGCAGTAGAGTTGCTGCTTTACAGCGCCAGGGGCCCGGGTTCGATCCTGACTACGGGTGCTCTCTGTATGGAGTTTTTTACATTCTCCCGTGACCTGTGTGGGTTTCTTCTGGGTGCTCTGGTTTCCTCCCAGTTTTTAATGTGTGGGAGATTAATTGGCTTTGGTAATAATTGTAAATTGTCCCAATTGTGTGTGTGTAGGATTATGTTAGTGTGTGGGGATAGCTGGTAGGCACGGATTCGGTGGGCTGAAGGATTTCCGAGCTGTATCTCTATACCTAACTCACTGAGTTACTCCAGCACTTGGTGTCCATCCCAATCAGTTACAAATTGCTGAAATGATGGTCTTATTTCATCTTATTTGCAGATGTGCTCTGCGTTCAAGTGCAGCAAAGTTGGATAAATTTGAGTTGGGCCAAAGGGTGGGTTTGCTGGAGCCACCAGTGGGCCGAAGGGCCTGTTTCTGTGCTGTATCTCTAAACTAAACTAAACTAAACTTCAAGAACATGGAAAAACTAATAACACTTAACTCTGGATAAAATAGACTTTTCACAAGAGCATAATTCTGTTACAGGCACAGAGTTCAACTTCCACCGTGTAAAATTATATAACAGTAAACTTCTTCCAACTCCCCCCCCCTTGATAAATAATTCCCAAATGGATGAACATATTAATTTCTGACCTACACATAAAATTTACCACCCTGACATCTATATAAAAAATGGTTATGTCGCCAGTCATATTTCACCCAGTTAGAGATTCTTGCAAAAATAGTCACTATCATTGAGTTGTTTAATTTAGTCAATATGTGAGTGCTTAAAGTGCAAATAAAATAAACCCTCATGATATGGACCATGGGGCTGGGGAATGGTGTCCATTATTACTGATTGTCCGCTAGAACCGAGCAAGATATTTTTATTGTATTTGATGATGGAAGGAACTGCATGGTTTTCTGGTGCACCTTGCAAGCAGGAGGGTGACGTCAGAATCAGCACTCAGTTTTAAGGTCAAATGACACAAAGTGCTGGAGCATCTCAGCAGACTGAGTCAGTCTGAAGGGTTCCAGCATCACCTATCCATGTTCTCTAATGATGCTGCCATTTGTAAGCAACCGGGGAGCCGATGTGAGCCAGGGCTGATGTCAGCAAGTCTGTCCGCTATAACCAAAATCCATTATAAGGCGATCCGTTAAAACAAGGGTTTACTATATTATGTTTAAGAAGGAACTGCAGATGCTGGAAAATCGAAGGCAGCCAAAAATGCTGGAGAAACTCAACGGGTGAGGCAGCATCTATGGAGCGAAGGAAATAGTAGGTATGTTACAAAACCTACCTGAATCGTGGCTGAGCATCTGCCCCAACCCGTGTGCGCGATTTTGGCGCTGTTTAGAGGGGGCGGGTTTAAAAAGCGATTTTTACTAGGCTGTTGCAATCGAAAATGTTCAGCCTAGTAAATCATTAACGGAAAATCACTGAAAGACCCCGTCGCAAAAGGTATTATTAGTTTTTATGGCCTTGTATAATAGTTATAGTAGTTTAAAAATCACTCTCTCAACTCGCAACCTCTCGCAGCCCCAGGGTTTTATAAAGCAAACAATTAAAGGTATGTACCTTATTTTTACATTAAATGGGGCTTGTCTATAACCCTGTGTATAAAGTTTTCTATAGCGAGTAGTTCATTTTGGGCTCTTTATATCCCGCAGTATTTTTCTGGGCATTTGAGGGCACAAATCCAGCGCAATGTGAACGCTCTAAACCAGCGTGTTCACAGGAACCCACTAGAAAGCTGATTTAAATTGACTTTAATTTACAGCAATTGAACACTAAATTCCTTCCATTTGGCCTATAAATTGATGTAAATGAGATTTAAAAATCATGTTTTATTGTGAATTATTTGTGAATATTATTTGGACACTTGGGCTATTTAAAAATGTTAATCATTTATTAAGAAATGGATAGATGTTTAGATCTAGTAATTGAAGTTTGAAAATAGCTAAATTAGGTAACTAACTAATTATATGCTTTAATTTCAGGTCATCCAAGTAAGATTATTTTATATTTGTTTCAGAATGCTTCAATCTATGATAACTGAAAAATTCATTCAGTTCTCTTAATTTTTAAGAAGGTTATGGGCTTTTGACTGTCCACGATCACAGCTTTTTTGTTATGTCCATAGAAAATCAATAGGGAACAAGATGCTAATTTCCGAGTATGAAAATGGCCATAACGTTTTTATTACTTGAGATATGAAAGTGAATTAGGTGTCAAATTAAACTTATTGTTATGCTTTATCTGATGGGATAAATTGCAGACTTGATTTTTTAAATCTCAAAATTTTGTAACATTGCTAGAAATAGGCATAGAAACCCTTCTTCAGACTGTATTATGTATTATGATTTGATTTCCAAATCAGCGTTTAAAATTTTTCACCTGAATGTGGTTCCAATTCAGGCATCATTTTCAACAAATTAATGCTTTGTGAGGATTATCTGAATTACTGCTGAGGCTGATTGAAAAAATGTGCAAATCCAGAACTTAACTCGCTCAACGAGTGATTTGGGATTTCTGAAGAAACCTTTCATTAATTTTTACCAAACTCAGGAAACTGGACTGTTATGGAACAACTAGTGTAGGAAGGAACTGCAAATGCTGGCTTACACCCAAAGGTAGACACACAAAGCTGGAGTAACTCAATGGGTCGGGCAGCATCTCTGAGAAAAGGTATAGGTGACGTTTCGGGTTGTGACCCTTCTTCGGACAGAGAGTCGGGGCGGACAGTAATGAGAGATATGAAAAGGAACATAGAACAAAGGAATGAAAGGTATGCAAAAAAGTCATGTGTCGCCGGTTGCCGATAGCTTGCCGTAGCTTGCCGTCGACTAGGTGGTAGGTTGCTGTAGACATTGTCGTGGACATTGTCATAGGGTGGTCCAGTCACCGTTTTTCCGGCAACTATGACAGTCGCCGGCAGACGTCGAAAAAATTGCCAAATTGGGACAGGCCCATTTGTACATTCTCTCTGTGACCGTGTGAGTTTTCCCTGAGATCTTCGGTTTCCTCACACACTCCAAAGACGTACAGGTGTGTAGGTAAAATTGGCTTGGTATAAGTAGAAGTTGTCCCTAGTATGTGTAGGATAGTGTTAGTGGTCGGTGTGGACACGGTGGGCCAAAGGGCCTGTTTATCAGAAGATACAGGAAACATGTCAATGATGAACTGTTTGCTCGTCAACTAGTGGCACCAACAGATATTTTGGGTTTTGTAAAGTCAGCTCTCCTCACGGTTCAATGGTTCAAAGGCGCTATATTTGTCATTTATTCAACTGCACAATGTAGTTCTCTTTGCACATGTACTACACATGCGGGCGCCGCCACGTTTTGTCGCCATTATTCAAAGTCCAAAGTCTAGGTGGCCCGCGCGCTGGGTGTACTGGAGCAGTCCCTCTTTTCTCCTCGCCCGCCATTTTGTGTGTCCTGGGGGTGCCTTCTGCAGCCAACCTTGAAGGCACTGGACACTTTACCCCGGTTCATATTACTTGTTGTTGGCAAGCTAACAATAGTGAGTGGGTGGTGAGCATCATTTGTACCACATGAATAGAAGCTCCTGGTCCGCTAGTCACTGGAATCCAAAGACAATTCTCACTGTGGGATTACAGTCTGCTGGTCTCTTCTCACATTAGAGAGCTGGACAGTGGTGGAAGGAAGTGGCCGCAGAG
Organism: Leucoraja erinaceus; assembly: GCF_028641065.1. NCBI lineage: Eukaryota > Metazoa > Chordata > Chondrichthyes > Rajiformes > Rajidae > Leucoraja > Leucoraja erinaceus. Next base: position 27,976,218 of record NC_073403.1, read on the forward strand.
GTTGCAGCGAGATTCTGAAGGGAAAAACGTTATCCAAAGGGCCTACCAGAATTCCCATCTCCATCTGCCCACCAGACCCTCACTACTGTGTGAGAAACATCATTTGTATGTCTATATTTGTGGTCAGGATCAATATGTTTAGCATGTGTTGTGGCTTTTGTTGCACTACGATCTTCTTCTTATCGAGTCCACACACAAGATTAGAAGTTGTTCAGCCAGAGCTGAACACACTTCTCGGCATCAGCATACAATGGTGTCTGTCCTGTGCTTCTTGTGCGTGGTGACGGAATGAGTGGTGGAAACAGGGCCGCGACGTGAACGCTCTTCCCTTGACCCTGTTGCACTATGTTTAAATCATATTATCTTATGATTCAATGGCTCAATAGCATTCATGGCTGAGAGAGATTCAGTGGAAGGTTGCTCAGCAGATCGCTCATATTAGGAAAGGGCAGCTTGAGTTGAAACACGACTTCGCCTCCACTTTTATGTCTGAGGAAGTGAGTGAGAGGGAATATTGGAAAAAGCTGGATTAGCAGTATGATTTGAAACCAAACCATGACTTGACAGATTAAAAGAACAAAATAAAAGAAAGGCAAACTTGGGACATTTTCCACAGAGTGAGCAACATTGAATAAAATTTGAGTGAGATATTGGAGGTGAAAATCTTGATATTATTTGAGAATAGTAAATAAATGTGATTAATTTTAAGTAAATGAACAGTAAATAAAATCCTCTCTCAGTCTGAAGAATGGTCTCGACCCGAAACGTCAAATATTCCTTTTCTCCAGAGATGCTTCCTGACCCACTGAGTTACTCCAGCATTTTGTGTTTATCTTCTGTGTAACCCAGCATCTGCAGTGCCTTCCTACATAAATAAATTTGAGGATTGCGCGGCAACTTTGATGGTGTAAGTACACAATCTCATTTACAATGATCAGGCATTAAATAATACAATATAGGAATTACAGTCATTTCACTTGTTGCATTTCTATCACAAGCCATCATGGACTCACCCAGGTAGCTCAGAGCTGAATTTGTTGCAGTGATGAGATAGACAATAGACAATAGACAATAGACAATAGGTGCAGGAATAGGCCATTCGGCCCTTCGAGCCAGCACTGCCATTCGCTGTGATTCGCTGTGGCCTATAACATCCTGAAGCCGCGGACTCCGGTTGGAAAGTGCCGATTAGGGACCTCAAAGTGTGTTTCACCGTCGCGACGTCGGAGTTTAGATCATCCCGATGAGAGGGCCTGTACATCGAGGGCCGTCTGTAGCTTGGGGTCTGTGGCCCTGACCACGGGTGAACAAGGGAGGAGGACTGGCTGAACTTTGTTGCCTTCCACCACAGCGAAGAATGCTGTGGTGGATGTTTGTGTTAAATTTAAAAAAAATGACTGACTTTGGCTGATCCTGCCTTCTCCCCATATCCCTTGACTCCACTATCTAAAAGCTCTATCTAACTCTCTCTTCAAAGCATCCAGAGAATTGGCCTCAACTGCCTTCTGAGGCAGAGAATTCCACAGATTCACAACTGGATAATCCCACTTTATGAAGCAAAAGTTTATGCGTCATGAAGAAGCTGAATTGTAATAACTAATCTGAATCATGATACTTTGTTTTATCTTTATCTTTAAATTTCTCAGCATGATTCACAGATAGATTTGGATCAACTACAGTGAAGCATAAGTATTCTACACATGAGGTCTCCATGTATGCTTCATTTTGTATCTCACCAAGAATATTACTGGCTTCAGGCTATTAGCTGCTGAGAGATACAAATCTCACGATTCTGCTGGTGAGGCTGCTTTATTTAATTCCTGCATCTCAATTCATTGGTTTTATATATATATGTCATTAAAATTCTAGTCAGGAATACAAATGACAGAGAACTGATCAAGACAGTTCTCATTAAACACAATGGAACATCTTTGCCTGGATGAATACTTCTGGAGATCACTAATCTTCACGACAGTCAAAAGGATTAGTTACGTTAAGAGATCGAGCGTGGAAACAGGTCCTTTGGCCAACCAACAATCACCTGTACACCAATTCTACATTAGTTTTGCATTCTACACACTAGGGGCAATATACACAAGCCAATAAACCTATATACTTGTACTTCTTTGGGTTGTGGGAGGAATTCCAAAGTACCTGGAGAAAACCCATGTGGTCACAGGGAGAACTTGTAAACTCCACACAAGCAGCACCCATAGTCAGGATCTAACCTTATTTAAGGAAGACAGCCTCTGCTAAAATAACTGGATAACTCTTGCCCTATGCTGTCTAGCAATCCAGGAATAGTCCTTTTTGTAATTGAAATAGGATGCAAATCAGAAAAATTCACCCTCGAAAATGCTGGAAACACTCATCAGGCGAGGCAGCATCTGTGTAGCATGAAGCAGGATTTATGTTTCTGGTCAATGGGTTTTCATCAGGTCAAGGAAAAGTTCGAAATCCAATGTATTTTGTTGCAGAGAAGGAAGAGGGGTGGGAAGAACAAGAGGGAATGTCTGTGAAAGTTTAGTCCCACAACGGTCATTCCTTCTTCCCCACGTTCCTGTCTGGAATAAGTTACAGAAGCATGAAAGCATGCACAGCAGACTCGGGAACATGCTTCTTCCCCACAGTTTAGTTTAGTTTAGTTTAGTGATTCAGCGTGGAAACAGGCCTTTCGGCGCCGACCAACAATCACCCCATACACTATCCCACACACTAGGGACAATTTGCAGAAGCTAATTAACCTACAAACCTGCACGTCTTTGGGATATGGGAAGAAACCGGAGCACCTGTACTTGATCCCACGCGATCACAGAAAGAATGTGCAAACTCCATACAGACAGCACCTGTAGTCAGGATTGAACCTGGATTTCTGGCGCTGTAAGGCAGCAGCTCTACCACTGTGTCACCTTGCCGCCCCTAACTGTTATCAGGCTTCTGAATGGTCCTTCCATAAGTTAGGGTACAGCCTGATTCAATTCTACACCATTGTGGACATTAGACTTTGTTGTTGGAACTAATGTGCTACAATGCTGAGAACTATATTCTGCCCGCTGTACCTTCCCCCTTTGCTCTACGTATTGTATGAGCTTGACTTGAATATATTAATGTATGGTATATCTGATCTGTTAGCATAGCATGCAAAACAAAGCTTTTCACCGTACCTCAGTACACATGAGAATAATGAACCTAAACCTACACCTAATGTTAAACCTAGCCCTTGCAGGGAGGAAACTGTAGAAAACTGAATGAGTCATGAGTTGACGGTATTTGTTCCTCAGCATTTATTGTCTGTCTTACTGATCATTTCCAGCATTACTTTTAATGTTAGATTTTCAGCAAGTGAAATATTTTGGATCTCACAATCCCCAGCCTGGTTTATTCTCCGTTCTCCTCGGACCCTTTTATTCTTCTGCTGTGAAGTGTTCCTCTCCATGCAGGTTCTCTGAGATGGAGAAACCCCTCTCACCCATTGCCGACTGGTGCCACTGGCTTCTGCTTCACTGTGTCTCCACCCCATCACAAACGTTCCCTCCACCTCCCAGCTGTTCTCTGTAACTTAGGACATGATTGATGTCTAACCTTTCCTCATTATAGAGTCATAGAGCCATAGAGTGGTATATAATGTGGAAACAGGCCCTTCAGCCCAACTTACCCACACTGGCCAACATGTCCCAGCTACACTAGTCCCACTTGCCTGCGCTTGGTCCATATCCCTCCAAACCTGTTCTGATGGGATATAATTTTCCTGGAATATTCTCTCTCTTCAGATGCCATCAGGTTTGTTGAGATTTTCATACAGTTCTATGTACCCTAATATTACTGGACCATCCCAATTCCAAACTCTGCTTCATAATACGCAGTTAATAATTTCTAAGATTGCTAATTAGGCAGGAACTCTATGAATGGATCTTAATGAAGCTTTGCATACCCTTTCACTCCCCACAAGCCCCCAACTTATCACCACCTTTCACTCTGCACCACTGTTAAGTTTAGTTTAGTGTAGATAATTCTCACGTGTACCCAAGTACAGTGAAAAGCTTCTGCCACGTGCTAGCCAGTCAGCAGAATGACTACACATGATTACAATCGAGCCGTCCACAGTGTACAGATACATGATAAGGGGAATAATGTTTAGTGCAAGATAAAGTCAAGGATAGTCTGATTAAAGATAGTCCGAGGGTCTCCAGTGATGTAGATAGTAGCTCAGGACCACTCTGTAGTTGTTGATAGGATGGTTCAGTTACCTAATGACAGCTGGGAAGAATCTGTCCCTGAATCTGGAGATGTGGATTTACATCCGTGTCTTTTACATCCAGGAATCTTTTCCTTCTCCTATTCTTTCAGATTGGTGTAGAAGTGTGACAATGCAACTGTTTGGGCAATTATGTTTGTCTCCAAAATAAGATGAAAAGTAAATTTTAATGTAGTTCATAGATATAGCATGGAAGCAGGCTCTTTGGCCCATTGTCCATGCCGATCATTGATCACCTGTTTACAGTAGTTCTGTTATCCCACTTTCTCATCCACTCCCTACACGTTAGGGGCAATTTACAGAGGTCAATTAACCTACAAATCCGCACGTCTTTGGGATGTAGGAAGAAACCAGAGCACCTGAAAGAAACTCACACAGTCACACTTGCAAACTCCACACAGACAGCATCCAAGGTCAGGATCAAACCCGGGCCTCTGGCGCTGTGAGGCAACAGCTCCACCAGCTGCAACATTGTGCTTAGATAGTGGTAATGGTGATGTGTGTGTGTGTGTATTTGCATGTGTGTGTGAGTATGCATGTGTATGTATATTTGCGTGTGCAAGTGTGTGTGTGTGAGTGTGTGCGTGTGTGCGTGTATGCATGTGTGCACATGTGTATGTATGTGCGTGTGCATGTGTGTGTGTGTGTGTATGTGTGTGTGTGCATGTGTGTGTGTGTGTGTGTGTGAGTGCGTGTGTGTTTATATGTGCGTGTGCACATGCGAGTGTGTGCGCGCATCTATGTGTGTTTATGTGTGTGTGTGTGCGTGTGCGTGTGTGTGTGTGTGTGTGTGTGTGTGTGTGTGTGCGTGCATCTGTGTGTGTTTATGTGTGGGTGTGTGCGTGTGCGCGTGAGTGTGTGTGTGCGTGTGTCTGCGTGTGTGTGCGTGCATGTGTGTTTGCGTGTGTGTGTGCATGTCTGTGTTTGCGTGTGTGTGTGCATGCATGTATGCATTGTGTGTGTATGTGTGTGTGCATTGGCATGTACATGTGCATGTGCGTGCCTATGTGCGTACATGTGTGCATGTGCGTGCGTATGCATGTGTGTGTGCGTGTGATGCTCTGGAGAGTGTGGTGTTACAACCAAGTTACCACTCCAGCATTTGGAAGTCAACCACCTTGTGATGAGTGGAACACAAAAGGCCAGACTGAATAAATCCATTTGGTGTCTTTGCCTAACTGATACTAATAAGTCAACTGGACTTCCACATCTATCCAACGACCTCATGATAACTTTTAGTCGGAACAGTTTTTAAGCTTTCCATATTTTAAAATCACCAGCAATGATTCGTGCAACCATGTGGTCGGCCATATCTTATCAGTTTGGTGCTGAAGTCAGAATAAGTCTTCAGCCAGTGGTGCTTACGTGGGTTGTACTATCACACTGAGTCACAAAGGTTGTGCAGATTTCAACACATTGTGTAGTCATGGTGGCTCAGCGGTAGAGTTGCTGCCTCACAGCGCTAGAGACCCGGGTTCAATCCCGACTGACTATACTGTGCTGTCTGTATGGAGTTTGCACGTTCTCCCTGTGACCTGCGTGGGTGCTCCTCAGGTGCTCCGGTTTCCTGCCACACTCCAAAAGACGCATAGGTTTGTAGGATAATTAGCTTCTGTAAATTGTAAATTGTCCCTACTGTGTGTAGGATAATATTAGTGTGTTGGGACTTGGTGGGCCAATGGGCCTGTTTCTGTGCAGTATTTCTAAACTAAACTAAGCATTATTCAATCTGACACTCCAAAGCAGCGAAAAGGAGCATTGCACTGCTGGAGATGTCATCTCTGTTTGATCCAAACAGGGAACTGACTGTACCTTGGGCCAGAAAAATTCTGTCATACTACTTTGGGGATGGGCAGCACCCTCCCAGATCTGAGGTTTAGGAGGCACACACCTCACAAATCTCCATTATACAGAGATTTAATAATTGATCCTGAAGATAGACACAAAGTCAGGCAGCATCGCTGGTAAAAAGTAATCGGTGACATTTTGGGTCGAGACCATTCTTCAGATTGTGAGTCAGGGGAGAGGTAAAGTAGAAATATGAAAAGGTATAATGAACAAATGAATGAATGGTATGAAAAGAACAAATCAAAGCCAGCATCGATGATCAAGAAAAGGTGGAGCCCACAATGGTCCATTGTTGGCTGTGGAAAACAAGTGGATACAAACAGTGAAAGTAGCAAAGAGACTAAGGTTGGGGAGGGACAGGGAGTTCAAGTTCAAGTTCAAGTTCAAGTTTATTGTCATGTGTCCCTGATAGGACAATGAAATTCTTGCTTTGTTTCAGCACACAGAACAAAATAGGCATTTACTACAAAACACATGAATAAATAAACTGATAAAGTGCAAATAACAAATAATGGGTTATTAATGTTCAGAGTTTGGCCAAGCCAGGTTTAATAGCATGATGGCTGTGGGGAAGTAGCTGTTCCTGAACCTGGTTGTTGCAGTCTTCAGGCTCCTGTACCTTCTACCTGAAGGTAACAGGGAGATGAATGTGTGGCCAGGATGGTGTGGGTCTTTGATGATGCTGCCAGCCCTTTTGAGGCAGCGACTTCGATAAATCAAGTTGCCGAACCAAGACACGATGCAACCGGCCAGCATGCTCTCTACTGTGCACCTGTAGAAGTTAGAGAGAGTCCTCCTTGACAAACCAACTCTCCGTAATCTTCTCAGGAAGTAGAGGCGCTGATGTGCTTTCTTGATAATTGCATCAGTGTTCTCATACCAGGAAAGGTCTTCAGAGATGTGCACGCCCAGGAATTTGAAGCTCTTGACCCTTTCAATCATCGACCCGTTGATGTAAACGGGACTGTGGGTCCCCATCCTACTCCTTCCAAAGTCCACAATCAGTTCCTTGGTTTTGCTGGTGTTGAGGGCCAGGTTATTGCGCTGGCACCATATGGACAGTTGCTCAATCTCTCTTCTATACTCTGACTCATCGCCATCAGTGATATGCCCCACAACAGTGGTGTCGTCAGCGAACTTGATGATGGAGTTCGCACTGTGACCGGCTACGCAGTCATGGGTATAGAGAGTACAGCAGGGGGCTGAGCACGCAGCCTCGTTTCACGCATTTCCTTTCCACATTGTCGACCCGAGTGAGTACACGCGGCAGCACCTGAGGTGCTCCCGTGCTGATTGTTATCGAAGCTCTTGACCATTTTCGACCCCAATGCGCAACAGACCCACTGAGGTGTCCACAATCAGTTTCCTTGGTCTGTGTTGAGGGAGGTTATTGCGCTGGCACCATATGGGATGCTCAATCTCTCTTCTATACTCTGACTCATCGCCATCAGTGATATGCCCCACAACAGTGGTGTCGTCAGCGAACTTGATGATGGAGTTTGCACTGTGACCGGCTACGCAGTCATGGGTATAGAGTGAGTACAGCAGGGGGCTGAGCACGCAGCCTTGAGGTGCTCCCGTGCTGATTGTTATCGAGTCTGACACATTTCCACCAATGCAAACAGACTGTGGTCTGTGGATGAGGAAGTTGAGGATCCAATTGCAGAGGGATGCGCAGAGACCCAGTTCTGCGAGTTTGGTAACCAGTTTGGAGGGGATGATAGTATTAAATGCCAAGCTGTAATCGATGAATAACAGCCTAACATGAGTTTTTGTTGCTTACACACCAGCGGTATGGGAATGCAAGGAATGCAAGGGAATGCAAGGGAGAGAGGGAATGCAAGGAATATTTGAAATGAGAGAAGTCAATGTTCATACCGCTGGTTCATACCCAAACAAAATATGAGGTGCTGTTCCTCCAATTTGCGCTGGGCCTCACTCTACCAATGGAGGAGGCCCAGGACTGAAAGGTCAGTGTGGGAATGGGAGGGGGAGTTAAAGTGTTTGGCAAACGGGAGATCAGGTAGGTTTTGGCGGACTGAGCGGAAATGTTCAGCAAAACGATCGCCGAGCCTGTGCTTGGTGGGGTAGGGATGAGGAGAGGAGGGCCAGGACTGAAAGGTCAGTATAGGAATGCGAAGGGGAGTTTAAGTGTTTGGCAACTGGAAGGTCGCATATGCCAAAGTGGACTGAGCATAGGTGTTCAGCGAATATATTGTGTTTTATGAGGCTCTACTGTGCACAAATAGGCTGCATATTTTCTCCTTTACATCAGGAAAGCACCTTCACATTTTGGCAGTGGTGAAAGTCACTATATAAATATCAGTCCCGCTCTTCATATCAAACAGAATAATCTATTTGATCTCCAATGCAAACTCACATTTAGAAGGTTTTTTCTTAATTGTATCAAATGCACTGCAGGCTGGGTTTGGTGTAACACACAGAATGAGACTTGGCATTCCCTGGAGAAAATCCCAAGCTGCAAATTCATTTTCCATTAAAATGTACTTGGATTAGTTTAAGGTGTCGCTAACCAATTTCTAGCACAATAGAAAATAGTGACTACAGCATGTCCTTTTGCAGACTGGAAATGAACAAAGCTGGTGGCACCAGATCACATGCTGTTTAAAAGACAAATTATCGGTGGCATCATCTTATAAAGGAGACGTTCTCTTTTTAAACAACTAATTATTCTCTTTTAGAATCTCTTGAACGATCTTGATCATGGTTAATGGGAAGGAGACTCCAGTAAAACAAACTTCAAATGTGTATTATTTTAATCTTCCCATATAATCTTTAGCAATAATGAGTAAAAAGAAATGCAATCCACAAACTTTAAATATTAGTAGGAAGGAACTGCAGATGCTGGTTTCAACCGAAGATAGTCACAAAATGCTGGAGTAAACTCAACAGGGCAGGCAGCACCTCTGGAGAGAAGGAACAGGTGGAATTTCGTGGTCTAGACCCTTCTTCAGACTGATGTCAGGGGAGAGGGAGATACATAGATAATTAAGTATATATATAAGGAAGTGTAAGGTGCAAAAAGAGGGCAAAAGGAGTGGAGATCAAGGAAAATGTAGAATAGATCATTGTTAGCTGGGAGAAGGTAACAACAAAAGAACCAGAGATAAAATGTAGTCGGAGACAGTGGAGAACTGGGAAAGGGGAGGGGATGGAGAGAGAGGAAAAGCAAGGGTTACTTGAAGTTAGAGAAGTCAATGTTCATACTGCTGGGGTGTAAGCTGCCCAAGCGAAACATGAGGTGTTATTCCTCCAATTTGCGTTGGGCCTCACTCTAACAGTGGAGGAGGCCCAGGACAAAAAGGTCAGTGTGGGAATGGGAGGGGGAGTTAACGTTCTGAGCAAGTTAGTGTGGGAATGTAGGAATGACTGGGAGAGTTAACTCCTAGTCATTCCCATAGTTTCCCCACACTGACCTTTCTGTCCTGGGCCTCCTCCATTGTCAAAGTGAAATGAATGTGTGGCCCTGGTGCTGTACAAGAGTTAAAAAAAAAGTAAGATAAGTCCAATTAATTTTAGCATGACTGAATATATCACATGAAACCATACCATTTGCTACATTGCCTGACTGGTGTGGTGAGTTGAGAGCTTTAGGCCACGTCCAATCTTTGCCATGGGCACTCGGATGGGCCCCAGCTCTGCCTGCCTTTATTTGGTTACATTGAGCAGCCCTTGTTTCAAATGTACACGGGTACCATCCCCTACCTCGTTCTCTGCTTCTCCAGGGATGCTGCCTGGCCCACCGAGTATTGGTGGGTTGAAGTGCATATTTCCATGCAGAGACCCGGGATCGATCCTGATCACAAGTGCTGTCTGCGTGGAGTTTGCACGTTCTCCCTGTGTTGGTTTCCTTTGGGTGCTACAATTTCCTATGTCCCAAAGACGTGCATGGTTTGTAGGTTAACTGGTGTCTAAATTGTCCCAAATGTGTAGCGAGTGGATGCATCAGTGTGATAACATAGAAGGGGTGATCAATGGTCGGCCTGGACTTGGTGGGCTGAAGGGCCTGTTCCCATGCTGTATTGGAAACAGTTTAGTGGTTGTTTGCTGCTGTAAAACTGGCCGTCTCTTGGGGGCAGGAGTGGACCATTCAGCCCATAGACGGTGTTGCGTCAATAATTAGATGCTGACTGACCTGCACGTTAACTGTACCTTTCCATCCTGGCTCACTAACGTTTGAAACAGCTTGTTAATCTCACTTTTGAAATCCCGAGTTGGCCCTTAACCTCAGCAGTTTTTTGGGGGGAAGCGAGGACCGGCTTTTTACTTCCCTTTGTGTCAAATACACACTTCCTGACAACATCCCTCTGTGGTCCCATGCTAAGTTTAATTCCTTCGATCATTACAGTCAATACATTTCTTTTCCGCGTTGTGAATAGCTCTGAAAATTCTGCAGGAAGTCATTTCTCTCCGAATGCCATTAAATGGGAACTTGATCAAATCCAGCAATCTTCAAATGGCAACAAATGGCAATTTGGTGTTTCCATTTTCAAGCCTTCACAGAATATTAACAGCAATCCCTTTCAAGTGCTTTTATAGGGTTTAAGAAGTCATAGGTTAAAGCAGAGGTGGTTAGCTTTGCATACGGGTAGGCTGGTGTTCGCTTACTTTTCAACTGGAGCCCCGCAGAATCAGTGAACAAAAATCTCCCAGAATCATTGGTGTAATTGTACCCTGTAACCTGAGCTGGAGTGTAGAGGCCTGGTTGTAAGTTGCTTTCCATTCAGTAATAACTCTGCAGAGTTACACATCGGCAAGAGCGGAGAGCTGACATTTTGAAGGGGCTGGGTTCCTGAATGTGCAGCTGGAAAAGAACAACTGTGAAGTGAAATGGAGAAGTATGGCACATGAGAAGGCATTCATTTACCACTTCAAATCATATAGGAAGGAGCCAGGGAGCCTGAAACTAATTTCAAACCAAATCCACTCTCCCTACCACAACCTTATTCAAAATTGGTTTTAGTTTTAGGTTAGATATAGAGTGCAGAAACCGTCCCTTCGGCTTACCGAGTCCACACCGACCAGCGATCCCCGCACACTAACACTATCCTACACACACTAGGAACCATTTTACAATGTTCCCAAGCCTAGAAACCTGTACGTCTTTGGAGGGTGGGAGGAAACCGCAGCACCCGGAGAAAACCCACGGAGGTCACGGGGAGAACGTACAAACATACAAGCACCCGTGGTCAGGATCGAACCCGGGTCTCTCCTGTGGTAAGGTAGCAACTCTACCGCTGCGCCACCGTGCCGCCCTGTTAAATATTCACATCGAAGGAGCAGTCAGAGGCCTGAAAATTCATCTGCCTCAGTTTTCCATTGTTCAACCAGGATTAACAAATCTTTACTGCTGTTCCAGAAAACTTTGGCATGGGTTTTCTCTGGGTGCACCGGTTTTCTCCCACGCTCCAAAGACGTACAGTTCTGTACATTAATTTAGCTTCGGTAAAAACTGTAAATTGTCCCCAGTGTGTAGGATAGTGCTAGTGTACGGGGATCCCTGGTTGGCATGGACATGGTGGGCCGAAGAGCCTGTTTCTGTGCTGTAATTAAACAAAATTACAAAATCCATTAGCCCAAACAGTGCTCTGCGATCACTTGGGCAACGCTAATCTGTATCGCAAACGCTGGGTCTTGGGGATAAAAGTTCTGCGGCTGGTCGTAGATTTTACGCACTGTACTGATCTCAGGAGGTAGCTCCTTGAAATAGTCTCTTCACAACATAACCCCCACACTGTCAGTCACTGAGCAATTTGGGTCAAGAATGAGTGGTGATACAATGATGGGAAAGTGTTCTCCATGGGGACCTGGGGAACACAGAGGATTCATGAATGTGCAGCTGGAAAAGAATAACTCTGAAATGAAGTGGAGAAGTGTAGTGCACGACAAAGCATTCATTTACCACTTGAAATCATCTAGGAAGGAACCAGATAGCCTGAAACTAAATTCAAACCCATTCAATCCACTCTCCCTATCTCAATCTTATTCAAGTTTAAGAAGGAACTGCAGATGCTGGACAATCAAAGGTAGACAGAAATGCTGGAGAAACTCAGCATCTATGTGCTGCCTCACCCGCTGAGTCAATCTTATTCTAAATTAGTTTTAGTTTTAGTTTAGAGATAAGAATTGAAGAGGGAGCTGGGCAGGAAGCAGCCTCCTAATGCACAGTGCATCCATGGCAGGAAGGCACCAGGCTGGGGATGTTGTTAGCTGTTGTGGGATAACAGGGATTTGCAGCGGGTCGACTGACTCCCACTGTGCACGTGGGTAACCACTGCCCTTTGGCTCTCCCTCAAGTCACAGCTAAAGCACTGGGAATGGGATGAATGTGATTGTTCCCTGAGCACTAGTCCCTGGACAGTGGGAATCTACCTTGGATGTGAAGTCAGTCACGCAACCTCAGCATGTTCTCAGCGATCGCCCAGTTGCCAAATATTTTCACTCCCCTTCCCATTCCCATTCTGACCTTAGATAGACACCAAAAGCTGGAGTAATTCAGCGGGCCAGACAGCATCTCTGGAGAAAAGGAATAGGATATGTTTTGGGCTGAGACCCTTCTTCAGACTGGGGAAGAGTCTCGACCCAAAACGTCACCTATTCCTTTTCTCCAGGGATGCTCTCTGTCCCACTGAGTTACTCCAGCTTTTTGTGTCTATCTTCAGATTAAACCAGCATCTGCTGTTCCTTCCTGCCTATACTGACCTTTCTGTCCTGGAATCCTCCACAGCCAGAATGAGGCCACACGCAAGTTTTCACACGAGCAGCTTACAACCCAGCAGTATGAATATTGATTTCTATAACTTCCCTCTCTCCTTGCATTCCCTCGCTCTCTATCCCTCCCCCACCCTAGTCATCCTGCTAGTTGCACTGTACGTATCTCTTTGTTGTCACCTCTTCCACAGCCAACAATGGACTATTGTGGGCTCCACCTTTCCTGAGTTATCAGTGCCTCGTTTGATTTGTTCTGTACCTTTTCATGACTCTGTTTTCCCTCTCCCCTGACTCTCATTCTGAGGAGGGATCTCGACCCGAAACGTCACTTATTCCATTTCTCCAGAGATGCTGCCTGACCCGCTGAGTTACTCCAGCATTTCATGCCCATCTCTGGTATAAAGCGGCATCTACAGTTTCTTCCTACACAAGTTCTCAGCAGTTGTAGATGCCAGTATCCCAGTTACCAACAGGCAAATCATTCCTCCCAGTTCTCTATTATTAAAAATATATATTTAAAGGGATGACAAATAAGGACACAAAGTGCTGTAGCAACTCAGCGGGTCAGGCAGCATCTCTGGAGAACAAGGCTCCAGACGTGAAGAAGGGTCCAGACTTGAAACATCATCTAAATCACAATGAATGGCGGTGCAGGCTTAAAGGGCCAAATGGCCTCCTCCTGCACCTATTCTCTATGTTTCTATGTTTCGATATATGTTCTCCAGAGAGGCTGCATGACACGCTAAGTTACTCCAGCAATCTGTCTACTTTTTTGCAAACCAGCATTTAGTTTAGTTTAGTTTAGTTTAGTTTAGAGATTCAGCACGGATACAGGCCCTTCGGCCCACCGAATCCGTGCCGACCAGCAATCCCTGCACATGAACACGATCCTACACACACTAGGGACGATTTACAATTTAATCAAAGCCAATTAACCTACAAACCTCTACGTCTTTGGAGTGCGGGGGGGAACTTGAGCACCCGGAGAAAACCCACGTAGGTCACGGGGGGAGCGTACAAACTCTGTACAAGCAGCACCCATGGTCAGGATCGAACCTGGGTCTCCGGAGCTGTAAGGCAGCAACTCTACCGCTGTGCCACTGTGCTTCCTCAGCATCTCCAGTTCCTTGTATCTCCATTTAAAGGGATAATGTTGCCATGATTGCAATCGTGTTCAGTCTTTCTGTTGACTGGATCTTCTTCTTAGGCCCCCTTCGGTCATGGCTGACCATGGGTGTCTCCAGGGTGCTATTCCCTATATGTAGGACGCCTGTGCGTGACTTTGTTTAACGTGGAGAGACTGGTGCACAGACAGCCACCCCACGGTCCTTGACAGATCTGGGTCAGGATCCAGGGACATGGAGTCCAAGACGACCGGAGACCCTTTTCTGCTGCAGCCTTCATCCGCCTTCCCAGCCGTTGTGACGCTCCTCTAAGGTCAGCCATCGTCCTCCCCCTGTTCCACCGTTTAGGTCTTGGTTGGATTGCTCTTTGTCAGAGACCTCCCCCTCGACCTTACCGCCTTGGGGATCTCAGGCCTACACAAGCTTCTCCACCACGCCAAGGTGACAATCCACAGAGTATCACACAACAAAAAAAGCTTTTGACTGTACCTCGGTACATGTGACAATAAACTGAACCAAAACTAAAACCAAAAAAATTACTCACACCTTAATTATGCTGATTATGCAGCAGAAATGCAAATCCCTTTTACCTGGTTAACCCACTGGCATGATGCTATGAAAAGCTCGTAAAAGATAATTAGAAATTATTCTCAGACAAATGTCCTTGTGACAGATTTCATGCCCACACTGGGGCCAACTTCATTTCATCATCCCTAACATTTCATCTGTTCTCAAAAGTGCAGCTCCAGCAGTTGATACCAGTAATTACCTCTCCCCTTCCAGGGCCTCCCTTCCTGAGGAGACCACAATATGACAAGCTATTGACCTCTGGGAGGATTAACGGCTGAGGACATGGTGCACACAAGGACCGCATGTAAGATTCTTCCTCAGGCTATCGACCAGGCATATGAATCCTTTCAAGGCTTGGAATGCACTAAAAAATAACAACCTTTTAGGTGGACTTGATTTATTTCTGTTTACTAATAAAAAAATATGGTCTGAAGTGAACCCTTTTAACACAGTGAACGACTTATCGACGGCACAGTAATCTTTTCTGAAGCCTCCGTATCAGTAAGCAAGGGTGGCACCATGGGGCAGGGGTAGAACAGCGCCAGAGACCCGGGTTCGATTCCGACTACGGGTGCTGCCTGTACGGAGTTTGTACATTCTCCCCGTGGGTTTTCTCCGAGATCTTCGGTTTCCTCCCGCACTCACTGCAAAGACGTCCATGTTTGTGGGCTGATTGGCTTGGTATGAATTGGAAATTGGCCCTGGTGTGTAGATAGTGTTAATATGCAGGGATCACTAACCAGAGTGGACTCGTTGGGCCAAAGGGCCTGATTCCTTGCCGTTTCCCTAAACTAAACCAAAAGTGTACGCAGTGAATCAATTCAGAAATATCATTGTATTATTATTGACAATGTGTTCTTTCATGTTCCAGTTTATTGTGTTCGGCTAAAGGTAATTATTGAGGGGTTTTTTTGTCAGCCATTTCATTCCATGAATGAGGTTTTGTTCGAATAATCTTTTCAGAATAATTTTAACTCCATGAGTCCCCGGCTCCTATTTCTGTTTAATTTATTTTAAAGACTTCCGTTTCAAGATTGCTGTCAATTCTTATGTAAAGTTCTCACTCTAACTCCTTCAAGTCATGCCCTGATGGTTTTTACCCCAATGAACAAATATTGTTTTAGTCATTAAACAATCAGGACAATTTTGTGATATTCCCTTCAGGAAATGAGACATCTTTTATGTTTCACAACTAGTCTACTCTTTCTGAAATGGTCCGTCTGACAGAGGTCAATTGTGCCTACGATAACCTGTTTCATATTCCAAGCACACTCTTAGAGCTATTCATTCATAGCCATACAGCGTGGAAACAGGCCCTTTGGCTCAACTTGCCCACACCAACCAATGTGTCCCATCTACACTAGTCCCACCTGCCTGTATTTGGCCCATATTCCTCCAAACCTGTCCTATCCATGTACCGGTTGGAACTGCAGATGCTGGTTTAAATCGAAGATGGACACAAAATGCTGGAGTAACTCAGTGGGACAGGCAGCATCTCTGGAGAGAAGGAATGGGTGATGTTTCCGGTCAAGACCCTTCTTCAGACTGACGGGTCTTGACCCGAAATGTCACCCATTCCTTCTCTCCGGAGATGCTGCCTGCCCCGCTGTTACTCCAACATTTTGTGTCTATCTTCTATATAAGATGGCGGACTGCGGGGGTGATGCGCCATTGTGTATGGCTGCTCCTCCTGCTGCTGTCGTCCTTTCTCCCTTTTTTATTTTTTATTTTAGGCCTGTCCGTGGGATTTTTTAATTGGAAGTCTTCTTCTTTTATGTGGGTGGGGGGGGAGGGGAAGGGGGGAACTGTTTTAATCCCAGTCCTACCTGGTCGGATGATGCGGTTTTCTTCGTCCTCTCTGTGCGGCCTACCATCGAGCTGGAGCAGCGCTGGAGCGACGATTTCCTGCCGGGACTACAGCTTCGCCGGCGGTGCAGATGCTGGGACACCAACACCAACACGGAGCAGGCGATGCCTTACCGGGTCGCCTTCGGGTAAGCTCCGGGGCACTGGGAACGCCGACTGCAACATCGCTGAGCTGCGGCTGCAGAGCGTCCAGCCGCGGGCGGGCGGCACTGGATTTCAACACCGCGGGGCCTGGTGTCTGAGTTCGCCAGTGTCAGTGCCAGCGCGGCCTGAGAACTTTGGACATTGCAGTCTTCAGGGAGGAAGCGGCCGCTTCAGTCCAGGCCGCTGAAGAATGTTCACCCGACGCCGATGATCCAGCTTCGCGGCAGAGGGCCTGAGAACATTGAGTTGGCTGAGGAGGCCACATATAGACCCCGACCTTGGGTGGACTATGAGGGGGAGAACTGGATATTTTTAGTGCCTTCCCTCACAGTGATTTCTGCTGTGGGGGGACGTTTTATGTTGATTTCTATAGTGTACTGTTCTGTGTCTTTTTTCTTTTTTCTCTTTTTTGTTTTGTATGGATTTATTGGCATTTGATCTGTTCAATTAATTTAATCAATCTCTGTAAAGCACTTTGGTTCAAATACTGGTTTTGTTGAAAAGTGCTATATAAATAAAGATTATTATTATTATCCATTTACCTATCTAACTGTTTCCTAAATGTTGCGATAGTCCCTGCCTCGTCTACCTCCTCTGGCTGCTCGTTCCATGCACCCACCACCCTTTGTGTGGACAAGTTACCCCTCAGATTTCTATTAAATTTTCCCGCTTCACCTTAAACCCATGTCCTCTGGTTCTCGATTCCTCTGACGGCACATGGATATTCCTTCAATGTTAATGCTTTTCATACTGATGCTGATGTTTTATTGCTTCTGATTGATTATCCAGTGGTAGCTTTTTCCCACTGACATTCACAAACATAATCAGAACATCCATTAGCTTTCATCAACAATCCCTTTGCAGCAGTGAACATGGAATATTTGTGATGGAGTGGGACTGGGCACTGGGTGTGGCATTGCACAAGCCTACAAAGATGTGCAAGTTCTCCACCACTGGCACTGTGTGGAGAACATACATTTAGAATGATGATGAGGAGGAATTTCTTTAGCCAGATGGTGGCGAATCTGTGGAAATTATTACCACAGACGGTGGTGGAGGCTGGAGAATTCAGAGGAGGTTGACCAGAATTTTGCCAGGATCAGGGGGTCATATCCCATTAGCTACAGGGAGACGTTGCACAGACTTGGATTGTTTTCTCTGGAACACGGAAGGTTTTCGGGAGACCTGATAGAATGATATAAAATAATGAGAGGCAGAGATAGGGTAGATAGTCAGACCTTTATCGCAGGATGGAAAAATCAAATACTAGAGGGCATGGCTTCAAGGTGAGATGGACAAAGTTGAAAGGAGATGCGAGAGGGTTTTGAGTGCCGGGAGTGGTGATGGAGGCAGGTACAATATGGCATTTAAGGGACTTATGGATAGACACATCTGTTGTGTTGTTCTTTGTTTTTTGTTCTATAATTCTTTACTGCAAACCCTTGTCACAGGAGTGTCATGTGTTTAAATGGCTTTAGCGACTACATGAGTAGATATCTTTCATCTATCTTATTAGGTGAATAAGCAGCGCGCTCCAGTAACCAACTGAATGAATCTGTTTTCATCACTGCCAGGTGTGAGTGTAGGTCCACTTCATCCTGCCTTGCTCATGCTGCTGACACAAATGAATGCAGAATCCACTGGCTTGTTTAAAAGTGAATGGGGCAAGGAGATAATCAGTGCAGGCAAACAGCAGTGCAGAATTAGAAATGGTGACTGTTTATGCTGCACATGGACCAAATTTTTTGCATGTGTAAACTAGACTGGATTTGTCCATTATTGCGTTATTGTATTCGTATTTTAAGCATAGCTTGAATGCGCTTCTATATCTGATATACCGTCAGTTATTTAGTATAAAATTGACACAAACTGGGCCATTCCTGCTCTCGAGAGATGCTGCCTGTCCCGCTGAGTTACTTCAGCATTTTGTGTCTATCTTCCATTTAAACCAGCATCTGCAGATCTTTCCTACACAGTACTATAGTTTAGTTTTGTTTAGGGATACAGCGTAGAAGCAGGCCCTTCGGCCCATCGAGTCCGCACCGACAAGCAATCCCCGCACGTTAACACTATCCTACACACACTAGGGAAAATGTACATTTTGTAATACGCCCCCCCCCCCCCGCACCCATCATCGTGCTACACTTGCACGTTGGCTTTTAGCTTAGTTTAGTTTATTGTCACGTGTACTGACATACAGTCAAAAGGTTTTTGTTGCGTGCTGTCCAGTCAGCGGAAAGACTGTACATGGCTATAATCCAGTCGACCACAATGCACAGATATAGGATAAAGGGAATAATGTGTGGTGCAAGATAAATTCCAGTAAAGTCCGATTTAAGATAGTCCGTGCATCTCCAATGGGTAGACAGTTGCTCAGGACTGGTCTCTAGTGTTGATAGGATGGTTCAGTTGCCCGATAACAGCTGGGACGAAACAGTCCATGAATCTGGGGGTGTGCGTTTTCACACTTCTGCACGTGACCAGTGTACACCACTCAGTCCCCTGGGATTGAATGGCGTACACCGCACATATTCTGCTCTATCCTTCCGGGCTCCAGAATAGGTGAGCTCACATCTGCCCACTTTATATTCTATCTGCTACGTTCTGCCCACTCACTCAGCTCATGATTAATTTTCTGTCAAAGCCACAGAATATCTTCCTCTCTACTCACATACATTACTTGCCCTGCTTTGTATTGCAAGCAAGTTAGGAAATGTGACATTTCATCCCCTCAGCCAAATCATTGATTTAGATTGTGACCAGCAGGGGCCCAAACATTGACTTCTGCAGTACGTCGCCAGTCACAACCTGCCAGGAGCTCCAACCTTGGGTCACTAGTTTCCAACGGGCACGAGATTCTTGCTTCTCTAGACATTGATGTCCATTTCCCTCACCTCCCCCCTCAGGTCATCCTTCACCACCAGCTGCACTCACTGACTCTAAACCTCTGCCTGGACTCCCAACATTCCTTGATTGCACCCCCTGTCACATTCTTGTGACCTTCTGGGTATCCCCAGTCCTATTCTTGACATAATTTCCATTGAACTTCACACCTTGTGCTGTAAATTGTGCAACAAATAACCAGCAACCACTGGGTGATCAACTTTCCAGTAGTTGCTCTCCACACCCGCTGTCCTGAAGACAACAAGATGTGCAGGTTCATCGGCCTCTGTAAGTCAAGTCAAGTTTATTCGTCACATACACATACGAGATGTGCAGTGAAATGAAAAGTGGCAATGCTCGCGGACTTTGTGCAAAAAGACAAACAAACAAACAACCAAACAAACTACAAACAGAATGTAACTGAATCACATATTCTTTTTCATATTAAATATTGTGGGCGGAAGGAGAAAGGGAAACAAACAGCAATAGCCCCTTGTGTGGAAGGAGCAGATACAAAAGTAGCCGAACATTGACCTTGTGTGGTCAGTGTGAAATTGGTGACCAAAGGGGCTGTTTCCATGTGGTATATAGAAACTATCCTAAGCTAAACTAAATCAAACTAAACTAAACTAAACGGAAAGATTCTTTACTGGCCCTTGCAATAAAACTTAACTTCCTATTTTCTGTCTTCACTGTATTCTTAGGCCATCCTCTAACATTATAACATTATTACTTGTGAGACATTGCTGTGTATAAATTGGTTTCCCGCATTATAAGAGGAACTACCCCTCAAAATTACTAATTGTCGGCAAAATGCTTTAGGATGTCCTGAGATTCTGAAAGGCATTGTATTGACACCAGCTCTTTTTCTTTTCACTACCATTTTCGTTCAGGACCAAATAAAACTTGGAAAAAATAACTGCTGAACAAAGAGCTCATGAGCGCTTAAAATGTGATGTCAGATTGCAGGCATCAGTTATTCTTTCTTTTTCTGCCAGTTTTGGATTCCAAATAACAATTTTAAACCCAACTTGATTTATTTCTCAAACATTCTTGGTTGGCTGCACAGAGATGTAAATGTGCTTGGTTTTGTGAAAGTTCGATATCCTTAGAAATAAGAGAGTTGCAAAGGCGGCACAGTGGCGCAGCGGTATTATTGCTGCCTTACAGCGGCAGAGACCTGGGTTTGACCCTGACTATGGGTGCTGTCTGTAAGGAGTTTGTACGTGTCTCCCCGTGATAGTGTGGGTTTTCTCCGGGTGCACCGGTCTCCTCCCACACTCCAAAGATGTATACGTTTGCATGTTAATTGCCTTCGCTAAATTGTTGTAAAATTGTTTCGTTTTTAGTTTAGAGATACAACGCAGAAACAGGCCCTCGGCCCACTGAGTCCGTGCTCATCAGTGATCACCTCATACACTAGCACCATCTTACACACTTGGGGCAATTTACAATATTCGTACTGAAGCCAAAGACCTGTATGTCTTTGGAGTGTGGGAAGAAACCGGAGCACCAGGAAAAAAACCACGTGGTCACAGGGAGAACGTACAAACTCCGTATAGACAGCATCCCTAGTCAGGATCAAACCCCGGGTCTCAGCAACTCTAACACTGTGCCACCATACCACCACATTGTCATTGGCGTGTGTAGGTTAGTGTACAGGGTGATCGCTGCCCGGCATGGCCTCAATGGGCCTTCTTCCGCAATGCATGGTTAAAGTCTAAAGTCTAAATGTGTTCAGCGTGCACCAGGTCCCGTTCTCAGACCGAAGCTGCATGATTCCCACTCATTTGAAGTTAACACTGCCAAAGGCCACAGCAAGTGGACTGTGACGTTCATTTGAATAACAGACTGAAAGGGTTCTTTTCCCATTAACTAAAGAAAACAGCACAAAACACAGAGTGTAGATTTCCACCAGCGCAGATCAGCTTTCACTTACAATTCATTTAATTAACTTTGGTTTTGTATGCTTCCTCTTCATTGCTTACTCTCGCTGCCTTGTGGCCCGTTCCCACAGTGCTACATGAGCAATGTTGATAGATGGAGGAATTCTGTTTATAGTCCACACTCGGGGAGAACCATGAGAGATTGATCTCACAAACTGATTTAATGGCACTCATTCTCCACCCAAGGCATAATTGCCCCATATTCGTAAAAACCATTGAACAAGCAACTTCAAGTAAGAAGATACTGAACTCCTTGACCTGTGGTGTGTATTTATTGTATTGCCAAAACCTATGAACTTTAATCTTTGTTCTCTCTTGCAGAAAACACTTTATGTACTGGGGATTAAAGCGCGTTTGATTTTTCAGTTAAATGCAGCTCTGCCTTCCATTGTTCTCAAGTTTTTATTGTTCCTCTTTTGGTAACCGCATAAAATAGTTGATTCCTTCCCTTGTGAAAATGGTAGAGTTGAGAGAGAAATTAATTCTGCACTTGTTAGGAGTGCAAAGTAATTTGGGTGCTTTCAGTCAAAGTGGGAGAGCAAATCACACTGATGCCTCCGGGCTGAGTAAGTGGTGTAAATACTCAACTTTCCATAGTTTACTAACCATTCCCATAGCAAATTACAAAAAATGACCCAATAATGGGTGCGCTTAGCCATGGAGTCATACAGTTTGGGCAGCGCGGTGGCACGGTGGTAGAGTTGCCATGCCGACTAACAGATGCTGTCTGGAAGGAGTTTGTACGCTCTCCCCGTGACCTGTGTGTGGGTTTTCCCCGGGTGCTGTGTTTTCCTCCCACACTCCACAGACATAGAGGTTTGTAGGTTAATTGCTGTGGTAAAAAAAAAGTAAGTTGTCCCAAATGTGTAGAATGTAGAAGATTGAAGGGGGTTCTTATAGAAACTTACAAAATTCTTAAGGGATGGACAGGCTAGATGCATCTGCCTTATTTACCTCCTCTGGCAGCTCGATCCCTGCACCCACCATCCTTTATGTGAAACAGTTGCCCCTCAGGTTCCTATTAAAATTTTCCCTTCACCTTCAACCTACAGTATGTCTCCTATTTAATGATTCTCCCACTGAGGATTGAGGACACCGTGCATTCACCATGATCTTGCCATTCATCTTCATCCAAAAGTGGATGACTATACAACTGGGGGAGAAAAACATTGTGGATTGCAAATGTCAACACCGGCTTCCTCTTGTTCTGTGCTCTGATGATAGGTCTTTGACCTGAAACATTGGACTGTTTCTTTTTCCACAGATGCTGCGCGACCTGCTGGGCTTTTCCTGCATTTTCTGTATTTGTGTCAGTTCAACACACGATAGTTTATTGAACTGTTAATTGCACTGTTATCCATTTTGGATGAATAAACCGAAAATGCTGGAAATACTCAGCAGGTAGGGCAGCGCCTGTGGGAAGCAAAACATTTGGGGTTGAGGATCCTTCATCAGAGTTGGAGAAGTGGTTCTGCTGAAGAGTCCTTCCTATCTGTACCTGCAATGTTCACTATTTCTTTTTCCAGATATACTGCCTGTGCTGAGAATTTCCAGCATTTTCTGCTTTAATTTCAATTATCAGGTAGATGCAGAGTCTCTTGCCCAGAGTAGGTGAATCGAGGACCAGAGCACATAGGTTTAAGGTGAAGGGGAAAAGATTTAATAGGAATCTGAGGGGTAACTTTTTCACACAAAGGGTGGTGGGTGTATGGAATGAGCTGCCAGAAGAGGTAGTTGAGGCAGGGACTATCCCAATGTTTAAGAAACAGTTAGACAGGTACATGGATAGGACGGGTTTGGAGGGATATGGGCCAAACAAGAACAGGTGGGACTAGTGTAGCTGGGACATGTTGGCTGGTATGGGCCGCAGGGCCTGTTTCCACACTGTATGACTATAATGCCTAAAGACATCTCCCCATCACATATTCTCTCTAACATCTTTTGCCTCTATTCTCTAATTGAAAACTCTTTGTTGGTGAAGAGGAACACTTGCTGACTCCCCCTGAGAAACAAAGAATATAATACTAGACTAAGTGGGACGCGTTGGGTCCCATGTTCACACGGAAGGGCTGGTCCCCCGATGCAGTATGGGTACTGTAGGCTGAAGGGACTGGTTAGTATGGACATTGTGGGCCAAATGGATTCTTGAGGTGGCAGCTCAGTCACTCAAGCCTGATGTGCTGGCAGCTCACTAACGGCTGGTGGACTAACAGTTGACTCACGGCCATTCTTTGAAATTCAACTTCAAGCAGGGTGCAAGGCAACCAAATTCAAATGCAGTCTCATACCACTTCAAGCAGGGTGCAGGGCCACCAAACTCAAGTGCTGTTTCCTGCCATTTCAAGCAGGGTGCAAGGCCATCAAATTCAAGTGCAGTTTCATGCCATTTCAAACAGGGTGCAAGGCCATCAAATTCAAGTGCAGTTTCATGCCATTTCAAACAGGGTGCAAGGCCATTAAATTCAAGTGCAGTTTCATGCCACTTCAAGCAGGGTGCAAGGCCACCAAATTCTAGTGCAGTTTCATGCCCTTTCAAGCAGGGTGCAAGGCAACCACATTCAAATGCAGTTTCATACCATTTCAATCAGGGTGAAACCACCATAAAACCACCACACACAAAACACCACACTCACAGTTCAGCAGACATTCAGTGTGTTCAGTTGATTCACAGCTCAGACAGTCATGACCTCTCTCTTCCCCCATCTTGCAGAGACTGAGCCACACCCACACTTACGGGTTTTATAATCCCTCCCCCTCCAACTGGAAGAGGCGTGGCCTTCATGACATGATTGACAGTCGAGAGATTCTCAAAAACATGTTTTAACACTAACACCACTTTTATTTTTAATTGATGGGAAGAATCCTCTGCACCTGATGAGTGGCGAGGAACTAAGATGGTCAAAAATCACATCTGTAAGTGGTAGCATTTTATGTAAAATCAATGTTCATGCAAACAGGAAGTTGTCAAGTATCCACCAACAACAGCCATTTTTTTTGCCGTGCAGCCTTTCAAAGCAGTTATCACCACCAGCAATAGTCATTCTTCATCAACCGACTCCAACTGGTCCAGAATGCAGCCACTCGACTCATTACCCACACCAAATCCTGGCACCACATCACCCCAGTCCTCAAAGAACTTCACTGGCTTCCCATTTCCCACCGGATCATCAACAAAATCCTGGTCCTCACCTACAAAGCCCTCAACCACTTGGCCGCCACTTATCTCACTGACCTCATCTCCCCCTACCAACCCTCACGGTCCCTCAGATCCATTTCAGCCGGTCTCCTCTCCATTCTGAAATCCAGCCTCTGCACTTTTGGAGACAGAGCCTTCTCCAGGGCAGCTCCCAGGCTCTGGAACTCCCTCCCACACTTGATCTGAACTTCTGAGTCCCTCACCATCTTCCAGTCCCATCTCTTCACCTCTGCATACCCTTAGTCCCATGTCCCCCTCCCCTTTGCATCTCTGTCTTACTGCTCTATTTTGTTTTGTTCCTGACTCACCATGTAAAGCGACTTTGAGTCCTTGAAAAGCACTATACAAATAAAATGTATTATTATTATTATTATCCTTTTTGCAATGCAGCCTTTCAAAGCAGATACCACCACCAACAACAGCCATTTTTTCCCCCAGTGCAGCCATTTAAAAGCAGTTACCACCACCAACAACAGCCATTTATTTTGCAGTGCAGCCTTTCAAATCAGTTACCACCACAACAACAGCCAATAGACACTTTTTGCAAACATTTAGAACCAATAGACACTTTTTTTACAAGCTTTAGAACCAATAGAGACACTTTGTGCAAGCATTTTAGAACCAAAAGACAATTTCTGCAAGCAAGCTTTGGAACCATTTTAGAACCAATAGACACACTTTTTGCAAGCATTTAAGAACCAATAGACACTTTTTGCAAGCATGTTAGAACCAATAGATACTTTTAAAGCAGATACCATCACCAACAACTACCATTTTTTTTTGCAGTGCAGCCTTTCAAAGCAGTTACCACCACCAACAACAGCCATTTTTTTTCCAGTGCAGCCATTTAAAAGCAGTTACCACTACCAACAGCCATTTCTTTTTGCAGTGCAGCCTTTCAAAGCAGTTACCACCACAACAACAGCCAATAGACACTTTTTGCAAACATTTTAGAACCAATAGACACTTTTTTGCAAGCTTTAGAACCAATAGAGACACTTTCAGCAAGCATTTTAGAACCAATAGACATTTTTTGCAAGCTTTAGAACCAATAGACACTTTTTGCAAGCTTTAGAACCAATAGACACTTTTTTGCAAGCTTTAGAACCAATAGACATTTTTTTGCAAGCTTTAGAACCAATAGACATTTTTTGCAAGCTTTAGAACCAATAGACACTTTTTGCAAGCTTTAGAACCAATAGACACTTTTTTGCAAGCTTTAGAACCAATAGACACTTTTTTGCAAGCTTTAGAACCAATAGACACTTTTTTGCAACCATTTTAGAACCAATAGACACTTTTTTTGCAACCATTTTAGAACCAATAGACACTTTTTTGCAACCATTTTAGAACCAATAGACACTTTTTTGCAACCATTTTAGAACCAATAGACACTTTTTTGCAACCATTTTAGAACCAATAGACACTTTTTTGCAACCATTTTAGAACCAATAGACACTTTTTTGCAACCATTTTAGAACCAATAGACACTTTTTTGCAACCATTTTAGAACCAATAGACACTTTTTGCAACCATTTTAGAACCAATAGACACTTTTTTGCAACCATTTTAGAACCAATAGACACTTTTTTGCAACCATTTTAGAACCAATAGACACTTTTTTGCAACCATTTTAGAACCAATAGACACTTTTTTGCAACCATTTTAGAACCAATAGACACACTTTTTGCAAGCATGTTAGAACCAATAGATACTTTTTTGCAAGCATTTTAGAACCAATAGAGACACTTTTTGCAAGCATTTTAGAACCAATAGAGACACTTTTTGCAAGCATTTAAAAACCAATAGATACTTTTTGTAAGCATTTTAGAACCAATAGAGACACTTTTTGTAAGCATTTTTGAACCAATAGACACTTTTTGCAAGCATTTTAGAACTAAAAAAGACACTTTTTGCAAGCATTTTAGAACCACATTAAAGACACTCACAGTTGAATATACATGTGTTCAGTGTTATTCACAGCTCAGAGAGACATGACCTTCCTCCATCTTGCAGAGACTGAGTGAGGCACACCACTTCCGGGTTTTATAGTCCTTCTCCCATCCCACCAGCAGGGGCAGCAGAGAGAATGGCAATTAAAAAAAAAACATTAATATCTCTCTGATTTTTCATCGATGGGAAAAATCCACCAGTCCCGAAAGGCGGAGGGGGGCTCTGAGCGAGGTGGCCAAAATTGACGGTTGTAGGTGGCGGCGTTTTCTCGGAAATCGCAGCAGAGTAGGCCAAAAGCAGTCGAGATCAGACTTTTAGTAATATGGACAATAGAATCAAGATTATCTGAGGAAGAGTGATCATAACATAATTGAAATACTTTCAATTTGAGAAGAACAAACATTTATCAGAAGCTCGAGACTTTAATTTAAATTTGGGTTTGAGAGGAGCGATGGTGTGGATTAAAAAATTTGACTGAAGGATGTCTTGGCATATAGGCATCGAAGAAAATACAAAGAAATATTTCAACATTGGTGCATCCCATTGCGTATTGGTGGAATGTTAGGAATGAGCAAAGCAACGACTATAAAATTGATAGAGCAGCAGAAGGCAGAATATGAGAGTAAACGGTAGGCGGCGCGACTCTCGTCAGCAGCGGCATCTGCAGCCCATCCACGTTTTTATTATTTTTTTGTCTATGTTTATATGTAGTTTTTGTTTTTGTTGGGGTGTGTGTGGGGGGTGGGAGGGAGGGGGCAACTTTTAAATCTCTCCCTGCACGGGAGACCCGACCTTTTCTTGTCGGGTCTCCGTTGTCGTTGGGGCTGCAATGAGGAGCGGCCTCCAACAGAAGAAGACCGGGGACTCTGGTGCCGACTCACCTCACCGTCGCGGAGCTGGCCGAGTCCAGAGCGGGTGGAGCGGTGGTGGACTGCTGCTGCTGCTGCTGCTGCTGCTGCTGCTGCTGCTGATTCGGAGGCTGCAACTGCGGGTCTGCGGACGGCGGCACCGGGAGCCCGCGGGTCCCTGGAGGGAGACCGCTTTTCAGGGCTCCTGCAACGGCGACTTCTCCCGCCCGAGTTGCGGGGTCGAAGAGCTCCTGGAGCGGGGCCTTACAGCACCGCCCCGCGCGGCTTGGAATGGCCGCGGGACTCTGCGGGCGCACGCCGGGTGCTCTAACACCAAGACCCGGTGTGCGACCTCACATCACCCGGCGTGGCTTTAAATGGCCGCGGGACAATCGCCATCGCCAGCCGGGGGCTTTGACTTTGACTCTGACATGGGGTGGGGGGGGGAGAGTGCCGTGGAGAGATAAGTTTTTTTGGCCTTCCATCACAGCGATGTGATGGATGTTTATGTAAAATGTAAATTATGTTGTGTCTGGGGTCTATTTGTTTGTAATGTATGGCTGCAGAAACGGCATTTCGTTTGGACCTCAAGGGGTCCAAATGACAATTAAATTGACTCTCTCTCTCTCTCAACTGGCGTGAAATATTACATCAGATAAAAATTTGTGCAAGTCGATAACAAGGAAGGGAGTAGCAAGTCAATGTTGGTGCCTTATAAATTGAGACAGGATTATTAATAACGGGGATTAGGGAAATGGCTGTGACTTTAAACTCAATATTTTCTCATTCTTTTACAGTATGAGACACAAAAAGAACCCAAATAAACTCTGCAGATAATCACGGCACCAGAGAGGGAGAGGGAAGGTGGGTGGGTTTAAAAGATGAAGCTGGAGAAATAATGAATGCTTTAGCTGTGATTTTTTTTCAAGCTACCTCAGCGAGTTGCAGAACAGAAAAAATGACAGCACTTTTCAAAAGAGGAGGGAGTGGGGAAGCAAAGATATTACAGACTAGTTCATCTGGTCTTGGTCAGGGAAAAGGTGGAATCCATTATTAAGGAAGATGCAGTCAGACAGTGAGAAATCGGGATGCAATTCGGCAGATTCAAAGATGTTATTGAAATTTTTTTTTTAGAATTCTTTGAGGAAGTTTGCTCTAAGTTAGCAAAAAGGAAATGGGTAGATTTAGTATATTTGGATTTCACATTGCTCTACATCCTAGGGACAATTTTCAATTTTTACCGAAGCCAATTAACCTACAAACCTGTATATCTTTGGAATGTGGGAGGAAACTGGAGCACCGGAGAAAACCCACGCAGTCACGGGCAGAATGTACAAACACCATACAGACAGCACCCGAGGTCAGGATCGAACACAGGACTCTGGATTTCTAAAAGGCATTAGATAGGGTACCATTTTAAGGTAACAGTATAAGACAAAGTAATATATTAGCATGGGAATAAGCTGACAGGAAACAAAGAATACGGATAAATGGTTATTTTCATATTGGTAGATTATAAAGAATGAGATCACTGCAGGGCTCTGGGTTATTTAAGAATATAAGACATAAAAACTATAATAGGTCATTTGACCAACTGAGCCTGCTCCACTATTCATTACTATAATTTTATGTACAAAATCATAAGAGAACTTGGTCAGGTAAGCATACAATCTTTTTCCCAGAGTAGGGGAATCAAGAACCAGAACACAGAGGCTTAAAGTGAAGGGGGAACGATTTAATAGGAACCTGAGGGGTAACGTTTTTACACAAAAGGTGGTGGGTGTATGGAATGAGCTGCCTGAAGAGGTAGTTGGGGCAGGGACTATTGCAATGTTTAGGAAACATTTATACAGGTCATGGGGAGAATAGGTTTAGAGGGATAAGTGTCCAATGCAGGTAGGTGGGACTTGTGTAGATGGGGCATGTTGGTCGGCATGGGCAACTTGGGCTGAAGGGCCTGTTCCCACGCTGTATGACTCTATGACACTATAACTATCATGGCTGATCTGATCTTGCCTCAGCTCCGCTTTCCTGGGATTCCCCAACCTTTGACGCTCCTCTGTGTCTGCTTTAAGGGTGGCACAGTGGTGCATCTGGTAAAGCTGTTGCCTCTAGAGAGTAGCTCTAGAGGTATAGAGGCCCAAACCTGATTGGAATGGAGTTTGCACATTCTCCCTATGACCGTGTGGGCTTCCACCGGCTGCTCTGATTTTTCCTCCCACATCCCAAAGACATGCGGATTTGTACATTAATTTGACTCCGCAAGGTTGCCCCTGTTGTGTTGGGAGTGGATAACATGGAACTAGTGTGAATGGATGATCGATGGTCGGCATGGACTTGGTGGGCCGAAGACCCTGTTTTCATGCGGTATTTCTAAACTAAAATAAACAAACAATCCATTTACAGTTTCTCTGCCTTGGCTGCATTTAATAATTCAGTCTCTATGGCTCTTCAGTACAGAACAGTTGAAGGTTTCATAACCCTTTGAGCAAAGATATTCTTTTATTCCAGCATAAATTATTAACATCACCCTCCCCCCTTCCACCATATCCCCAACGCCATTATCCTGAATCTATGCCATGTCAACATCGTATATGTTTCATAGATTTAGTTGTGGTGAGGCCAATATTTGTTGCCCATCCCTATTTTACACTCGGGGTGGAGGTTAGTTGCCTCCTGACTTAAGGGCCTGTCCCACAAGCATGCGACTGCATGCGGCAAGCGCGACCTAATGTGGTCACTTGACCCATGCGTCCTCGCAGGGCCAATCCCACTTCAATCGCCAGAGCCGTATTGAGTTGTGCGGAGCTGTTCCCGACATCGCAGGGGGCTCCGAAAAACTGACCGTGTTCAAAAATTCCGCCTCGATGGGCATATGCAGCGTCTCGATGCTGGACGCAGCATCTTGATGCTGTACGTCACACGCGAACTTCCCGCGGACTTCGCTCGAACGTCACATCACTCACTCGACCTCCACGTGGCCCCCACTTCTGGTTTGGTCGTGCTCGCCGCATGCAGTTGCATGCTGGTGGGACCGGCCCTGTACGGGGATCACTCGACCTCTGCGCGTCCCCCGCTTCCGGTTTGGTCGCGCTTGCCGCATGCAGGTCGCATGCTCGTGGGACAGCCCCTTTATGCCTATGATAAGGGAACTCCGACAGTATAGTTGAAGACTTAAACCTGTTGGAGTTTTAAAATATGACAAGGGCCTTGAACAAACACATAGCTCCAGGGTGGCACAGTGGCACAGGTGGTAGAACTACTACCTCACAGTGCCAGAGATCTGTTTGATCCTGACCTCGGGTGCAGTTTGTGTGGAGTTTGAACGTTCTCCATGTGACCTTGTGGGTTTCCCCTGGGCGCTCCGGTTTGCCCTCACATCCCAAAGACGTGGGAATTTGTTGGTTAGTTGCCTTCTGCAAATTGCCCCCAGTGTGTGGGGAGTGGATGAGAAAATGGGGTAATAGAACTAGTGTGAACGGGTGTTCGATAGACGATGTGGACTCAATGGGCCCGTTCCATGCTGTATCTATAAACTAAACTAATCTAAAATGGTTTGCAGACAGTGGACATGGTCGCTTTGAAGTGTAATGTGGGAAACCGTGTGCAGGACTGTGGATAGGTTGGGTGTGAAGGGGAGGAGAGAATCAGAACCAGGGCTCACAGTTTAAAATGGAGGGTCGGCCATTTTAGACAGCGATGAGGTTATTTTTGTTTCTCTCAGAGGGTTAAGTGTTATGTTTGAACAGAGAGACAGATGTAAGGCAGAGATAGATGGGATTTCGATAAACTAGACCAGAGTTTATAATCAGATCCTATGTTGATATGTTTCAACATATTGAATGAGGGACCATGCAGGAGAAAGATGAAATAAAGACGTGCATCCCCAGGCATCCAGCTTGCCTTTGTTAAATTATCTTACCAAAAGCTGTATTTTTCTTTCTTGTTGTTACAAATGGAGGCATTTTCTTATGAAGGGAAGGAAGGGTTTTTTAGACTTTAGAGATAAAGCGCGGAATGAGGCTCTTTGGCCCACTAAGTCCGCGCCGATCAGCGATCACCCGCCATACACTAGCACTATCTGACACACATTTACAATTTTTAGTGAAGCCTACAAAACTCCAGTCACATGGTCACAGGGAGAGTATACAAACTCCGTACAGACAGCACCCGTAGTTAGGATCAAATCCAGGTCTCTGGTGCCGTGAGGCAGCAACTCTGCAGCTGAGTCACTGTGCCACCCCTGGTCCTGAAGCAGAGACATCCATTTGAATTGACAATAAAATGTAGGCATTCGTAATCTTGGACTGAATTGTAGGGTCAGGTTTGCCTCAAAACCTTGTTCTTTATATTTGGTGCTTCATTCATAGATTAATAGTCACTCAAAGTTCAATGCCTTCAGGACTAAGCACAACGAGTTTGGTGCAGAGCATTGTTCAGTTATCTTTGAGTTTGGGCTTCTTTTTCTGTTATTGGTCATGCTCCTGTGACAAGCTGTATTAATAGGCAGTCTCAATCTCAATGGTCTTTCAAGTTTACTCCAAAGTTACGATGACAGTTTTAAAACCTGATGATCGGGTGGTGCCGCTGTGGTTGCCTCGCCAACACACTGTCTCGTCCTTTTCCTTCCTTGTTGTTTTTAGTAATGTATTAAATGTATGTTTTAGTGTTCTTTAACTGTTTTATGTGGGGGGTGGGTTTGGGGGAAACGTTTTAAAATCTCTTACCTTGACAGAGATGCAATTGTTTTCCGTATCATATCCTACAAATGATCTGCACTGCGGCCTAACATCGTGGAGTTAGCGGCCTTTGCTGGGGACCGACTTTGGGAGCTGCAACCTCGGGAACCTGCGGACTTAACATCGTGGAGCTCGCGGTCCCTAGTTTGGGACCGACTTTAGGAGCTCCAGGCAGCAGGAACTTTGACCGCCCCGATCGCGGGAGCTTCGACCACCCTGATGTGGGAGCTTTGATCGCTGGCTGCGGGAGCTATGATCGTCCCGACTGCGGGTGGTTCAACTTCCCCGACCGCGGGAGAATAAAGAGGAAAGAAGATTAGACTTTATTGCCTACCATCACAGTGGGGAATCTGCTGTGGTGGATGTTTACTTTTATGTATTTCTGTGTATCTTGTTGCTTTTTTTAGTGTGGCAAATAGAGTTCCACTGTACCTTAATTGGTACAACCTTTCGAACCTTTGATCAATGATCACACCAATGGGTGGCTCGGTCGTGCAGCGGTAGAGTTGCTGCCTTACAATGCCGGAGACTCATGTTCGATCCTGACTACGGATGCTGACTGTACAGAGTTTGTACGTTCTCCCCATGACCTGCGTGGGTTTTCTCCTTGTGCTCCGGTTTCCTCCCATATTCCAATTGACTTCAGTAAAAATTGTACCTTGAGTGTATAGCGTATAGGATTGTGCTAATGTATGGAGATCGCTGATTAGCGCGGACTCAGTGGGCCGAAGGGCCTGTTTCCGCTCTGAATTTTGAAACTAAAAAATCACACCAAGTGATCGATGGTCTTTTTAAAATTGCATACGTGGAGGATTTCTTCCTGCTATTAAGCCTGGCTTTCACATACCACACTGGGCATTGATGCGGATCAGTCTAACAGTGCTCACTGGGAATTGTCAATAGAGTGGTACCACCAGAATAGTGCATTTTATGAGTGAATATGTCACAAACATGGTACTACGTGAATCACAAGCTGCTTGAGTAAATAATTTGTTGATGTAGCATCGCTGGAGGATATGAATAGGGAAATGTTTTGGGTTGTGATCCTTCTTCAGACTGGTTGTTATTCAGGGGGGGGGGTGGGGAAGCTGGAACAGAGATGGGGAGGGGCAGGGCAGGGACAGGACAGGTTTGTTTGGCAGATGGGTGGACAAAGGGCAGAGATGTAAAGGCAAAAGGCTGTGAGATAAGGAGAGCAGAGGATTGAAATGTGAACACAGAGGAAAGGGTGTGCGTGGAAAGGGACGGGGATAAGGGAAAAGAGGGGCGTGCTGGGACCACAATCGTCGTTTGCAATGAGAGAGATTCAAAGCTTTTTCATGCTTGTGTTATGCTGGGGAAGCCCTGATTATGTTGTGTGATTGATTTTACTCCTTATTTCAAATTGCCTGACACATAAACAACTGAACTTAGAGCTCAGTGTTTCTCTTGGAGTCTTTATCACATGCTCACTGCATGATTGCTTTAAATCCAAAAAACCTTACCCATGGTATGGTGGCACAGTGGTAGAGTTGCTGCCTTCAACTTGAAGGGTCTCGATCCAAAACGTCACCCATTCCTTCTATCCAGAGATGCAGCCTGTCCCGCTGAGTTACTCCAGCATTTTGTATCTATCTTTGGTTTAAATCAGCATCCTTCCTACAGCGCCAGAGACCCGGGTACGAAACTGACGATGGGTGATGTCTGTACGGAATCTGTACGTTATCGGGTGAGTTTCCCCGGGGTGCTCTGGTTTCCTCCCACACTACAAAGATGTGCAGGTTTGTAGATTAATTGGCTTTGGTAAAAATTGTAAATGGTCAGTAGTGTGTCGGATAGTGCTAGTGTACGGGGATCGCTGGTTGGTGCGGACTCCGTGAGCCGAAGGGCCTGTTTCCATGCTGTATCTCTATACTCTAAACTCTACTGTGGGTATAGTCTCACAGCTGACAGGTCCTTCGCAATGGGGGGTATTGCATTAAATAAAACTGTCCATTCATGCTAAAATCATTTTATTTTTCCGTTGTGACCGCACAGCTTTGAAATCTCATTTGCCGTTCCTGATAGACTGCTTTTATTCATTGCAATTTGGAAGTTCACCGTTTCCTGTTTTATGTCTCTGCGACTTCCCATAAAGTTCTGTCTAAGGAGTTTGAGAATTTTAGCTTAAAAAAACAAACAAAGAAGCCAAGGAAAACAGTGTTGGGATTGTGAAGATCAGTCATCTCGAAGGTTCACTTAGACTGCTTAAGAAAAAAGCATTTCACAATGCAGGAAGCAGAGACACAGAAACATGACTTAAGACCGTGGGGAGTGGGTGGTGCAGTGAATTAGTAATCTACACTAAAAATGCTATCATTTCAGTTCTGGTTTGGGGAATTAAATCCATCTCAGTCTAAGGAATGGGACTTCCTACTGCTTCTAATGGTCAATAAGGGTAACAAATTAAATTAATTTTGACAGCTTCAATCCATCTCAGAGCGGACAATGAGATCACTAGAAGGAACAGGAGAAAAATATAGACTTATACTGTTTGTAATGGAATGCCCCAAAGCCAAATAAATACTTTTAAGATGGTTTTAACCTTTAAAGTAGGAATTGGCCAGCTAATTTATGGATAATAAGACCCTACAAACGATAATTAAGTACATAGGTTATTTTTAATAATGTTGACTGAAACATTCAAAATTAGCCAGAGCATTGCAAATCATTTTCTTGCTCTTTAAAATAGTGCATGGGATCTTTTATTGCCTCAAAGTGGAAGAGGGAAGAATGGTTTAGCAACTTGGGCGGCACGGTGGTGCAGCGGTAGAGTTGCTGCTTTACAGCGCCAGAGACCCAAATTCGATCCGGACTACGGGTCTGTACGGAGTTTGTACGTCCTCCCTGTGACCTCCGAGATCTTCAGTTTCCTCCCACACTTCAAAGACGTACAGGTTTGTAGGTTAATTGTCTTGGTATAAATGCAAATTGTCCCTAGTGTGTGTAGGGTGGTGTTAGTGTGCGGAGATCGCTGGTCGGTGCGGACTTGCTGGGGCGAAGGGTCTGTTTCCACACTGTATCTCCATACTAAACCCATCCAAAAGCCGACATCTGCAGAGGTTTGCCTCCTTCAGTTCTGCACCAGAATGTCAGCTGAGAGTCTTTATATCGAGGATCCTAGGACGGGCTTTGAAATGACAAACCTCGTGGTTTAGTTTAGAGGTACTGCATGGAAACAGGCCCTTCGACCCACCAAGTCCATGCTGACCATCGTTCACCCCTTCACACTAGCTCTGTTACCGCAATTTCTCATTCACCTCCTACACACTCGAGCCAATTACTCTACAAGTCACACATCTTCGGGATGTGGGATGGAACCGGAGCACCCGGAGGAAGCTCACGCCGTCACAGAGAGAATGTACAAACTCCACGCAGAGAGAATGTACAAACATCCCAGGTCAGGATCGAACTCGGGTATTTGGCATTGAGAGGCAGCAGCTCCAGCAGCTGTGCCACCGTGCTGCCCTGTGAAATGTGGCACAGATAGGTGTGCCCATTGAGCCATGGCTGCTGCTGTAATCTAAATATGGTGACATCAACTGCTTTGACATTGACAAACCATAAAAAAATTAATTCCCTTCGAGTATTCAGCAAAGTAAGGTACACTTGATAAACCAAGGCTGTATTGGAAGATCTAACTCTGCATTGTCAGTGGTTGTGCGGTAGTATTGTGGTTACTGTCATTCCACTGCAGTATCATCCAGAGGCCAAAACAGACATGTGTATGAATCGTGTCGCAGCTGCTAGCCAACTTTTAAATGCAAGTATTTAAATAATGCCGGAATAAAGAGCTACCATTCGCGATGGTGAACATGAAACTGCCTAATTGTTGTTTAAATACCAAGATAAGCGTTTCCTCCCTTGGAAACATCTGTTCTCCATGCCCTTGTCATCTCCAGGCCTCTCCAGGGTTCCTCTAAGCAGTTTCTCAGCTTCTGTCCCAGTCCCATATTTGTTTATATAAAACCTTGCTGTGATCCCCACACCAAGACCATTCACATAATAGTTTCTATTGCAAATCTATATTGCCTCATGACACCTCTCACTTAAAACTCTCATGCTTATAGTTAACCCCTCCATGACACAGACCCATTCCATCCTCTCTAACCAGCCCCTGTCATAGACAATGATGGCCGTGAGGTGGGAGGACGGTTCTTGGCACAGTGTACCTGGATCGAGGCCTTGGTGGAGGCCCTGCAGCAGCCTGGGGTTCGACTGGATCGGGCACCGCTCCAATAGGCCGAGGGCATGGAATAAACACGGCCTGCAGCGGCACAGAGCGGTGGAGCAGCGATGAAGGCCACCAAAAACTTTGCTTGGCCAGGCCGACCCTGCAACGCCGCCAGGACAACGGGCCTCTATGGCCAAGTTAAAAACTCTTACACTTATGGGAACTTGGACTGGAATCTTGAAAAATGGTGGACAAACATAGCAAATCTTGTGTACTGCCTCAGTGTACTATCCCTATACACTTGTACTTAACTGAGATTGTGCTTATATATAGTAATACTTGTACTGAACTGTAAGCAAAAAAATAAATTTCACTGTACTTCCATACCTGTGGCAAAAAAGATCCATTAAACCGTTGAATGAAAATTGGGTTAATCTCAGGTAATATGCTAATGATGAACTCAATATGCTAATGAAGAAGACACAATATGCTAATGAAGAAGACACAATATGCTAATGAATAAGACACAATGTGCTGGAGTAACTCAACTCAACTCAGGCAACATCCTGGAGAGAAGGATGCACCCGCTGGAGTTTCTCCAGCTTTTTTGTGTAACCATCCTGGAGAGAAGGAATGGGTGACGTTTCGGGTCGAGTTCTTTCTTCATCTTACTTCATCCACTCCCTACACACTAGAGGCAATTTCCAAAGGGCAATTAACCTACACACCCGCACTTCTTTGGGATGTGGGAGGAAACTGGAGCATTTGGTGGAAACCCACGTGGTCACAGAGAGAACATGCAAACTCCACACAGACAGCACCTGACGTCAGGATCGAACCCGGGCCCAGCCTTGACGCTCAGATTTTCATTATTTGGACCATAACTTTAAAAATATATATTTCAAAAATGTTATCTCCCAAATCTGAAATGTGCCTAATTAATTCGTACAGTGCCTCACACCTTTACTTTTCCTTAAGATCTTCATATTCACCTCATCTCACAGTATCTTCTGGTTTGCTCAGTTTTTTTTAAATCATGGGCCTTAAAGCACTTCTGGACATCTGCCACATTAACCCATCAGAACAAGTTTTTATTTTTATGAGTCGATTTTGTGTTCAGGATATGATTAAAGATATTTCCTGTGCTCACTA
Source organism: Leucoraja erinaceus (assembly GCF_028641065.1). NCBI lineage: Eukaryota > Metazoa > Chordata > Chondrichthyes > Rajiformes > Rajidae > Leucoraja > Leucoraja erinaceus. The sequence goes on from NC_073403.1 coordinate 28,013,666, forward strand.
GTAGATTTCAGAAATGTTGATGGGTGAGGGGGCTGGGGGTTCACCTCTGCACCCTCGGTGGGGGGCTCTGGGTGTTCCATGGTTGGCTGTGAGAGGCGCCGCGGTGGGAGGAGACTGATCGTTGGCCCCATGATGCGAGCGATGGCACCTTGGCAGGTCGATATCCCCTGCTTTTTTTTTTACACAAATAAATTTAATAAATTATTGCAGGAATACCAGACAATACCAAACAGACCATAATATAAAATTACCCAATTATCTAAACAAATATTCTTAAATGTCAAGAATACATTCTTAAACAACGATATTACAATCCTTGTCAAGGATGTATTCCATCCCACTTCCAGCGGAACTGGAAATCCCCCAGGGCACCCATGGACAGCGCGTAGTCCTCTCTAGTATCACCTGTGCGCGGACGTAACCCCAGACACGGGGCAGGCTGCCGGATCGGGCTGAGCCCTCATTGTTATTTTTTTACCAAAAATAATTGTAATCTGTAATTATTTTGTAATTATTTACAAACATTATATGTACAAAACAAAACAATACAAGCAAACCCACCACCGTAATGCAAAGAAAAACAAATATTATTAAGTACTGAATATTAAATAACGATTTCACAATCCTTGTTAAGGATACATTCCACACCCCACGGTGCCCAGCGGTCCCGGAAATCCCCCAGGGTGCCTGTGGGCAACGCGTGGTCCATCTTTAGTAGCATCCGGGCACGGACATAACCCGGGCTCTGATGTTGGGGGCAGACAGAGCCCTCTTCCGCATGATCGTTGTATAGCTGGTGGCACTGCAGCAACCTGGGGCTTCAAGTGGTCCAGTGCATGGATTGAATGCGGCCTGCAGTGGCTCGAAGCTACGGACCAGCGGTGAAGGAAATGGACCAAATCGCCTGGTCAGGCCGACCCCACAACTCCAACCCTGCCTGCTGCCAGGACAACAGGCCTTTAAGGCCGAGTTAAGACTCTACATTTTTAACAACTTTGAACGCGAAAGGTGGCATCAACAGTATGGTGACTTTTAATTTAGTTTCATGTAGTTTGGAGATACAGCGCGGAAACAGGCCCTTCGCCCCACCAAGTCCGCACTGACCAGCGATCCCCGCACGTTACCACTATCCTACACACACTAGGGACAATTTTACATTGATAGCAAGCCAATCAACCAACAAACCTGTGCGTCTTCAGAGTGTGGGAGAAAACTGAAGATCTCGGAGAAAACCCACGTGGTCAAGGGGGGAACGTACGAACTCCGTGCAGATTGTGTGTGCTGTTTCCGTGTAAACTACCATTCTTTACACTCTTGTACTTGAGTATGGTTCTACTGATGTAGGGTATGGTTTGTACTGAACTGTCTGTAAAAATGGAATGCCATTGTACTAGGTACTGTGCCAATAATGGCCATTTGTGGAGCTGCTAAAGTGTTGCCATTTCCCTCAGACCAGCAATTCAGTATTTTTGCAAAAGGAGAATTGAGAAAGTCCATTCTTACCGCTGGCAAAGGAACTGGTAGCCTTTACTGAAAAAAGTCTTCAATTTAGTTTTCACATATGGAGTACATTGAGAACCCCCATTGGGGGTGGACTTTACTATGAAGTGAATCAACAGGTTGGCCTTTCCCAACAATCTAATATTAGTGTCTCAACAAGGTACTCACTGTTAGGCCAATAAGCTGACTGGTACATTTGGCATTGATCCTTGCACTGCACACAACAGCCTATTGTCTTCATAGCCAAGGAAAGATGTGATTGATTAGTAGGATGGACCATTGTGTTCTCTAAGGTGATACAATTAACACAGGGTTTCACGTTAGGAGAACATTGTGTCCAGTGTTTGACTATGCAAAAGTGCAAGCATTCTCCGTATTTCGTTCTAGGAAACAACCCAAATACTCATCATTGCTCTGGATTGAGCAATTTGTTTCTCAGTTTGTCATTCTGGGATGAATTATGACGAGATTAAAGTGTCCCCAGTTTATTCTTCCCAGATGTCAAGCAATAAACATGATTATTGAAGTACGTAACAATCTGCTAACGGTTAAAGGTGCGGAGTTTGGCTGTACAATGTTTCGCAGCTTCCAACACACAAAACAACGGAGCATTAGACTGAGGAGCATCCTTGTGTCTTGTATTGGATGGTAAAGAAATGATAAATGGCCTGAGCTCGCTGAAGGAAGGCGAATCCATTCCCCTCAGCCTCCACAAGCCCCAAACCCCTTCAAGAAGTTTCAGAATTACTGCACCCTGGGGCGTATAACACACAGCTAATGAAATGAGACGTGCTGTAATAGGTATGAAATGGTTGAAAAGTGGAAAAATGCCTTAAGATTGGGGAATACCAAGCTAGTGATCAATACAGAGAAAGGTGGAATGGATAAATTAGTGAAACACAGGCTGACATCTACTGTACAGACAGTAACTAAGGACTTCCTGAATAAACCAAATAATAGAGCACCCTAGAGATAGGCTAATGGCTGTAATATCTCTGTGTTGTTTGAGGGGATAAAAAGATCTTAAGAAATGTGGCGGTGCAGTAGAATTGCTGCTTTACAGCACCGGTGACCCGGGCTCGATCCTGACTACGGGTGCTGTCCGTACGGAGTTTGCACGATCTCCCCATGACCCACATGGGTTTTCTCTGGGAGCTCCGCTTTCCTCCCACACTCCAAAGACGTGCAGGTTTGTAGGTTCATTGGCTTGGTATAAATGTAAATTGTCCCCAGTGAGTGTAGGATGGTGCCAGTGTGTGGGATCACTGGTTGGTGCAGACTCAGTGGGCCGAAGGCCTGTTTCCGTACTGTATCTGTGAACTAAAGTAAGCTAAATAACAAACCTTGTTATTGGGAGTGGGGCTGAAGTGAAAGTTATTTCTCCAAGTCTTTGACACATTGACACAAGCAAAATTGGCCCCACCAGGCTGCAAAACACTTAAAGATGGGGCTCATGAAATGGAATGAAAATTGGCTGAAGTAAGAAAAGAAAAGGATGTGGGCTACAGTAACACAGTGGTAGGTAACTCACAAGGTCCATCAGGATTCAACAATATAAATCATCTTTCTCGACTGCTGCGGCACCCTGAGTTACCTCCCACTGTGTTAATCTAACCCATGTCCTTCCCTTTCCTGTCTTTTGGCCAGTTTTCAATCCATCTCATAAATAGTCCAACTTAATGTGTTTTCCAATCTTCTGGGGAAACTCTTACATCTATCAAAGTATCAAACTTGGGTGAAATATAAATAGCCTGCATTTATTTAGCATCCTTTCATGACCTAGGGGTATTCCCCAAACACCTTACTGTCAACTGATTACTTTGGAGGCGTCGTCATGGTGATAGCATCAGATATAATGCTCCCATGCAGCATGCAGGTAAATGATTGGAAGAGTGGCATTAGTTTATTTTTGTCACATGTACTGAGATACAGTGACAAACTCTCCAATTAAATTAGATCATACGTAAGTAACATCAAACTAGAGAGAGTCAAGAGTCAATAGTGTTTTTATTGTCATATATCCCGGACGGGACAATGAAATTCTTACTTGCTGCAGCACAACATGTACAAGTGCAATAGTACAAAGAGAAATGTCGAGGGAATGCAGAATGTAATGTTACAGCAAAACAGGACTGCAGCTGCAGAGAAAGTGCAGGTAAGAAGAAGTGCAAGGGCCACAATAAGGTAGGTTGGGATCTCAGGATTACACCTTAATTAATGGGAGGTCTTTTCAATCATCTGATAGCAGCAGGGACGAAGCTGTTCTTCAACCTGATAGCAAGAGATTTCAAGCTTTTATATCTTCTGCCTGATGGAAAAGGGGAGAAGAGGTAAATGCTGGGGCATAACTGGCCCGTGATCATGTCGAAACAAAGCACTGCCGGTGCTGGTTTACAAAAGAAGACACAAAGTTCTGGAGTAACTCAGCTGGTCAGGCAGCATCTCAGGAGAACACAGATAGTTGACATTTCAGGTTGGGAAGAGACCGTCCTGATCAATAAAGGGTCGGGACAGTTTGAAGAAGAGTTCCGATCTGAAACGTCACGTTTCCATGTTATCCTGAGATGTTGCCTGGCCGGCTGGCTGTACTTTGTGTCTTGGCCACTTTCCCAGATAACTATTAATCAAAGTAGTGAGGGCCAGGATGCTCAAACAACCTTCCCGCTCCATTTGAATAATCGGCTCAGATCATTTGAGTTCAACTCCTGAGGGGACAAATTTAATTTCTCAGGGAAGGAGTGGGCTCTGAGTGAGCATTACAGTGAAGAGTCAACCTGGATGATCTACTTAAATTTCTAGACTGGACCTTCTGCACACAACTGTCTGACTCACAATTATGTATGCCAATGTGGAGGCAAGTGGAGGAGCAATGGGAGTCATATTTGCATCCCCTGCCAAATGTATTGGTAGGAACAAAATAACATATCTTATTTCAGTTTCCTTCTCAGCATTTGACCAAATGGGCAACAGAGTTGGTGGCAGTGACAGACGGCATTGAGATTTGCCCAGAGTTCTAGTCAGCCCTGTGGCTACCATGTTGGACGGTGTGATAGAGTCATAGAGTGATACAGTATGGAAACAGGCCCTTCAGCCCAACTCGCCCACACCGGCCAACAATGTCCCAGCTACCCTAGTCCCACTTGCTTGCGCTTGGTCCATATCCCTACAAACCTGTTCTATCCATGTAGCGGTCTAACTGTTTCTTAAACGATGGGATAGTCCCAGCCTCAACTACTGTACCTCCTCTGGCATTACTCCTGCATTTGTTGTTCTTGGCATTCCTAGAGGTTCTTCCTAGAGGTAATGGACAGATCAGGAATGGATCCTCTGGTTCTTCAGAGATGCCTTTGGCCTCTGCAAATTATAGAGTCCAAGAATCATACAACAAAAAGCTATTTGGTCCATCTCGCCCCATGCTGACCAAAAAGCCCCATCTAAGCTGGTCCCATTTGCCTCCAAAGCTTTCCTATCCATATATCTGTTCAAATGTATATTAAATATTATTATACCTGCCTCAATTACTTCCTCTCACAGTTTGTTCCAGATATCTATGTGAAAAACAGGTTCCTTATTAAATCCTTCCTCGCTCAGCTTAATCCTGGTTGTTGATTCCACTAACCTGGGAAAAAGACTCTGTACATTCACTGCATCTAAACCCTTATGACTTTATACACCTCTATAAGTTCACTACTTATCCCCTTTTGGGCAAAGGATAAAGTACTAGGCTGCCCAACCTCTCCCTATAACTCTGGCCCTCGATTTTTCCCAACTACAACCGCTCTTTCCCCCCACAATTCAATACCTCGTTCCAATCTTAACCTTCACCACCGCTCACACAAGCTTGTTTCTCTTTTAAATGCGTGCTTTGTCCACGTTGTACACTACACTATCGCAAACACTTTTCATTCAGCCATCCCATTGCTGTCATCAGGTTACCATCAAGCTGAAAGTCCATGACCTCCCTTGTACACTTCTTATCTGGACGCCTTAACATGGACACACCATCCACCCACACTAAGTCAAACTGATAACACACTGGCTTAACACAGCAATATCTAACCCCTGTCCAAATGATACATCCGGCCAAACCCATTACTGACAAACCTGACTCATTTCGTCTCTTCGACCTCCGATGATTTAGACAGAAACTTTCCCAGAAAGTTTTCAACGTCCAACTATAATGAGAATGATAATTTATATACATATTCAAGACCGAACACTAGAGGGCAGGCGGTGTTTCTTTTCACTTTTCCTTCCAAATGATTGAACTATTCTTTCACATTCCAATGTTGTTCAGAATTCCCTGGAATTACCTTCTTAGCAGTTTTATACTAACATTTCATCACTAAAAACTCTGTGGCAAATCCATGGATACACATGAATTTTCAATTAGGGAACAGAAATGAAAATATTCAGAAGAAATGTTGGGAGTGCTCTCAAAGACAAACTTCAGGTGTTTTGCTGCAGTTGACATCGAATGCTGTTTGAATGTCTGCAGAATTCACCCTCGTGATTTGGGAGGAGTTTAGGAGGAGAGGGATAACTTCATCTAGACTGATTCATGGCAAGCCATTTTTACTTTATTTCCATGTTCTAGTCAGTTTAGTTTTAAGGGCCTGTCCCACTTTCACGAGGTAATTCACAAATTCTCCCAAGTTTTCCCCTTGATTCAAACTCGCAGAATGTTCGTAACGAGTCCGTAGGAGGTCGTAGGAGTTCGTAGATATATCGTAGCGGCTCGTTATGCTAGCCGTAGATACTCGTGGCATCAGGTAAATGGGGACGTTTTTTGCAGCCTGATAAAAAATGTCCACGAGTAAAAAAAATGGTTGCGATGAAAGTTTTTACTCGTAAGGAGGGTATCAAAATAGTCGTGGGAATTCGTAGACATACTCGTAGGAGTTTGTATGAGTTTGTGAACATAGTCGTGGAAGGTCATAGGAGTTCGTAGATTGCCTCGATCTCGATTTTTTCTTTAGGTCCTTTAAACTCGGCAGAGGTTTTGAATTAAGTCGTGAAAGTGAGACAGACCCTACCGTTTGCTTTAGAGATACAGTGCGAAAAACAGGCCCTTCAGCCCACGAAGTCCGCGCCAACCAGCGATCCCCGCACACTAACACTATCCTACACATACTAGCGGAAATTTACAATTTTACCAAACCAATCAGCCTCGAAACCTGTGCGTCTTTGGAGTGTGAGAGGAAACCGGAGCAACTGAATAAAATGCATGCAAGTCACGGGGAGAAGGTACAAACTCCGTACAGACAGCACCCATAGTCAGGATCGAACCCAGGTCTTCTCTGGTGCTTGTAAGGCAGCAACTCTATCGCTGTGCCACCCAAGCTTCATGCTTTAGAAACTGTAAGATGTAAGTCATCTGCAAGCATCTATGACATGGTCTGGAATTGTGTAAGAAGGAACATGCAGATGCTGGTGTATACTGAAGATAGAACAAATGCTGGAGTAACTCAGTGGGTCAGGCAGCATCTCTGGAGAAAGGAATAGGTGACGTTTTGGATCAAGACCTTTCATCATACTGTGAGAATCCATGGGTCTGACTCTCAGTCTGATGATGGGTCTCGACCCGAAACGTCACCTATTCCTTTCCTCCAGAGATGCCGCCTGACCCATTGAGTTATTCCAGCATTTTGTGTCTATCTGTGGTCTGGAGTCTCCCCTTTGAATTGCAACCTTGTCGTGGTCGGGCAGCTTGTGTGTTTCAGCGACCCCTAGAGCTATGCCAGCGGGAGATTCATCTCCTGTTAGGGTCTCCCATGCTGGACAGGTCGAAGGGTAGAGGCGAGACGAAGAGCAATCCACTGGTCCTCCAGGTTGGAGGTTGAGCACAGGGCTAACAACCCTGTCTCATAAAAAAATATGTTACAGAAACAGCAACTGAAGGGATCAACACTACTGAGTGGAGGACCTTTGTTGCTGCTCTACATGCCAGGAGGCATCATAGGCAGTAAAAAAGTAAGTAAGTGGTCTGGAGTTGGATGGCTTCAGGAAGGTTTTTCTCCCCTCTAGAGGCTGTGAGTTTAGGCTTTGTGGGCATTGAGGTCTAATGTGAAAGGGATCCAACATATTCTGCTGCAGATGTACCTGGTGAAGAATATGGAGCTAAGGCAGCAGAATAAAGTTAAGGTAGTACAACAGAAAGGCTGATCTACATGTTCTGTATGTGGAGATGGCAATGGCTTCCTTCTCTTCCTACATGTGTTTTTAATCAGTGAGGAATCTCCTAACCATCAACTGTAGATGACATGAAGTGCTGGAGTAACTCAGCAGGTGAGGCAACATCTCCCGAGGGCATGTACAGACAATTCTTGGTCAGGACCCATCACCAATCTGAAAAAGGATCCCAACGCAAAACATCACCTATCCATGTTCTCCAGGTGTAGCCTGACATGCCGGGTTAGTTCAGCACTTTGTGATTATTTTTTGTAAACCAGCATCTGCAGTTCCTTGTGTCCCCAGCCAATGTCAATGTTTTGATGCTGACCATTAGAAAGAAGAGTGAAAGTGTGGCAAGGTGGCGCAGCAGTAGAGTTGCTGCCTTACAGCACTGACGGTGCCAGAGACCCAGGTTATCCCGACTATGGGTGCTTGTCTGTACATAGTTTGTACGCTCTCCCAGTGACCGGGTGGGTTTTCTCCAAGATCTTTGGTTTCTTCCCACACTCCAAAGACGTACAGGTTTGTAGGTTAATTGGATTGGTATAAATGTAAATTGTCCTTTGTACGTGTGTAGGATAGTATTAATGTTTGGGAATCGCTGGTCAGTGCGGACTCGGTGGGCCGAAGGGCCTGTTTCCGCCCTGTCTCTTAACTGAACTAAACTAAACTCAAAAGCATAGCTACAAATTCACCTTCTAATTATCCCAATCCTTAACTGACATCAAATATTCCAGCGCATGGACATCAAGCAGTTAATTGGAAATGTTAGCCCTGTCCTTCTCAGAGGGATTATTAAAATACATAATTGTCTGGTAAAGTGAGCAAAAGTGAGAAGGTGAGCTGGCCTGTGGGGATTCGAGCTGTGTGGAAAAAGTATACAGAATACAGATGGAAACTGTACACTTTTCAACAATGCAGATCTTTTTATAATTATCATTATAATTATGCTTTGCTCCGAGAATATAGAATATGTTTCTGGCACAATCTGCTCAATTATTTATCATATGGTGCCTATTATGTATCTCAGCTTCTTATAAATTAGCATATGAGTGTTTCTGTCCATCAATCTAATTTTGCCCCAATGCTGCAGTTGTTTTTAACAAGTGTTCATTATTACAGGCTCTGCACTGATACCATCAATCAGACCAGAACTGGCCATGCACAACACACACTATTGCCTACAGGGTGATGGCTAGGACATAACTTTGTTGTTTTCTAGCTGTTTGCAGTTTCTATGTATTAGTTGGAACAGAACATTTCCAAACTTGAATGAAATTGTCTTAAAAAAAACTCTGGATATGTTATGTGCGGAGCTGCTCCACACATGAAGGGAACATTAACAGAGACAGGCAACTAAAGTAGTTCAACCGAACGATTGTGTCACAGTGGATGCGGTAAAGTGCAGCGTGTGACGGATATCTGAAGAAAAGGCCCCAATATTTAAATTACATTTGCGTACACTAATTAATTGTAAAATAATGAGTAACACCCTTCAATATTGCAACATTCAACATCTTACAGTAAAAACATCTACAAAAAATATTATATTAAATAATATATATATTCATTGCCACAGACAACTGTGGAGGCCAAGTCAATGGATATTTTTTAAGGTGGACATTGACAGGTTCTTGATTAGTACGAGTGTCAGGGGTTAAGGGGAGAAGGCAGGGAAATGGAGAGGGAGAGGGAGAGATAGATCAGCCATGATTGAATGGTGGAATAAACTTGATGGGCCAAATGGTCCTAGAACCTATGAACATGAAATGATCATTTATAGATTTAATTATCTGCAGTTGTTTGATATACTTTGGCTTAAAATGTGCAAACTAAATCTTTGAAGCCTCCGTTTGCACATTGCTTGTTCAAGTTCAAGTTCAAGTTTGCATTTGTTGAACTAGGGTACAGTGAAATTTCAGTTACCATACAGCCAATCTAAGTGAAAAGAACACAATACACACATAAAATAAATTTAACATAAACATCCACCACAGTGGAATCAACATTCCTCACTGTGATGGAAGGCAATAAAGTTCAGTCCTCCTTTGTTCACCCGTGGTCGCGGCCTTTGATCCCACAGCAGTCGCCGTTGCCGACGGTCCGATATCCAAGCCCTCGCGTCGGGATGATCTAAACTCTGGCGTCGGGACGGATCGGAACACTCCGCGGCATGGAGCTCCCGAATCGGCCTCTTGTTACCGGAGACCACGGTTTCATGGTTTAAAGTCCACAGGCCCCGCGTTCGGAGCTCTTCTTCTGGCGATCCTCGGCAAAGGATCCCAGGCTCCACGATGGTAAGGCCGCGCCACACCCGCAGCTTGAAGCTCCGGGCCGGTCTCCAGGAAAGGCCGCACTAATCCAAGTTGTTAGGCCGCAAAGGGGGGCGAAGATGCAACACGGAGAAAATCGCATCTCCGTCGAGGTAAGTGACTGAAAAAAAGTTTCCCCTTAACCCCCCCCACATAGACTAACCAAGAAATATTGAAACTAACTTTTAGAACATACTTAAAATAACAGAAACAGTAGAAAGGACAGACAGACTGTTGGCGAAGCTGCCACGACGGTGGCGCCACCCGGTGTGTGCACATATTTACATAAACTGCGTCTGTGTACTGAATGTATGTTTGCATTTTCATGTTCTGTTCCAGTGTTTTTGTGACTGAGAGTCACATCTGTGCATTTTTCCTTCCACATTCTTTAAGAATATTAGGCACCAGAAGAGCATGGCTTCATGTCATACAGCAAAGTTTGTGTCTGCTCTGAGAAGACCGAACAAGGCATGATGAGCTATCACAAGGAGGCAAATGCAATGAATTGGTGACCCTGTTGTTATTCGAAGGAAGAGCCCAATTCTTGTTCCTCTCGCTGCTCTTGGTCATTTATGTTGTGAAGAATGGAAGGGTCTTCCATTTGGCATCTCATCTCCAGTTCTGTGAACCTCCAACTGAGCAGGTTGCAACCTGTGTTTGAGTAGGAAGGAACCCTGGATGCTGTTTTACACCGAAGATGGACACAAAATGCTGGAGTAATTCAGTGGGTTAGGCAGCATCTCTGGAGAAAAGGAATGGGTAATGTTGCATACCTTTCAGTCATTTGCTTTTTGTACCTCTAGTTTCCCTTTCCACTGACTCTCAGTCTGAAGAAGGGTCTCGACCTGAAATGTCACCTATTCCTTTTCTCCGGAGATGTGTTGCCTGACCCGCTGAGTTACTCCGGCACTTTGTGAATATAACCTGTGTTTGAGTATGTCCCTCAAGTTCTGGTTGTACGGCAGTCCCATTTTCTAAGAGTTGGGCACCTGGTGAGGAGGCAGGTATGGTTGGGGATGTCCTTCTTGCTCCACTCCTGGGCCTGGTGAAGGTGGCAATTCACAGGTCCACACAGCAAGTCCTCAGGGGTTGCAGCTGAGCTGACTGCCTGTCCCTCTTCCCAAGGTGTGTCCATGCATGGCTGCCCCTGCAGAGCAGCTTGCGGTGTCCCTTGGCTCTCTGGAGGCCTTCAATGGTTCATTGGGTCTTTATTGTCACATATGCACAGCACAGTTCCATTCTTTTCCACAACCCACAATGCACAGTCGCCATATTTTGGCGCCGTTTACAGAGAAAAAGAAAAAGCCCAAAGTCCAGTCCACGTGTTGGAAGTACAGGGACACCCCCGTTGCAGGTAAGCCCAGGTAAGCTCAGGTACGGCCCGGGCTGCTGCAGGCCCAAGACCCAACGTCCCTCTCCTCGCCCGAATGCCCCTGTGTCCCAGGGAGCACACCCTGCCACAGACCTTTTCCTCTTGTCCGTAGTCCTCATGCCGTTCCCTTCTCGACTCTGAGCTTTCCCCTGCAGGCAGCCGTCCGCTGGGCCCATCTTCGCAGCGGCTTCAGACTGAAGAAGGGTTTCGGCCCGAAACGTTGCCTATTTCCTTCGCTCCATACATGCTGCTGCACCCGCTGAGTTTCTCCAGCTTTTTTGTGTAACTGGGTACGTATGTTTGTTGGAGTGCAAGATAATTTGAGGAAAAGAAAGTTTGTTGTTAGGCTGTAGTTAATCATAAAATGAATGAGTTGGTTGCATCTTTCTTACTCTGTTCAGAAAATTTGTGACTTTCAATATGTTATGAGAGGGATTAATCATCCAGTGGGTGTTACTGAAAGGGGTAAAAAAAACTACCTGGGCTTCACTTGTTTAGAGTTTTGCAACGGGCTTGGATAGTGAAAACCTCCTTCTGATGGGAGATAGACAAAAAAAAAACTGGAGTAACTCAGCCTGTTAGTCAGCATCTGAAGAAAAGTAATAGGTGACGTTTCGGGTGGAGATCATTCTTTAGACCCGTCTCGACCCGAAACTTCGCCTATTCAATTTCTCCAAAGATGCTGTCAGTTATCTTAAGGTTCCATCACTCACTTTCATGAGGGGCATTTTTCAGTGGTGAATCAACCCACCTAAATGCATGCCTTTGGGGTCGGGAAGGAAACCAGAGCACCTGGGTAAAACCCTGCAGTTACAGAGAGAACATGCAAACTCCACACAGACAGCGCGGGATATCAGAATTGGACCTAGATCATAGCGGCATCTCTACTAGTGTACTTTTAGTTTATAGTCAACTAAAAAGTATACCTTTAGTTTTTAATAAACTAAAAGGTACCCCCACACACATACCTTTAAGTTAAAGACAGGTATACTAAAATAGTTTATCTGCAGTTTCTCAGCTAGTTTGCTGTGGGATCATCCTGTGCAGGAAGTAATTCAATGGCGACTCTGATCTGTAAAAGTACTTGGGTTGACCTTAAATTTCAAAAGACACATCTTCATTTATATTTCCTAAATCCACTGCCATCTGATGCAGTTTAGCTATCTCTAATTTCTTGTGTAATGTAATATTAGAGGACTTCAATGAAGCTTCACTCTGAGTCTGCTTTTGCCACACGTCCCGATAGAAAAGCTTGTGGCCCAGTGAACCTAATGCCGCTGCCCTGTACAGAAATCCAATCCTTTGGGTCTCAGACAAGTCTGCATTCCTCCAGACCACTGCAATTTATTTCTGTTCAGGCTACTTCAGAAGATACTATTATCACCATCCTATATGCAACCCAATCTCCGCTCTGGAATTAACCAGCTAAGTTTAATTACTGTAAGGAACAAGTAGGAAAGGCCCAGAACATCATAAGCTTACATGCAACAACAGACGTACTAATGCAAAACGCCTGCCAGCATCGCAAACGTTTCCAGTCTCTACATAAACAGCCAGTCACTTTTTGTTCCATTTCATCCTTCGTTCCTGCACTTGTTTGTTTTTATGCAGAGGCTTAAGTGAGCCTGCACCAGCCAACTGAAATCTGCAAAGACAAGACCACGATGTTTATTAGTGGCTGAATATTTCTCCCACTGCCCTCATCTCTGCGTTGAATGATGTCCAAAATGTTTCGGACATCTGTGACAAATTAATATCTCTTTGGAAACTAAAAGCAAAGCTGTTTCATGATAGATTAACATGCCGAACCCAGGTTTCTAGAGCTTTAGTTTCGCACAAATATTACCTTAACCATGGAATGTGTTGCATTAGTCCCATTCCCCTCTTAATAAACACACTGTCCATTTTTAGTTTAGTTTAGTTTAGAGATACAGTGCGGAAACAGGCCCTTCGGCCCACTGAGTTTGCACAGACCATATTAACACTACCCTACACACACCAGGGACAATTCTTTACCTTTATACCAAGCCAATTAACCTACAAACCTGTACGTCTTTGGAGTGCGGGAGGAAATCGAAGATCTCGGAGAAAACCAATGTGGAGAACGTGCAAACTCCGCACAGACAGCACCTGTAGTCAGGATTGAGCCTGGGTCTCTGGCGCTGTAAGGAAAATGCCTTTCAATGTTTCATCAAAATGAAACAGTGAAAGGCATTTTTAATCTATTTAAATCTGATATATTAATTGATTGAAAATGTTATCTAAAATAACTAAAACAAAAACTGTAGATGTTGAAATTTTTCAAAGGATAAGTCTATTTGTAGGAAGAGAAACTGTCTATGTTTCAGGTTGGAGACCCTTCATCAGAAATATAGTAGAAGAAGCTCATAAAGCTACAGGGAGAGTTGGAGGTGGGGGGATCTTCTGATGAGGCAAAACCAGGAAGACAATGGGGATGCAGTGCAAACAATGTTCTCTGGTCAACAAGTGAATGGGTACAGTTAGAGGGTGAGATCTAGGAAAAAATAACATAGACAAAAGAACCGTGTAGGAAGGAACTGCAGATGCTGGTTTACACCAAAGATGGACACAAAATGATGGAGTAACTCAGTGGGTCAGGTAGCATCTCTGGAGAAAAAGGAATAGGTGAAGTTTCGGGTCAAGTCTGAAGAAGGGTCAAAGGCCACAGATGAAAAGACAGTAGGACTAGTAGAAAAGACTGTGAAGCTAGAGGAAGGAATGTAGGTGGAAGGGGAGGGTGAGGGGATGGAAACTCTGATCTGCCTGCACAAAATCCATATCACTCCATTTCCCTGCACATCCATGTGTCTAAGCAAAAGTCTCTTAAATGCCATTATTGTACCTGCTCTAGTTGTTCAACAAATTCCCCATGGTTACTGACACTGTTGCCACTGGAAATTAATTCTCATTACATCCTCAAAAAAAACATCCGTTTGTTGAACATCGCCTACAAATCTCCCCGTAAACTTCTTTATCCTCAGGACAACACAGGTGGAGCAACGGTAGAGTTGACAGTAAATTAGCCCGTGCGTGTGAACGGACAAGTACCCGTAGTCAGGAACGAGAGCAAACTTATGTTTTTTTGCCGGGAGGTCCGGTTTCCTCCCACATTCCAAAGTCGTCCAGGCGTAATTGACAGTAAATTAGCCCGTGCGTGTGTAGGATAGTGTTCGTGCGTCGGCATGGACTCGGTGGACCAAGGGCCTGTTTCCGCGATGTATCTCGAAACTAAACTAAACTAAACTAAACTTTTCTCCCTGAACTTTAATCTCTCCACATTACTGGGCGTCACAGTGGCGCAGCGGTAGAGTTGCTGCCTTACAGCGCTTGCAGCGCCGGAGATACGGGTTCAATCCCGACTCCATGCTGTCTGTATGGAGCTTGTACATTCTCCCCGTGACTGTGTGGGTTTTCTCCGAGATCTTTGGTTTCCCCCATACTCCAAAGACGTACAGGTTTGTAGGTTAATTGACAAAATGTAAATTGTCCCTAGTGTATGTACGATAGTGTTAATATGCGGGGATCGCGTGTCGGCGCGGACCCGGTGGGCCGAAGGGTCTGTTTCCGCGCTGTTTCTCTAAACCAAACTAAACTGAAATCTTGCATTCCATAGATGTAATCTTGTCCAAAGTCTTCCAAAGACGTGCTACCCAGATTCGGATACAGCGTTCCTTTGCTCCAATTCCCTTTCTTGCCTGGTTGCTCCAAGCCTCTCGTGTGCCATTATGCTTTGGAATTTATCCAATCATTCCTTTATGCTTCAACGGCAATCAGCTTTCATTCTTTCTTAATCATATCTTTAAAAATCCTTTTGCTCCTCCAACTGATTGGACGATTCTAACTATTAATGATATGAAGTCGCTCAAAATATCATCTCTGCACCAACTTCAAAGAGTAATTTTTAAACCGTACACTGATCAAAGGAGTCCACACTTTCTGTGTATTCATCAAGCAGCACTATTAAATTGAGATTACAATTTTATAGGTTGTTTGAGTCAGATTTTCTGTGTTGTTGCTTTCACTGCTTATGTCACCCATTTCTGGAGATGCTATTCTGTTCTACTATTTGTAGTTTAAAGGAGATGTGGAGGGCAGATTGTTTACACAGAGGGTGACGAGTGGCTGGGACACACTGCCAGGGATGGTAGTTGAAGCTGGTATGTCTGTGGCATTTTAGAGGCTTTTGGATAGACATATGGATACGCGGGGAACAGAGGAAGATGGGTGATGTGGCATCAAGTTCGGCACAGACATTGCAAGTCGAAGGACCTGTTCTTGTGCTGTACATTTATGTTCTACATTCCATAAATATGCACTATGAAATTCAATTTCTCGGCTGCTTTTAAGGAGGATTTTTCAGTGGTCTGAAAATGAACATTTGGGAATCAGTTGCTGAGTGAGTATGTCATGTGCTGGTTACATGCAAAAGCTTGGTACAACTTCAAAGCTCTCAGCATTGCTACATATCTTCCAGTCACTGTGTCTGCAAATTGCTATAAAATACACCTCAGTGACCAATAAATATCTACTTGGTTGGGCAGTCTTGTTGATTTTGCATCAGGAATTATTATTGTAATTTCCACGTTATGGAACTAATGCTCATCTCAGCTGCAAAAGGTTGTGTCAATGAGCAGGCTAGGGATCTATCGGGAAGTCTAGGACTCTTATTCCTTGGAGGGCCGGAGGATGAGGGGTAAATCTTTTAGAACTGTAACAAATTATGAGGAATACATCGGCCAGAATAGAGGAATTGAGAACCAGAGGACATAGGTTTGAGGTGAGGGTAGGAAAGGTTTCACAGGAACCTGAGGGGTAACTTTTTCACACAAAGAGTGGTGGGTGTATGGAACAAGCCGCCGGAGGAGGCAGTTAAGGCAGGAACTATCACAATAAAAGGACTGGACAAGCTAGATGCAGGGAAAATGTTCCCAATGTTGGGCGAGTCCAGAACCAGGGGCCACAGTCTTAGAATAAATGGGAAGCCATTTAAGACTGAGGTGAGAAAAAACGTTTTCACCCAGAGAGTTGTGAATTTGTGGAATTCCATGCCACAGAAGGTGGTGGAGGCCAAGTCACTGGATGGATTTAAGAGAGAGTTAGATAGAGCTCTAGGGGCTAGTGGAATCAAGGGATATGGGGAGAAGGCAGGCGCGGGTTATTGATTGGGGACGATCAGCCATGATCACAATGAATGGCAGTGCTGGCTCGAAGGGCCGAATGGCCTCCTCCTGCACCTATTTTTTATGTTTCTATGTTTAAGAAGCATTTAGACAGGTACATGGACAGGATGGGCTTAGAGGGATATGGGCCAAACGCAGGCAGGCAGTGTAGATATTGGCCGGTGTGGGCAAGTTAAGGCCAAAGGGCCTGTTTCCACACTGTATGACTATGATTGTTAGTTTAAACCATGTAATAAAAATTGCACCGGGCTGGTGGCGAATCAATGGTGTTAATGAGTGTCTAAGAGAAAATAGGCCACAGGGAAATAAGAGGGGAATGAGATTGATGAAGTTCTGAGGGGCAGGATATTCTCATTCAGCTGAATGGTCCGTTTCTATGGCACAAGGAAAGATATTGACTGTTTAATTGCATGATTGAAAGATACAGTATGGAAAAAGGCCCTTTAGCCCACCAAATCCACACCGTCCATCAATCACTCGCTCACACTTATCCCACTTTCATATCCACTCCCTGCACATCAGGGGCAATCTACAGAGGGCCAACTAACCCACATACACGCACGTCTTTGGGATGTGGGAAGAAACCGGAACACCTGGAGGAAAGCCATGTGGTCACAGGGAGAACATGCAAACTCCACACAGACAGCACCTGAGGTGAAGATTGAATCAGGGTCCCTGACATTGTGAGGCAGCACCCCTACCAGCTGCAGCACTTTGCCACCCTGAATTATCTATATTTTCCTTCTTTTCTTTCCTGCTTTGGTAGTGGGGGTGCTGTCCAGGATGGTCTGCTAGGTTTGTCCACCATGTATGCATCTCATACCCCCTGTATTATTTTGTTTCTACCGAAAATAGACACAAAGCCTCCTGTCAAATAACCGTCATGGCTCGTGTTGGCCTATTGCCTGCTAGATTTTGTCCTGCCCCTCTCTTCCAGCTTTCATCCCCCCCCCCCCCAACCCAACCCAACAATGGTCGTTCCAACTCGAAACATCACCAATCCATGTTCTCCAGAGAGGTTGCCTGAGTTACCCCGGCACTCTGTGTTCTCCAGAGAGGCCGCTGTGTTACTCCGGCACTTTGTGTTGTCTTTTGTAAATCATCATCAGTCGTTCATGTTTCTAGATAAGAGTTGGTCTTGGCATCATGTTCGGCACATACATTGTGGGCCGAAGGGACTGCATCAGTGCTGGATTGTTCTGTCTTCGATGAAATGCTGAGCTCGGTAAGAAACTGAAGGACTTTCAATAATAACTTCCAAAAGTGAATTGAATGGAATGAGTTTTCAGAGCTTTAAAGGAAGAGCAGGTACATGAGTTACTTGGACTGATCTTTGAAGAGGCGGCATAGACATAAAGAGCCAAATGGCCTCTTCCTGGACTCCATCCTTCTGCCTCAACATCTCCAAAGGAGGAGAAATCAGAAAATCAGGTTAACAACAGGAACAGCATGGCCCAATGGTGTTTATTGCATTTTACAATGAAGTGAATTGTGACCATCAGAACCATGAGACCACCCCTGCCCTCAACAGCCCCCATCCCAATGGCCTTGCTAACTGCCGCACTGTGCTGCAGGTATAAACTGGTGATGATTTACGTGGATGTTGCCAGGACTCGAGGGCATCAGTTGGTGGGAGAGGTTGGGCAGGCTAAGACTTTATTCCTTGGAGCACAGGAGGATGAGGGGTGATCTTATGGAAGTGCATACAAACACTGTGAAGCAACTAGTAGAGGCATTACCTCACAGCCCCAGTGAACAGGGTTGAAACCTGACTTTAAAGGGCTTGTCCCACTTACGCGACCTTTACAGGTGACTGCCGGCACACCTCATAGGTCACCGAACTTTTCAACATGTTGAAAATTCAGCGGAGACCAGAAAGACACTACAACTCTTCGGCGATCTCTCACGACCAGGCCGTATGGTCGTGAGTGGACTCCAATGGTCGTGAGAGGTCACCCGCAACATGTCATCAAGTGTTGCCTGTATAGTCGTGAGAGGTCTCCTATAGTCGTGAGCCATCTCCAAAGAGTCGTAGCGTCTTTCTGGTCGCCGCGCCTGTAAAGGTTGCATAGGTGGGACAGGCCCTTAACTCTTTGCAGTTTGCATGTTCTTCCTGTAACTGTATGTGTGTCCCTGCGTGCTCCCTCCTACATCCCAGAGACAAGCAAGTTGATCGATTAATTAGCCAATGCCAGTTGCTGTCAGTATGTAGGTGAGTGGTCGAAGATGACTGGAACATGGAAAGAATAAAATGGGAATTAGTGTAGGATTAGGTGTGTTAATCCTGGCTAAATTGGACCAGCTAGGACTTCAAAATGGGGTTAAGTTTCAGGGTTGCTGGGAGATTTGGTCAAATTGGAATTGCTCTCTGCAGAGCTGGGACTGGGTGCGAGAGGTGCCAGAGTGTCTGGAGCTTAGATACAATTTGCAAGCAAAGAATGGGAAGCCTTGCAAACCCTGTCAATCTGGTGCAAAAAGCATAGAGTGGATTGGATGGCTGCAAACCAGAGATTTGGTCAAATTGGAATTGCTCTCTGCAGAGCTGGGACAGGCTGCGAGAGGTGCCAGAGTGTCTGGAGCTTAGATACAATTTGCAAGCAAAGAATGGGAAGCCTTGCAAACCCTGTCAATCTGGTGCAAAAAGCATAGAATGGATTGGATGGCTGCAAACCAGACATACATCTTGTAAATAGTTGTAAATAATGTTGCAGAGTCTGACTTTGCTAAGTGTTGATATGGATGGGGTGTTTTCTGTTAATCAGGGTAAATGTTTCCAAGTTGACTTCATCTCGAAGTCCGTTGTGAATGCAATGCATTGAACTGTTATATCATTGGGTTAGCGAAATGCCTGTTATGTATGGGGTTAATTTATATCTGTAATTGGGTAATTAAGAGAATTTGGCCCCTCGAGATCCCGGGACATATAAAAGTCTGTGGTCACGAGGCTCAGGGTCGATCTTCTGGAAGAGCGCTCAGGACCGCGTAACCTTCTGGAGTGCCTCTGCCTGAGCGAGGCCCAGAGGGCTTGAACAGGCAGACGCAAGGATCTAACCCACGGTGGGATATGTCCAGTGGGTGATCTGTGACGCGCATTTGGTAAAATAAAATGTAGTTGATTCAAGTGCTTGATTCAGTGTTTTTACTGAAACTAGACTGGGGGGAAGCTTAGAAACGAGCAATTATCAGGTGGGTACCACAATGGCGCAGTGGTAGAGTTGCTGTCTTACAGCAGGAGAGGTCCAGATTCAATCCTGACTATGGGTGCTATCTGTGCGGAGTTGGTACGTTCTCCCTGCAACCATGTAGGTTTTCTCCGGGTGCTCTGGTTTCTTCCACACTTTAAAGATACACAGGCGTGTTCGTTAATTTACTTTGGTAAATATTGTAAATTGTCCCTATTGTACAGTACAGTGCTAGCGTACGGGGATCGCTGGTTGGCACGGACTCGGTGAGTCGAAGGGCCGGTTTCCTCACGTTATCTTTAAACTAAACTAAACTAATTGTCGGCATGGAGTCGGTGAACCAATGAGCCTGTTATCATGCTGATTGAACCTAAGAACCTTGACCTTGATCATGCAAGAAAATAATGATGTCTTGGCATTTGAAGCTAATTGGTGGATGTTGTCTATAAAGACTTCAGTAAGGCCTTTGACAAAAATTCCTCATGGAAAATATAGGTTCGACTGTTGGGTATTTGTGCTCATTAGCAAAGGATTGACAAGTGGCCAACGGAAAGCTGTGTATGGTGCTACTGTTTATACGGGTTGGAGGAAAGATGACTATCAATGCCGAGGGATCTGTGTTGGTATCTTTGTTGTTTGTCATGTACCTCTTGGCATAGATGTTAACAATGGATTAGTAATGCAGAATACCAACAAGTGAGGATAATGAAGAGGATTTGTCTGCAGTGATTTAGGCCATTGGAAAAGCTGGGCTTGGAAGATGGAGATGGAACTGATACATGGAGAGATAATACTTGGCAGGACAAACAAATCTAGACGTACAATCATTAGGGAACAGCAATGCACCCCTACAGAGGGACAAGAATAACATGGCTCTTGCCTTGAAAATCTCATATGTCAAGGGTGTGAAAGCTTTTGGTAAGGCTCTTAATTGGCATTGATCAGAAGATCTTGGATTAAGCTGCATCCCAGGTACCCAACACAAGGTCAATTGATTAATATCACATTGCAGTAGAAGTCAAAATTTATCGTCACCTGCTTGTATAACACAGTAGAGGCTCTTCATTTCTGGAATTTGAAATCAATATAATTGAACTTTGAAAGGAGAGTACAATATGGACTTTGATGCCAGCAGCCAGGCTCGTGTTTTTACCCCTCATGGGCACATCTGCGGTTGTGAATGCTGCTATGCCAATGATATGCACTGGTTGCCAGCTGCATTGGGATGTTCTGAATTTGTGGAAGTTTTCATTCAACTTCTACCAGGGACAGTGGAAAATGAAGTGGTGGAGGCAGGTTCATGCGATCATTTGGCATTAAATAGGATCTCTCAACTTATTATTCGATTGGGGCAGGTGGGACTGGGATTTAGTGCAGGTGTAGTTTAGTGTGTTTTCGTGCTTTAGTTATTCGTGTAGATTTTTAAACTAAACTAATTAGATTAGTCTGAACCAATGAGCCTGTTACTAAGTGTGAACCTAAGTTTGGGTCCCTTGACCTTGATCTTCACATGGGAAGCTAATTGGTGTATTTAAAGATCACTCCCCAAAACTTGACAAAACGGAAAGCTGTGTAGCGCTACAGAAAGATATCTCCACCAATGGACGGGACGCACGCACACACACACACACACACGCACACACACACGCACACACACACGCAACAGGACACTGGCCAGACACACACCCTTCATAACACACACAGCACACACAAATCTAGACGGCATCACACAACAGCAATGCACCCTACAGAACAAGAATACATGGCTCACAAATGCTTATGTCAGCTATTGTGCAGTTGGTAAGGCTCTTACTTGGGATCAGAAGATCTTGGGTTAAGCTGCATCCCAGGTACCCAACACAAGGTCAATTGATTAATATCACATTGCAGTAGAACACACACACTGCTTCACACACACACTTCATTTCACACATCATATAACTGAACATTTGAAAGGAGAGTACACATATGGACTTTGACCACAGCCAGGCTCGTGTTTTTACCCTCATGGTCACACTGCGGTTGTATACTGCACATGACTGACACTAGCACATTGGGATGTTCTGAATTTGTAGTCCACTCACTCAGGGACATGGAAAATGCACATGTGCGATCATTGGCATTAAAGATCTCTCAACTTTTATTTGATTGGGGCCTTCCTGGGATTTAGTGCAGGTTAGTTTAGTGTGGTTCAGTTTAGTGTCGTGTAGTTTAGTTTAGATTAGTCTACTAGACTAAGTGTGACCCGTTGGGTCCCAGCTTCACATGGGAGGGCTGGTCCCCCAACACAATATTCCATCTCTCCACCAATGGACGGGATGCACACGCACACACAGACACACACACACTCACACACACACACACACACACACACACACACACACACTCACACACACACACACACACACACACACACACACACACACACACACACACACACACACACACACACACACACACACACACACACACACACACACCACATATATGACACTCACACTTTCTTGAATCTATTCAGATGGCTGAGTGCGGCCTCTCCACTGTGGGGCTTTGGCAGTCAGCGGCAATTCCGCAACCAGCGTGACCTCTGCACTCACCGGAAATTACGCAATCAGCGCGACTTGTCCACTAAGCAGAAGTCATGAAATGAGCCGATTTTGGGACTAAACACAGTCAGACCTAATAAAGCATTTATTCCTTCCTTCCAAACATTTATTCCTTCCAAACAGTCAGACCTAATAAAGCATTTATTCCTTCCAAACACAGACCTAATAAAGCATTTATTCCTTCAAAACACAGTCAGACCTAATAAAGCATGTATTCCTTCAAAACACAGTCAGACCTAATAAAGCATTGCAGTTTCAAGCACAGGCAGGGCAGCAGGCCAAACAACTCATGGCATTGTCATTTCATTTCATTTCATTTCCAATTAAGCATTGCACTTTCAACCACAGGCAGGGCAGCAGGCCAAACAAGTCATGGCATTGTCATTTCATTTCAGGACTGTGAGTAAGATGGCCAAATTTCACAGCGACACAGAGTGGCGTTTTTTTTTTTAATCAATATACAGCACAGACAGGAAATGGTCTAGATGAGACTTTTAATTATATAGATATTAGTTTAGCATAGTTTAGTTTAGTTTAGATAAGTTTAGTTTAGTTTAGAGACACATTGCAGAGATAGGCCCATCGGCCCACCATGTCCGCTCCGACCGGCGATCACGCCTCAAACTAGCTCTATCCTACATACACTAGGGACAATTTACAATTTGACCAACCCAATTAAGCTACAAACCTGTATGTCTTTGGAGTGTAGGAGGAAACGGAGCACCCGGAGAAAGCCGAGGTGGGCACGGGGAGAACGTACAAACTCCTGCACAGACAGTGCCCATAGTCAGGATCAAACCTGGGTCTCTGACGCTGTAAAACAGCAACTCTACCGCTGCACCAACCATAACACCAGATGGAAAGAAAGAACACAGAGGTTGGCCACAAACAAAGTTGTCAATCTCTGCATTGCAGATTAATGACATAGAAATCAATTAAAACAAATTATAATGAATTTAAATAAATAATCCCTATTCCTCCATATATCTCTCTTCTTGACATCAAATTACATTGTGTAGTGTAACATTTTTATGTTCTATGTGATCTAATTTCAATCACTGCCTTTCATCTTATATTTGATCTGTGCCCTCGTGTTCTGGACCTTTATGTTGCAGGGGTCTATCTGCTTTGTCTCATTCCTTCATAATGTTTAGTAAGAGCACATTGATGTGTAATGAACAAAGACCCAGTTTATGAATCTTGTTTGTTTAAATTCAAAATTTAATTCTTATCACCTACTCAATTGCTCAATATGATATCCAAACCTAACAATGCTGCTGCACTGCCATATTTTGATGATGAACCATGTTATTCAAACATTTGGCTCCAGAGAGTCCACGAGTGGAGAACAAAGAAAAAGTCAGTCAAAGCACAATGTGAATGTCATGTTGGCAGTGTGTGTGAGGAGAGGGTGAGAGAGGGATATAGAAAGAGAGAAAGACAGAGGGACAGGCAGCATCTCTGGAGAGAAGGAATAGGTGATGTTTTGGGTCGAGACCCTTCCTCAGTCAGAAGAGGGTCTCAACCTGAAACGTCACCCATTCATAGAATCGTAGAAACATAGAAAATAGGTGCAGGAGTAGGCCATTCGGCCCTTCAATCTGATCATGGCTGATCATTCAAAACCAGTATCCCGTTCCTGCTTTCTCCCCATATCCTTTGATTCCGTTCGCCCTAAGAGCTATATCTAACTCTTTCTCCTTTCTCTTTCATTCCTTCTCTCCAGAGATGCCGCCTGTCCCATTGAGTTCTTCCAGTATTTTGTGTCTATCTTCGGTCTAAAATGTACCATGCATCTGCAGTTCCTTCCTACACAGCGAGAAAATGGAAAATGATTGAAAACAAGTAATGATAATTAATTAAATAATTACTTCAATGAATGATCTTCTTCCTTCAATCCACTGCTTTTTCATGCACGATTTGTACTATTTTGTAGTGTATATTTACGCATAGACATTGGTGTAACTACGACAGACACAGAATGCTGGAGTAACTCAACGGGCCAGACAGCATCTCTGGAGAAGAGGAATAGATGACGTTTCCTGTCGAGACCCTACGTCAGACTATGTTACTATGTGTGTGTTCACAAAACCAGAGGTCCAGTCTGCCTCAAAAGCTTAAATATTCAGCATGCATAATGGAAGTACACCTTACCCTCTTTGCATTCATGAAGGCATTACACTTTTGTATACATTGGCCTCTTTACACCTTTACTTACACAGTTTCTTTACACACCATATAAGGAGATGCAGATTCACATTCTCATTTATTGTCACATGCACCAATTAAGGTACAGTGATATTTGAGTTACCATGCAGCCATACAATTAAAAGAACACAACACAATTAAAATGAAGGATAGAACTTAACATAAACGCACACCACAGTGGTCACTGTGATGGAAGGCAATAAAGTTCAGTCAGTCTTCCTCCTATTGCTCACCCATGTTTGGGGCCTTGAACCCTCTGCAGTCGCCGGTCCCACGGCCCCACGGTCTAGGCCTGATGTACAAGCCCTCTCGTCTGGAGTGACATGGCAGAGTAAAACTTTGATATCTCTGCTCCTTTCCCAACATCCTTGATAAGGTGTGATGTTTGTTAAAAGATTCCAATCTCACCTAGTGAATTACCATGCTCCACAACTCTGCCATGTGTCATATGAAATGTATGTGCAATGTTTTAGATTTACAGACTATCTTCACTTTAGTTTTGTTTCGTTTAGAGATACAGCATGGAGACAGGCCCTTCAGCTCACCCCGTCCACGCCGACCATCGATCACCCACTCACACTAGTTCCATGTTAATTAACTCATCCCCCCCCCCCCCCCCCCCCCCCCCCCCCCCCCCCCCCCCAACCACACACACACAGCAGTATACTTGCGGAGGTCAATTAACCTACAAACCCGCACGTCTTTGGGATGTGGGAGGAAACTGGAGCAGCTTGAGGAATACCACGGCAGTCACCGGAAGAACGTTCAAACTCCACACAGACAGCAGCCAAGGTCAGGATCAAACCTAGCTCTTTAGTGATGAGAGGCAGCAGCTATACCTGACATTTGACCACTTCATTCAACCTGCTCCTTTTTGCAAGATTAAACAATTCTTATGCTGACTCCAGAATGCTGATGCTATCCAAGGACTGCTCTCACCCCAACCAAGGACTGCTCTCACCCCAACCATGGACTGTTTACCCTCCTACCATCCGGGAGGCGCTACAGGTCTCTCCGTTGCCGAACCAGCAGGTCGAGGAACAGCTTCTTTCCGGCGGCTGTCACTCTACTCAACAACGTTCCTCGGTGACTGCCAATCACCACCCCCCCCCCGACACTTATTATTATTTATTCAAATCGTTTGCTATGTCGCTCTTCCAGGGAGATGCTAAATGCATTTCGTTGTCTCTGTACTGTACACTGACAATGACAATTAAAATTGAACCTGAATTGTAATAAGTTGAGCAATAGACTTTTGGTTTCTACATATCATGAATAAATTAAACTTAAGTAACACCTTTAAAGTATTGAACATCTCATGAAGTTACGAGAAGCAATTCTTAGGCAAATATCTGATACTCACTCACTGAAAGATGTCAGGATGGTTTATGTTTATTAGAGTCATAGAGTCATAGAGTGAGAGTGTGGAAACAGGCCCTTCAGCCCAACGCGCCCACACCGGCCAACAATGTCCCAGCTACACTAGTCCCACTTGCCTGTGCTTCCAAACCTGTCCTACTGCAATTTACACAAAAAGTCGGGGGGGGGGGGGGGGGGGGGGGGGGAGACTGTTGCTGGGGTTATCCTGCTTCTGGGGGGGGATATATGAAGCTGCTGGTTTAACTGCCAGCGGCACAGTACTTACTGCCGTCCGCTCCACGCATCCCGCAGTCTACGGAGCAGGTTCTCAGGTCGTTCCCTGTATTCCACGGGCTCCGGAGCGACAGCTGTCCCGGTGTCCCCGGCACCAATATGAAGCCACTGGCACCACCGCCAGCGGCTCGAAGGCGAATCCGCTGCCATCCGCTCCCCGCTTCCCGCGGTTTCTCGAGCGGGTTCTCCACCAATATGAAGCCGCTGGTTCTACTGCCAGCGGCTCAAAGGTGAATTTACCACCGCTCGCTACCCGCATTCCGCGGTTCCGAGCGCCTAGGTCCGTGGGCGGGATTCCCCGTAACCGGGGTTCCCTGAAGTCCGAGACTGGGATTTCCCCTCTGTCCCGACTTAGCCCCAGACTTTTAGAAGGATCTCTAAGTAGAGGTTCCTGCAAGAAGATTTCAAAACCTGACAGTATTTAAAAAAACTTACCTCAGGTCTGTTGCTGGCAGGAGAATAACGTTCACCCTGCCAGTCGTCACGCAATGCGATAGGGGTCTTCACGTAGTCACTCACGTGACTTTGAAGTAAAATTATATTCATTCATTCACTCATCACTCCTTGGATTCCATGTGATCTAACCTTCCAGAGCAGCCTACCACACGGAACCTTGTTGAATGTCCATGTGTACAACATCTATAGCTCTCCCTCATCAACCTTTTTGGTCACGTCTTCAAAAAAATCAATCAAATTTGTGAGACATGACCTCCCTCGTACAAAACTGTGCTAACTATTCCTAATCAGCCCTTGCCCATCCAAATGTCTGTATAACCTATCCCTCAGAATATGCTCCATTATTGTCACATGTACTGAAGTGCTGGCCGGACTATCTTTGATCGGACTTTACTGGACTTCATCTTGCATGTTATTCAAGTTATTCCCGTTATCATGTATCTGTACACTGTGGATGGCTCGATTGTATTGTCTTTCCGCTAACTGGTTAGCATGCAACAAAAGCTTTTCACTGTCCCATTACACTAAACTAACTAACTAGCAGTGAAAAGTTTTGTTTTGCATGCTATCCAATCTTATGTGCAGTTCCGAATAAATTTATTTATGTCTACAAAGCCCTTAACGGGCTTGCCCCCACCTACATCAAAAGTCTGCTTACCCACCACACCACCTCCAGGTCCCTCAGATCGGCTGACGTGGGGTTGCTGTACATCCCACGGTCCAGGTATAAGCTCAGGGGGGACCGCGCCTTTGCAGTTGCAGCTCCTAGACTGTGGAACAGCATCCCTCTTCCCATCAGAACTGCCCCCTCCATCGACTCCTTTAAGTCGAGACTTAAAACTCATCTTTACTCTCAAGCCTTTCTTGACATCCTCTGAGGGAGGGTTATATGTATGTATTTATGTATGTACTTAATCTATGAACCAATGCTGTATAACGTTAGTAACTCCACCAATGTAAAGCACTTTGGCCAAAGAGGGTTGTTTTTTAAATGTGCTATAGAAATAAATGTGACTTGACTTCTCAGATAATACTATACATTAATACAATGGGGTAAAACTCAAGTACAATAGATAGAACAAAGGGAAAGATTCAGTGCAGCATATAGTTGCCAGTATTGGAGTGCATCCGATCCACAGACAAAGTCCAATGTCTGCAATGGGGATGTTTGTTCGGACACTGGGCCTGATCTTGTGGGCTTACATCACCCACACATAACTGCTGCCCATGGTCATCAGCATGGCCATACATACCTGGTCCATAACATCGAGGCTGCGCGGTGGTGCAGTGGTAGAGTTGCTGCCTTACAGTGCTTGCAGAGCCGGAGACCCGAGTTCGATTCCGACTACTGGTGCTATCTGTGCAGAGTTTGGACCTTCTCCCCGAGGCCTGCAAGGGTTTTCTACGAGATCATCGTTTTCCTCCCACACTCCAAAGGCGTAGGGTTTTGTAGGTTTGACTTGGTCTAATTGTAATTTGTCCCTAGTGTGTGTAGGGTAGTTAATGTGCGGGGATCACTGGTTGGTGTGGACTCGGTCGGTCGAAGGCCTGTTTCCATGCTGTATCTCTAAACTAAACTAAAAAGATGTGTAGGAACAAGTGCAGATGCTGATTTACACCAAAGATAGACACAAAATGTTGGAGTAACTCATCAGGTAAGGTAGCATCACTGGAGAAAAGGAATAGGTGGTGTTTCAGGTTGAGACCCTTGAGCTAGAGAACCTATTTGGTGATGCCCTGATGCAAAGTTGGACAAGAATTGAGGTTCAATGGGGCATTAAGAGTTAGGTTTGGTCATCAAATGGGTGTGAGCTCATGATCTGCCAGTGGGCAAAGTGTGGTGGGGCTCCAGACTGTGATTGGGATGTATGTGTGGACTGGAGTCGGCTGGACTTGTAATGGATGGCAGATGGAGAAGATTGGTTCTGGGTGTTCTGGGATGAGGAGGTTGGAGAAGGTCAACCTAGAGATTGGGAGGGAGGGGTATTGGAAGTTTGGGATAGAGGTTAGTGGAGGAAAGGATGGGAGAGTGTTCTCCTAGTAATTACAGGATGGTGAACTGGTTAATTTGCATAACTGGTGCACAGAGAAGTTTGTGGGATGGGGCTGTCTAAGGGCAGGAGTGGTATAGTCTGAGGGATAGGGATGTAAGGCTGTGCCACAAAAAAGAGTAAGCAATTTACTTGAGGACCCAGTTCTTGTCTCAACACAAGACCATGGCTGAGATTGCTCTGACAGTACATCCACTGATAATAGAATGCAAACTTCCTGTCTGCCATAACGTTATAAACTTCAGGGAATTCTGAAATATTATAAAGGAACAGTTTCTCATTGGAGTTAACAATTCACTATAAATATGCACAAGCAAATATACTGTGTGCTTGACAGCTTTGGGCAACATTGCTGATATTAATCACATGTGTTTTTTTAGCTTGGTTTACTTTAGTTTACAGATACAGCATGAAACAGGCCCTTCAGCCTCCCTAGTCCATGCTGACCATTGATAACATATTCACACAAGGTCTATGCTATCCCACTTTCGTATCCACTCCCTACATACTACGGGTAATTTTACTGTGGAAAATTAACCTACAAACCCGCTCGTCTTTGGGATGTGGGAGGAAGCTGGAGTGCCCGAGGTAACCTCCATGCTCACATGGAGACCGTGCAAACTACACATGGACAGCACCCAAGGTCAGAATCAAACCTGGGTCTCTAACGCTGTGAGGCAGCAGCTCTACCAGCTGTGCCATTGTGCTGCCCTCAACTTCATAAAGTCATAAGTGATAGGAGCAGGATTAGACCATTCGGCCCATCAAGCCTACTCTGCCATTCAATTCTGGCTGATCTATTACTACTGCCTTACCCCATTTTCTGCCTTCTCCCCATAACCTCTGACACCCATCTTGTGAAAAGAATCAATCCAAGCACTGAAATGGTTAACCTGACATTTCCACTGCCCTTTCATTTGGAAACATGCCGTGCATCAGTGATCTTGCACTTTATCAGACGGATTGCTTCACTTGAAATGGTGTCTGATGTAAGCCTACCCTTCTCTAGAACTTCAAAGGAGAATTTGTGCTCTTTAGCTTTCATGAGAACATGACGTTGGGGGAACTAATTCCAGAGGACCAAGTGTTTAAATTAAATTAAATTAAAGAGTGAAGATTATCTAACCCACTCAAACTCTTCTAATGGTTGCAGTACTCAATTGTTCATTCAAAAATATAGCACAGCCAGTCTGGTAAGTAATTGTGTCGGAAGGAACTGCAGATGCTGGTTTAACCCTAAGATGGGCACAAAAAGCTGGAGTAACTCAGCAGGTTAGGTAGCATTTCTGGAGAAAAAGAATAGGTGACATTTTGGGTCAAGACCCTTCTTCAGTCTGAGAGTCAGGGGAGAGGGAAATGAGAGACATCACTGTCTAAATCTCTCATTTCCTTCTCTCCTGACTCAGACTGAAGAAGGGTCTCGACCTGAATGTCCACCTACAGTATGAATTGCATCTGGAAGAAGACACCTCCAGTGTAGCATTCACTGACTTATTGACCCCAGGTGACATAGTGGTTGAAATAAATTATGGTTCTCAAATCCACATGGAGTGTCTCGGCTTCAATCTTTATAATCCATTCCATTCCTTCTCTATTGCAATACATTTTTTTTCTTCTTTTTTAAATATGCTTCCAAGTATTTTGGCTCTAATCTGCCATTCCATTGAATTTCCTGGTATTCTACAGGAAATCAGTAAAGTTTCCTTTTGAACTTGCGTTCCCTTGGTTTGCTCTCGTGAGTCAATAGGAGGGAACGTTCCAGCCTTAACATTTTTATGCTGTGCTGCTTCAGACCACTGCTCAGCTGTGCTTCAGGAAAGTGAATCCATTGTAGGGCGGCACAATGGCACAGCGGTAGAGTTGCTGCCTTACAGCGCCAGAGACCCAGGTTCAATCCTGCCTATGGGTGCTGTCTGTACAGAGTTTGTACGTTCGCCCCGTGACCTGCGTGGGTTTCCCCCGGGTGCTCCGGCTTCCTCCCACATTCAAAAGACGTACAGGTTTGTAGGTTAATTGGCTTCGGTAAAATAAAATAGTAAATTGTCCCTCGTGAGTAGGTTAGTGTTAGTGTGCGGGAATTGCTGGTCAGCGTGCACTCATTGGGCGAACGGCCTGTTTCTGCACTGTTTCTCCAAACTAAAAATTAAAGAACCATGATGATTGTTCACTTGCCCACTCCCGCCCTCCCCCCATTCCCCCCCCTGATTAAAGTCAGTTTCATGAGAGTTGGCTGGTCACTATAAGTTTAGTTTAATCCAGAGATACAGCATGGAAATAGGCCCTTCGGCCCACTGAGTCCACACCCACCGTTGATTACCCATTCACACTAATTCTATATTGTTCATTATGCAGCTCTGTAGAACTCTGTAGAGCTCCGTGGGCAGCCATGGTGGTGCAGCGCTAGAGTTGTGCCTTACAACGCTTGCAACGTCGGAGACCTGGGTTCGATCCTGACTGCGGGTGCTGTCTGTATGGAGTTTGTACGTTCTCCCCATGACCACATGGGTTTTCTCCACGATCTTTGGTTTCCTCCCACACTCCAAAGACGTACAGGTTTGTAGGTTAATTGGCTTGGTGTATGTGTGAATAGTCCCTAGTGTGTGGGGATCACTGGTCAGTGCGGACTCGGTGGGCCTGTATCTCTAAACTAAAATTAAACTTTGCTTAGGCCGCCTTTGGAAAATTGCATGCAATTCTGGACACCTCTTTACAGGAAAGATGTGGAGGCTTCAGTTAAGAGTGCAGAGGAGGTTTATCAGAATGCTGTCTGGATTAGATGGTTTCACCTACTGGGAGACATTGAATAGATTTGGATTGTTATCTCTGGAACGTCAGAGGTTATGGGGAGACTTGATAGAAGTGTATAAAATTATGAGAGGCATATTGTAGATAGGGTAGAAACTTTTACCCAGGGTTGAAATGTCTATCACTACAGGACCCTAGCCATAAGGGGAGAGGGGGAATGTTTAATGGAGCAGTGGGGGGGCGATTTCTTTACACAGAGATTAGTGGGAGCCTGGAACTCACCTCCTGGGCTGGTGGTGGAGGCAGGTACAATAGTGGTGTTTAAGAAGCTTTTGGATAGGTACATGGAAGTGCATGGATCGTGTACAGGCAGATGAGATCAGTTTAATCATGCTCGGCACAAACATCGTGGGGTGACGGGGCCATTCCAGTGCTGTACTGTCCTATGTCGGCGTCGGAAGCCACGTACTCCAGTAGGGAATCGGCCGTTCCAGCCGTCCCAGCCGCTGTGAGGACTCTCCCGACGCCGGAGCAACACCACCCGACGAGAACGGCCAGGAACATCGGGCCTCTGTAGAGGCAACTGTGGAGGCCTCAATAGGCCTGACTACGGGAGAACTGGGGATGGGGACTGGACATTGTGCCTTCCCCCACAGTGGTAACCATTGTGGGGGGATGTTTTTTTGTGTGTAACTGATTATTTTATTCTGTGTCCAAGATGGCTGCCGGAAGGGAGAGTGTACGCTGGCGCGCTTTAGCTGCCGCTGCTCTCTCTTCATATTGTGTTTTTGATTTTTGTCTTTGGATTGAATTCTGTCTTTAATTTGTGTACTGGTGATGTCTTTACTATTTATTTCATTCCGCTTACATGTTTTTACTCTATTTGCTAAATTTTGTAAGGTGTCCTTGAGACTCTTGAAAGGCGCCCATAAATAAAATGTATTATTATTATTATGTGTTCAAGAAGGAACTGCAGATGCTGGAAAATCGAAGGTACACAAAAATGCTGGAGAAACTCAGCGGGTGCAGCAGCATCTATGGAGGTCCATAGATGCTGCTGCACCTGCTGAGTTTCTCCAGCATTTTTGTGTACTGTCCTATGTTCCATGTTATCCCACATTTTCATCCACTCCCTACTTGGGGTGATTTTTGGGATGTCTGGGGATGTGGGAGGAAACTGGAGCCACTGAAGGAAACCCATACGGTCACAGGGTGAACATGCAAACTCCACACAGACAGCACACAGACAGCGAATGCAGCGCCGGAGACCCGGGTTCGATCCCGATTACGGATGGTGTCTATAGAGTTTGTACTTTCTCCCCATGACCTGCGTGGATTTTCTCCGAGATTTTCGGTTTCCTCCCACACTCCAAAGGCATACAGGTTTGTAGGTTAATTGGCTTGGTAAATGTAAAAATTGTCCCTAGTGGGTGTAGGATAGTGTTAATGTGCAGGGCTGTGCGGACCCGGTGGGCCGAAGGGCCTGTTCCCACACTGTCTAAGCTAAACCGGAGAGAGAGATCACCCTACAGCGAGTATTGGTGTGGTCACTGCTGAACCCAGCATCATCTCCAACCCCACAATATCTTGAAATGTAATAAATGTAATGCTTGTTGTGTCCTGGGATAGGTGCCAGTGCAGGGTGAGGTGTTGTTGCTGGAGTGTTGCCAAGTCATTAATGTCTGCTATAAAGTCTGATCTACTCCCACGACATGCACTGCTCATGTATTTTAGAGATTTAGAGACACAGCGTGGAAACAGGCCCTTCGGCCCACCGAGTCAGCGCCAACCCAGCGATCCTCGCACATTAACACTATCCTACACCCACTAGGGACAATATACATTTATACCAAGCCAATTAACCAACAAACTTGTACGTCTTTGGAGTGTGGGATGAACCGAAGATCTCGGAGAAAACCCACGCAGTCACGGGGAGAACGAACAACCTCCGTACAGACGGCAAACCCAGTCGGGAATGAACCCAGGTCACTGGCACTGTAAGTGCTGTAAAGGCACTTCCAGAGTTACTCACAAACTCTCCCGAGTTTTCCCCTTGATTCGAACTCGGAGAATTACGGAAATCGCCGTTCGTAGACACTCGGGGCTATTTTTTTAAACCCGTGGACATTTTTCAACGTTAAAAAAACTTCCTACGTTCCTACGGCTGACATTACGAGCTGCTACGAAACATCTACGGACTCCTACGGGCTCGCTACCGACATTACTCGACATTCCCCGAGTTCGAATCAAGGGGAAAACTCTCTAACTCGGTAACTCGGGATAGTGGGACAGGGCCCTGAAGGCAGCAGCTCTACCGCTGCACCACCGTGCCGCGCTGATAGTGCCGCCCATTGTGTTAATAATGTCATCTCATTCCACACACAACTTAAACTGGAATGTTAAATATAGCATATTTGTTACTGCACATTCACAGCATAGTAAACAGGGTAAAATCTTTGGTGGACAAAAATGCTGGAGAAACTCAGCAGGTGAGGCAGCATCTATGGAGCGAAGGAAATAAGTATTAAACCTTTGCCTGTACTCAATCCAGCAACAGTGTAAGGAACTTCTGAAGCAAGAATAGGTGGTTTGTCTTTGTACAAGTCCTCAACAATCCCTGGGCCTCGTAAGACTTATTTTTTCTTCTGAGAAAAAGGATTTTACACAGCCTCTTAAAGCAAATCCCAGCAAACACCAAAATATATAATCTAAAATCTGGAAATACTACAGCAGTTAAGAATGTTTTTCTGTTTTTATTTCAGATTTCCTCAATATTTATATTGCCTAATATCACACATCAATGATGAAATATCTGTCAATGTCTACTTTCCATTATCCGGCAGCTCGGAACTAGTGGGATAAATATGGTAGAAAGAATAGGCCACCCACTGAATTCCAAGGTTAGTTTACTTTAGTTTAGTTTAGTTTAGTTTAGTTGGAAGGTTCAGCGTGGAATCAGGCCCTTCGGCCCACCGAGTCCGTGCCGACCAGCCATCCCGGGTCTATTTCCCTGCTGTTTGACTGTAATTGTGAGTCTATGTGGTTGAATATGTGCAAGATGGATGTGAAGGGTGTAGGAAGGAACTGCAGATGCTGGTTTCCACCGAAGATCGACCCAAAATGCTGGAGCAACTCAGCGGATCAGGCAACAACTCTGGAGAAAAGGTATAGGCGACGTTTCAGGTCGAGATCCTTCTTCAGACCCGAAACGTCACCTATTCCCTTACTCCAGAGATGTTGACTGGCCTGTTGAGTTATTCCAGCTATTTGTGTCTATGTATATGGAGGGGCTAAGCAAGGATCCTGGACCACTCTCAGGAGCTGATTTATCTGCATCAAGAACATGAGTGTCACAGCAGGTGAATGGGACTCTGGTCTTCATCTCCACAAAGATTTAATTTTGCCTAGAGCCATCTCCATTATTATCATTTGCCTGTAAACATTTTTCTTTCTAATTTTTGTGTATTACTATTAATAAATGTTGAATGTAGGCAAGATCAGCAATTCCAATCCTTACCATTTAATATGGTTCATCCCACAATAAGTTTACCATTTACACTCAAAACACTACAGGTTTCCTTTCTAAGATTTATTTCCTGATCCATTCAGAATTTACGCTCAGTTCAGGATTAGTTTGTGCAAAATCTAGTCAAGCTGGAGCCCTTTGGAGTGAACAATATGTATTCTTGATAGACACAAAATGCTGGAGTAACTCAATGGGACAGGCAGCATCTCTGGAGAGAAGGAATGAGTTACGCTTCGAGTTGAGGCCCTTCTTCAGTCTGAAACGTCACCCATTCCTTCTCTCCAGAGATGCTGCCTGACCCACTGAGTTCCTCCAGAATTCTGTGTCTATCTTCCTTTTATCGATTTCTTATAAGCATATGGTGCAACACAACCATAGGAATAAAATGTTTCAGAATCAGGTGGCCAGTGGCCTGGAACATAAAATAGGTGTATAGCTCTCAATCTCCTTTTTCCTTTTCTTCTTTTATTTTTCCTTTTTCTTTTTCGCCTCTTTCTCCTTCTACTTCTTCCTTCTTCTTCCTTCTTTTAGACTATCTTTCTATCTCACGCACCGCTTATGTCAATCTCTTCTTTTCTACTCTTGTCTTCCTTATTCCTGTTTTGCTATTCAATTAAAAATATAAGAAGTTGTATATGAAATGTAATATGTCGACAAGTATTAGGTATTGAGGTACCATAGTACTTAATTCTAACAAAAATAAATATTTAAAAAAAAAATAGTAATAATTTCGCTCATTTCAGGATTAGTTTGTGCAAAATCTAGTCAAGCCCTCGAGGAGCCCTTTGGAATGAACAATATGTATTCTTGATAGACACCAAATGCTGGAGTAACTCAATGGGACAGGCAGCATCTCTGGAGAGAAGGAATGTGTGACGCTTCGAGTCGAGACCCTTCTTCAGACTGAAACATCACCCATTCCTTCTCTCCAGAGATGCTGCCTGACCCGCTGAGTTCCTCCAGAATTCTGTGTCTATCTTCGGTGTAAACACGCATCTGCAGTTCCTTCCTACACACACTATTTATTCATGACCCTGCTCACACCAAACAAGCAAGCAGATCAGGAATCAAACATCTCTGGTTTCCTTTGACTTTGTTATAAAATATTGTCAGATCTCAGAAAGAGAACGTTTGTGTCATTGATTAACTGTTCATGCGGAGAAGGCAAGGAAAGTAGTCGCTCTGTTAATGCCACAGTATTGATCAACTGCAAGGTCATTTGTTTTGGGTCACAATGCACTCACCTACTGTATGTATTAATGTAAGTCTCTCTTGCTTATCAATACGGGTCAAAATAATGGAATACTGTGCAAACAAAATGGTTCTGAGTTGCCAAATAATGGAAAAGCTGATGCTGTGACGGATATTTGTTGGAGGATGGATGATGTGTGATGTAAAAGCTACATAAATATTGTGGAGTTTTCCAGGATTTGCTTTGACAGGCTGAGTAAAATCCTTTACTCCAGAGAATAAAATGGTTTGATAAAGCTAATGGATTGTGCCCAGCTTAAGGAAAGACCAAACAACCTATTCTTGTTTCAGTTGTCCCTTGTGCATTTGTAAAAGTCAATATCAACTGTATGTTGTCAAATTTTAAGCATAAAAGTGAAGGCCCAGCTTGCGTTGATAATTCCTCTCTCCATTTATAATATTAAATCTCACTCCCTCTCCATTTAAACAGGAACACTTTTAGCAATTGTAATTGGATTTTGTTCAGGTGATGATTCTAAATCCCTTTCCCGACTAAACGATTTTGGTTTAAGTTACATTTGTGTGGGGTGAGATTGAAATATTGTCGCAAGATTGGTGACATATCTGCATATCATCATCGGCGGTCACTCGAAGCAACTATGACTGTCCTCTCATGGAGGACACCTGTGCGTGACTTTGATTAACGTGGGGAGACTGGTGCACAGATGGCTGCCCCATGGTCCTTGACAGATCTGGGTCAGGATCCAGTGGCATGGAGTCCAAGATGGCCGGTGACCCTTTTCTGCTGCAGCCTTCATCCGCCTTTCCAGCCGTTGTGACGCTCCACTAAAGTCAGCCATCATCCTCCGTCTGTTCCACCGTTGAGGTCTTGGTTGGATTGCTCTTTGTCAGAGACCTCCCCCTCGACCTTACCACCATGGGTGACCCTACCAGGAGCATAGCTCCAGATGGCATCGCTCTCAGGATCACAGGACCACACAAGTTTCTCCACCACGACAAGGTGACAATCCACGGAGACATCCCTGCACATACTGGATGTTGATCTTAACTTTAGCAGCTACCTGTCCATTCCACTCTGGCTACCTCTTTGTGGTCTTTGAATGATAATAAAAGTAGGGAGAGATATAGAGCAGGCTCCTGATTAATTTTCCCACATTTTAAACCATTGGAAATGTCAATGGCTCAGTAAAGGACACAAAGTGCTGGAGGATCTCAGCTGGCCAGGCAGCATCTCTGGAGAACTTAGATGGGTAATGTTTTGGATCTGGACCCTTGTTCAGACCAGAGATGTTACTTGACCTGTTGAGTTACTCCATCACTTAGTGTCCATTTGTGTAAACCAGCATCTGCCATGCTTTGTTTTTACTGAATGACTCTGACTTTAGATGGCACCTGCAAAGATGCATGGAGCAGTTATAGAATCAAAGAGTCAGCCAGTCATCGAGTTGTGCAGGCTAATGGCCACCACATCTATGACAATCTTTTGCCCATCTACACTAATCCCATTTCCCTGCATTAGGTCTTTATCCTTCTATGCCTCTGCAATTTAAGTGTATGTTTAAATGTCTTGTAAATGTAGTGATTGTATCTGCTTCCATCAACTGCTCTGACTATGATTACCAGACGTCACCCCTCCCCGTGTTACAAACTTTCCCCACATATTTTCTTTAAAACTCCATCCAGCAACCTTCAAAATGTGCCCTATTGTTTTAGGTATCCCTTCTATGGGAGAAAGATACTGACTATTCCTCCATTATGTCCCAAGATGAGTCTTTCCATTCTAGGTTTGTCTGAAGAAGGGTCCCGACCCACAACATCACCCATCCATGTTCTCCAGAGATGCTGCCTGACCTGCCGAGCTACTCCAGTGCATTGTGTCTTCCTACGAATGAAAATCCTGATAATTGGATGTCACTGTGCTTATACAGGGGGCTTTTACACAATACACATGAGAAGTGTGAAGAATCCCAGAACTACAATGGTGGATTTCACGGTCGATATTATAAGCCCTGGTTTTCATTCATATTTAATTTTTCATAGAAAATGGGTCATGTAGTGCAGGAAAATGTGGTTGCGTGTAATCCAATTTCTAGGCAAAGATCTATTTCCTTTGTCTTGATTAAAAAAACGTAAGTAGATCCTGCAACATTTTTCACCATGATCGCAACAATCCTTTGAAACCAGCAGAAAGGCAAAGATATGAATAGGCATAGTTTTTCAATGTAGGACAGAACTGCAGATGTTGGTTTACACCGAAGATAGACACAAATTGCTGGAGTAACTCAGCGGGTCAGGCAGCCTCTCTGGAGAAAAGGAATAGGTGACTATTTCAGACTTGAGTAGGGTCTCGACCCGAAGCGTCACCTACTCCTTTTCTCCAAAGACGCTGCCTGACCCGCTGAGTCAATCCAGTTTTTTGTGTCTATCTTTGGTTTAACAGCGTCTGCTGTTCCTTCCTACACTTAGGTTTAAAGGTTAATTGGCCCCTGAAAAAAATTGCCCAAAGCCAATAGACACAAAAAGCTGAAGTCTGAAAACACCCAGTCTGAAGAAGGGTCTCGACCTGCAACATCACCTATCGTCCTCCAGAGATGCTGCCTGACCTGCTGAGTTACTCCAGCATTTTGTGGCTATCTTAACCATAGTTTGGCTGTACACATGGAAAGTACCGATAGATACGGTGAAACTAATAATGCAACTTCAATCCCTGATAGATTGGTGATCATTTTTATTTGCATCCATGCTAATCAAAAATGGTTATGTTGACCAAACATATGTGTTGGAGCCCCCTGGCCATCACTGGAGCCCCTGGCCATCACTTTCCCTGTCACATTCAGAGAGCGCAGGAAGACACTGCCTGTGTCTCAGCCAGACATCACTAATTGCACTGTGATGTCTGTGGCCTTTCTGACCCAAGCTTAAAGGAATGTCTCAGCTGCCACAGTCAGGAGTCATTAAAACTATTTTTGGGGCATTCTTCACTCCGGGAGAGGTGCTTTTGTGTTGTGGCGGCGTGGTCAAAGAGGCAGTATCCTTTTTCTGTTTGCCAAAATAGCCTGATTGTCAAGAGGTGGTTTGGAAAAAAAAAAGGTTTTACACAGAGTTATCCAGTCACTTCAAAACACTTCAGAGAATTTTAACTAAATCTTATCTTAAGTTACACTGAAGAATTCCATTATGTGATTTCTCCAACATTCTTGTAAACAGCGTTAGCGAAGAAACAAATGTGTGTTATGCTCATTCTCATCCTCTCTTTAGCAGCCTTTTTTTTTATAAGCAGTATTCTGTCATGTTGACTTTTGTCGTAACATGGCTACATTATCATCTGAAGCAAATGATCCTTCGTAAATCACTCAATTAACCAAAAAAACCGACAGAATTTGAAGAGGTTATTTTTCCCATTGAGTTAACTAAAGTTAGAATGGAAAGCCACATTCAGTTTTCTTACTACATCCATATTCCAGACCAGTTTTTAAAGTATGAATGTATAAATACTATCGCTGACCTAGATGCAAGTGAGCGGTCAGTCATGAAAAGGACATCCATTTATTTAGTTTTGATTTTAGTTTAGTTTAGAGATACAGCACGGAAACAGGCCCTTCGACCCACCGTCCACACCGACCAGCGATCCAGAATACTAAAGGGCCTGTCCCACTAACGCGACTTTTCAGCGACTGTCTTCGACCTTCAAGCCCGTGGGCACTCGCCTGAAAAACCTCGAGCTGGATCGACCGTCAGCGATGAAACCGCGAGCTGGATCGACCAACCACACACAAGCACACACACACAAACACATCGCAAAGGCGGGGGCCAGGGAAAGCGGGGGAGCGCTGTCTGAAATTCACAAATGCAAAGAAGAGGAAGATAAAAGATGGCTGGCACATAATGGTAAGTCCTTTAGAGAGCACGGGGGGGGGGGGGGGGGGGGGGGGGGGGGGGGGGGGGGGGGGGGGGGGGGGGGGGGGGGGGGGGTGGGGGGGGGGAGAATGGGAGAGAATGGGAGAGAACGGGGAGAGAGAAGGGGGGGGGGTGAAGGAGTGGAGACACGTCAGCCAACTTTTAATAAGGTTTAGCGGGCATTTAACATTACCAGTCGGTCTAATTACCTTTATTTTCTCAACAAGCTTTCCTTTTGACTACCCTTGATTTACTTCAACTACCCTCGATTACCTATGAATAACATGCCGACCTACTACGACCTACCTCGCCTAAACCTACAAGTAAAAAATGTTGATTATTTTCCATGGCGACCTTTTTTTACTCGCGGGCATTTTTCAGCATGTTGAAAAATATGCGGCGACCTAACTGAGGCCTATAATGCACGGGAACAACTCTCGAGCATGAATGAGAGTTACAAAGACCTCCTAGGACCTCGCGTCGACCATGCTGCAAGTATGAGTCGACGGCAAACTCTTCTGAGCTCGCGGATTAAGTCGCCACAGTGGGTCAGCCCCTTAACGCTATCCTACACACGCTAGGGACAATTTGGAATTTTTACCAAAGCCAATTTATCAACAAACCTGTATGTCTTTGGAGTGTGGGAGGAAACCAGATTACCTGGGGAAAACCTATACAAGTCACGGCGAGAACTATCAAACAAACTCCGTACAGGCAGCACCTGTAGTCAGGATCGAACCCGAGTCTCTGGCACTGTAAGGCAGCAACTCTACCGCTGCGCCACCGTTCTGCCCCTTCATTAAAAATGAAATTTCTATTGCACCTTCGAGGTGCAATATTTAATTTATCTGGAATAATTTCATTGGATTTTGAGGAGCTTTGATTTAATGATTTAAATTATATCTGTGGATGCAAAAAAAATGAACTTTTTAATGTGATCAAAAATAAATCTCTTCCCTCAGCTTTTTGCTTAATGCTCACTCTCAAGGAACATGCAGAACTTTGCACAGATCAACAGGATTTCAGTTAATGAGGTGAACATCGTGAATTATGAAGATATATTCCACACTCAAATTCTGGACCTGCAAACGTACTTATTATGTTGCTGCTAGAGATGACGTTTCATATTGACATTACCCATTTGTAACTGATATATTTGACATGTTTATTGGTGCATTTTAAATCATATATTATTATGGCACAGAAGCAGGCTGATCTGCCCGTTGAGGTTTAGGTCATTATTGAGATGTGCTCTAAGATACAGTGAACAGCTTATTCTGTATGCTATCCAAACAGATCAGATAACACTATATGGAAAGTCAATCAAGTCAAACTCAAGTTTAATAGATAAAGCAAAGGGGAAATTGCCCAAATACAATAGACACAAAGAGCTGACGTTTGAAGGCACCCAGTCTGAAGAAGGGTCTTGACCCAAAACATCATCTATACCTTTTCTCCAGAGATGCTGCCTGACACATGGAGTGCAAATGATAGATCTCAACATTGAGTCTGACTCCTAATACAGTCATCTCATTGGAGTGTGGGAGAAAACCGAAGATCTCGGAGAGAACCCACGCAGGTCACGGGGAGAACGTACAAACTCTGTGCAGGCAGCACCCGTTGTCAGGATCGAATGCGGGTCTCCGGCGCTGCATTCGCTGTAAGGCAGCAAATCTACCGCTGCGCCACCGTGCCACCCTTAAAATATTCTGAAAGGAATTGACAGCCGAGATGCAGGGAGGATGTTTGCTCTGACTGAGCCTCTGGGTCTAGAGGGGATACGTTCTTAATTAGGAATCTGCTGTTTTGCACTGAGACAAGGAAAAATCTCTTCGTTCAGAAGGTGTCGAGTCTTTGGAGTTCTCTATCCCGATGGGTGGTGGAGGCTGAGTTGTCCCGTTGATTCAAAGCAAAGATAGATAGATGTGTGGGAATTAATCAAGCAGCATGGAGATTGTTCAAGAAAATGGCACCATTTTGAAGATCAGCCAGGATCTTAATGAATGACGGAGCAGGCTTGAAGGGCATATACTCTTATCGTTAAAGCCAAAATTAGATAAAATGTGATTTTTTTTTAATGCTAAATAACAAACTTCTCTTTTTGACATTCACCCATGTCATGCTAACACATTTCTATTCCAAACTATCAAGGCTATTCAACAAATAGTGACAAAGGGCCAGTCCCATTTTCACGACCTAATTCACGACCATTTTTACTTGTGGACATTTTTCATCATGCTAGAAAAAAAACACCTCGACCTACTTGATGCTACGAGTACCTACGACTAGCACCACGGCCTGCTACGACCTCCCACAATCTCGTGACGACTATGCAACGAGTATGAGTCAAGGGCAAACTCGGCAGAGGACGTGAATTAGGTTGTGAAAGTGGGACTGGCCCTTAAGGATGACATGGTGCATTGGGGAAAGTGCCAGACTAGACAAGACCACAGGGTGAGACAACGCTGGTCCCAGTTTGGGTCGATACATGGACACACCACCAGTTGCAGATGCTGGAATCTTCAGCCAAACACAAAGAGCTGGAGGAACTCAATGGGTCAGGCAGACCTTTCCCTCCACAGATGCCACCTGACCCACTGTGTTTATTGAACAATTGAAAGATACAGCATGGAAACAGACCTTCAGCCCACCAAGCCCACGCTGGTCATCGATCACCCATTCACAATGGTTCTAGGTTATCCCACGTTACCATACACTGCCTACACACTGGGGGCAATTTACAGGAGCCTATTAACCTACAAATCCTCACATCTTTGGGATGCCGGCTGCCTGCCCCTTTTCCGGGGTTGCCCGCACCCGGGGGGTTTTAGAACGGGAGTACGAGCTGCCTACAGGCGCCCCGGGGGATTTCCGGGACCGCTGGGCACCACGGGTGGTGGAATACATCCTCAATAAGATGGCGATATAGCTGTACCGAAGTTTATTTCGTATATTTGTTTGACGTATTATGCTGATGGGTTTTGTTTTGATTTATTACGTACTGCAAATATTATTGTTAATAATTGATTAAAAAAAAAGACAGCTTTCTTCAGTCTCAGCAAATCACTTACACTAAACTCTTGAAGTGAACACTTTAAGGCATTTTATAGGAACTGTTAAAAGGCACTCAAAAAAGCACCTTGTAGAAATAGAACAGATATTTGCCCAGGCATTGATTTCATCCCAATGTTTGCTCAATAGAATGGACTTGATAAAGCAGACATCTCACTCACTCTGCTGATATGTGGCCTCCCATTTAAAAGCTTCACTGTAGATTTGCTGCTCATACATTATGTAATGTACTGACCCGCATGCCTAAGCCATCCGTACCTGCAGCTGTTGATTCTACTTGTTATCCAAGTCCAATTTACTCCTTCCAGCTCTAAGATACACACAGCGTCAGTCTCACCAGGTCCTCAAAACATCAGCGGAAAGCAAGTTGATTTACATTTTGAATACCAAGAACTGTAAAC
Organism: Leucoraja erinaceus; assembly: GCF_028641065.1. Classification (NCBI taxonomy): domain Eukaryota; kingdom Metazoa; phylum Chordata; class Chondrichthyes; order Rajiformes; family Rajidae; genus Leucoraja; species Leucoraja erinaceus. The sequence goes on from NC_073403.1 coordinate 28,057,234, forward strand.
AGAGTAGTCAGAACATAGAGCATCAGATTTAGACTGGTATTTTATATCATCCCATGGGTAAGCTAATAAATCGGGCACAGTTTGCCGAGTTTACATTAAGGTCAGCGTTAGAACAGGGAATCATTGAAGGATGGTGATCTGTGTCTTGAGTCGTGCTTGTGTTGTGGAGGTGTCTGCAAGAAGGCAGCAACCAGACAACGGTAATTCTGCCCACCACCCAGATACACAGATAGTATTCGGGAGCTGTGAATGTAGTTGCAGATGCAGAGTGGCCTCTTCAAGTCAAGTCAAGTCAAGTCAAGTTTATTCGTCACATACACATATGAGATGTGCAGTGAAACGAAAAGTTGCAATGCTTGTGGATTGTGCAAAAAAAAAAAAACAAACAAACAAACTACAAACAGAATGGAACAGAATCACATATTCACATGTTACATATTTGTGGGAGGAAAGAAAAAGGAAAGAAACAGCAATTTTAAAAAACAGTGAAATGGTACAGTAAAGTTAGTCCCTTGTTCCTCGTTCAGAAGTGATAGGAGCTGAATTAGGCCATTCGACCCATCAAGTCTACTCCCTGACACCCGTACTAATCAAGAATCTATCTATCTGCCTTAAAAATATTAATGGACTTGGCCTCCACAGCTGTCTGTGGCAATGAATTCCACAGATTCACCACCCTCTGATAAAAGAAATTCCTCCTCCTAAAGGAACGTCCTTTTATTCTGAGGCTGTGACCTCTGTCCCTAGACTTTCCCACTCGTGGAAACATCTTCCCCACGTTCACTCTTTTCAGGCCTTTCACTATTCAATAAGTTTCAATGAGAAAGAAAATCAGCTAAGTCAGTGGTCCTGTGGATGTGGCAGTGGAGAGAGCAGGGCATGGTGGGCATGGGTGGTGGGCAAGAGTGGGCATTGTAAAGGAGGGCTGGTGTGAGAGGACTGTGATGAACAGCAGTGGTCGGAGTATTAATGCAGCCATGGCACAATAAGTAGCTGTTTGGCTTTTGGCTTACAAAATTATTGGGCCCAGCTATAGATACTGGAGTCCCATGGTGGGTGAATTGAATGAACAGTGCACACATTGTCTTATTAGCCTTTTAGCTAGCTGCCTGTGTCAAGTCTGCAGATTCTTCTGTAGCAGAGGTTGGACCGTGTCATCTATGTTCTGTTTAGTTTAGTTTAGTTCAGAGATACAGAGTGGAAATAGGCCCTTCAGCCCACTGAGTCCGCCCCGACCAGTGATCCGCGCGCTATCATTATCCTACACACACTAGGGACACTTTACAATTACACCAAGCTAATTAGCCGACAAACCTGTACGTTTTTGGAGTGTGGGAACTGGAGAAAACCCACGCAGGTCACAGGAAGAATGTACAAACTGTGCACCTGGAGTCAGGATCAAACCCAGGTCACTGGCGCAGTAAGGCAGCTGAAGAAGGGTTTCGGCCCGAAACGTTGCCTATTTCCTTCGCTCCATAGATGCTGCTGCACCCGCTGAGTTTCTCCACTACTTCTGTCCACCTTCGATTTTCCAGCATCTGCAGTTCCTTCTTAAACAGTAAGGCAGCAACTTGACCTCATCAAAGACCTAGTTGAAGTCCATATAGACATTGTCTATCACCTTGCCCTCATCAACCATCTTGGTTACATCTTCAAAAAACTCAATCACATTTGTGAGACAAGATCTTTCACATTTAAGACCATGCTGACTCTGCCTCCAAAGCCCCTCTCTACCCAAAAGCATATATCTTATTCATCAGAATAACTTAACTACCACACGTTAGGCTCACTGGTCCATGTGACTTCTTCCCTCAAAATCCAGGCATGCATCCCATTAGGTCCTGGCAACCTTTCTATGTCTCCATGTTCTAATGTATCGACTGTCTCCTGCAGAAATACTGTCATGGAAGTATTCCTCCTTCACTTTTACTAAGCTCCCCCTTCCCTCACCCCACTCAACATCAACAACACCATTCTCACATCTGTGGAGCCTTTTAAGTTCCTGGGAACCATCATCTCCAAGGACCTTAAGTGGGGGGCTACCATCGACTCCACAGTCAAAAAGGCACAACAGAGGATGTACTTCCTACGGCCAGCTGAGGAAGCACAATCTGCCACAGGCAATGATGGTCCAATTCTACACGGCCATCGTAGTCTGTTCTCACCTTCTCCATCATGGTCTGGTTTGGCTCAGCCACCAAGCACGACACCTGGAGGCTGCAGCGAATCATCCGATCAGCAGAGAAGATTATTGGCTGCAACCTTCCCTCCATTGATGAACTGTACACTGCAAGGGCCAGGAAGCGAGCGGGCAAGATCATCTCTGACCCCTCTCACCCTGGCCACAAACTCTTTGAATCACTTCCCGGACTGTCAAAGCTGCCACAGCCAGACATAAAAACAGTTTTTATCCACGAGTAGTTACTCTACTCAACCGCCAAAAATCTGTAGCCTCCCTTTGACCTGGTATTTTGTTTGTTCACATGCTTGATCAATGATGTTTTATCATTAATGTTTTATTATTATTAAAGTTTAGTGTATTCTGAGTCATTCATAACTGTCAATGTATGTCATGTTGTTACTTGTGGGCGGAGCACCAAGGCAAATTCCTTGTATGTGAATACTTGGCCAATAAACTTACTTACTTACTTACTTTCTATCCTGGTGAAAACAGATGCAGAGAACTGGTTTTTATTCATTTAGATTTTTATTATTATCACGCGCACCGAGATATAGTGAAAAGCTTTTTGCAGAGTGCTATCCAGTCAGTGGAAAGACTAGATGCGTAGGAAGGAACTGCAGATGCTGGTGTAAATCAAAGATAGACACAAAAAGCTGAAGTAACTCAGCAGGCCAGACAGCATCTCTGGATAAAAGGAATAGGTGACGTTTTGATTCGAGACCCTTCATCAGACATGGGTCTCGACCTAAAACGTCATATATTCCTTTTCCCCAGAGAGCTGTCTGACCCACTGGGTTACTTCAACTTTTTGTGTCTATCTTTGGTTTAAGCCAGCATCTGCAGTTCCTTCCTAAACATCTAGTCTTTCCAGCTTTTTGTGCTCAAACAGGCTGGCCATCAAGCTGCTCACAGTGTACAGATACAGGATAAATGGTATTATGTTTAGTGCACGATAAAGTCCAGTAAAGTCTGATTTAAGATAGTTCGTAGTTCATCTATGTTGCCCATAGCATCAATGTGTAAGTTTATTCCTAATAGAAATGTTCCTAATTCCTCTATGTATTACACTTTCATTCTTTATATGTCTATTAAAAACATTAGAATTCCTTTATCTGTTGGCAGTTAATAATTTATCAAACACTCTCTTTACCTCTCTTATGTTAATCTTCATATCCCCCTCGGATGATCTTGTATGCAGCTTGATAGTCACTGATACAACATAATACATGTCATGAGCAGTCATTTTGTTTTGTTTTATCTTCCTCTGTGTCTCTTTTGTCACCCAGAGAGCTCTGAATTATTTTGTTGCAGAATCACAGTTGTAGAGTCATAAACCAAGGGACAAGGTCCTTCGGCCCAACGTTTCCATACCGACCAAGATGCCACATCTAAGCTAGTTCCATTTACCCATATTTGGCAATATGCCTGTAAACCTTGCCTATCCATGTACCTGTCCAAGTGTCTATTAAATGCTGTTATCGTACCTGCCCCAACTACCTCCTCTGGCAGCTCGTTCCATATACCCATCAACCACTAAATTAAAAAGTTGCCTCTCAGATTCCTACTACATTTTTGCCCTCTCACCTTATATTTATGTCCTCTGTCTTTTGGTTCCTCCACCCTGGGTAAATAAATATTTTTTCTTCTTTTGCACTTCATGTTATCATTGTATCCAAATATCTCTTCACGGAGTCGTAGTGTTGTACAGCACAGAAAGCAGGCCCTTCAGCCCATCATCTTGTTTACGTGCAAGAACCTTCTATACCTTGGTGATTCATGTATTTAGATCTTGGATGTACTTCTTAAATGTTGAAAGAGTATCTGATTGAGGCAGCGCATTCCAGATCTAACCGCTCTCTGTGTAAAGAAATTCATCCTTAAATCCCCCCAAAAACCTTCTACTCTCACCTTAAACCTATACCGCATTGCCATTGACATATGGTAGAAAGATTTTTATTATCCATACGTTTCCTCAAGATTTTATATATTCCTATCAGATAATTCCTTAGCCTCCTCCGCTCCACAGAAAACATCGAAACATAGACATAGAAAATAGGTGCAGGAGGAGGCCATCCGGCCCTTTGAGCCAGCACCGCCATTCATTGCGATCGTGGCTGATCGTCCCCAATCAATAACCCGTGCCTGTCTTCTCCCCATATCACTTGATTCCACTAGGCCCTAGAGCTCTATCTAACTCTCTGTTAAATCCATCCAGTGATTTGGTCTCCACTGCCCTCTGTGACCTCATGGAAACCTTGGATGGCGGGCAAGGTCACCACAGGTTGATGTTTAGGTCTCCTAAGTGGGACAGGGGTTTAACACTATCCTACACACTTGTGGCAATTTACAATGATATCAAGCCAATTAGCCTACAAACCTGTACATCTTTGGAGCATAGGAGGAAACCGGAGCTCCCGGAGAAAACCCACACAGTCAAGGAGAGAACGTACAAACTCCGTGCAGACAGCTCCCATAGGCAGGATCGAACCCGGGTCTCTGGCGCCGTAAGGCAGTAACTCTACTGCTGCACCACATTGCTACAACGTGACTCAGTTCTGAAGACACATTATTCATTATACTATAGTTTGAAGCATTATATTCTGAAGAAGGGCTCCGACCTGAAACATCACATATTCTTTCCTCCAGAGTTGCTGCCTGTTCAATTCAATTCAATTCAATTCAATTCAATTCAATTCAATTCAATTCAACTTTAATATCATTGCACAAATACGAGTATGGGTACAACGAAATGCAGTTTAGCGTCAGTCCGTAGTATAGTGCAATATAGAAATAAAAATAAAAATACAGAATAATCAAACAATAATCGAACAATGTGGACGGAGAGACTGGAGAAGTCTATCGGCGGGACTCCGAGTTCAGCAATGTGATGGTATTATTGTAGAAGCTGTTCCTCATCCTACTGGTACGAGACCTGAGGCTCCTGTACCGCCTCCCTGATGGGAGGAGGGCAAACAGTCCATGGTTGGGGTGGGAGGGGGCTTTGATGATCTTCCCGGCCCGTCTCAGACACCGTTTTCGGTGTAGGGCATCCATGGCAGGGAGCGGGGCACCGATGATGTGCTGAGTGGTTTTCACAACCCGTTGTAGTGCCTTCCTGTCCGCTACGGTGCAACTGCTGTACCATACCGTGAAGCAGGTGGTCAGGATGCTTTCGATGGTACAGCAGTAAAAGTTGGTCAGGATCTGGGGGGACAGGTGAGCTTTCTTGAGCCTCCTCAGGAAGTAAAGGTGCTGCTGCGTCTTTTTGATCAGCTTGGAGGTGTTGAGGGACCAGGACAGATCCTCCGAGATGTGTACCCTGAGGAATTTGTGGTTGGAGACGCGCTCCACCTCAGTCCCGTTTATATGGATGGGGGTATGTCTGCCTCCTCTGTTCTTCCTGAAGTCAACAATAATTTCCTTCGTCTTCTTGGAGTTGAGGACGAGGTTATTGTTGGCACACCAGGCTGCCAGGTGCTGGACCTCCTCCCTGTAGGCTGACTCGTCATTGTCACTGATCAGCCCTACCACCGTGGTGTCGTTGGCAAATTTAATGATGGCGTTGGAGCCATTCTTAGGGATGCAGTCATGGGTGAAGAGGGAGTAGAGGAGAGGGCTGAGCACACAGCCCTGAGGCACGCCGGTGTTCAGTGTTATAGTGGAGGAGGTGAGGTTGTTGACCCTAACAGACTGTGGTCTGTTGGTGTGGAAATCCAGAGTCCAGTTGCAGAGGGAGGTGGAGATGCCAAGTCCGCTGAGTTTAGTGATCAAGCTGGCGGGGATGACAGTGTTAAAGGTGGAGCTGAAATCAGTGAACAGCATCCTGATGTAGGAGTTGTTGTTGTCCAGGTGGGTCAGGGCTGAGTGTAGGGCCGCCGATATGGCGTCCTCTGTAGACCTGTTGGTCCGCTAGGCAAACTGATGGGGGTCCAGTGTGGGGGGGAGGCTTGCTTTGAGGTGAGCCAAGATCAGCCGCTCAAAGCACTTTGCAATGACAGGGGTGAGTGCCACTGGGCGGAAGTCGTTGAGACTCCCTGTGGCTGATTGTTTGGGCACTGGCACGATGGTTGATGTCTTGAGGCAAGTGGGGACGACACCCTGGGCCAGTGACGGATTGAAAATGTCAGTGAAGACTCAGGATAGTTGTCCAGCACATGCCCTGAGTACGCGCCCGGGGATGCCATTGGGGCCGGCAGCTTTGTGCTCATTCACCTTGCTCAGTGCATCTTGTACAGCAGAGGTGGAGAGACTGAGGGGTTGTTCATTCGGGGGTGGAGCAACTTTGGTGGCTGGAGTTTTGTTGGCCCGGTCAAAGCGAGCATAGAAATGGTTTAGCTCGTCCAGAAGGGAGGCGTTATCTGGGGGGGGGTGTTAACTTTCTGGTAATCAGCAATGGATTTGATTCCTTGCCACATGCGCCTGGGGTCGGAGTTGTTTTGGAAATGCTCCTCAATCCGCCGTTTGTGATTGAGTTTGGCATTCCTAATTCCCTTTTTCAGATTGGCCCTGGATGAGCTGTATCCCTCAGCATTGCCAGATCTGAATATTGAGTTACTCCAACACTTTGTGTCTATCTTCAGTGTAAACCAGCATCTGCAGTTCCTTCCTACACACGGAACTGAGGCACAGCCGGTAGGAAACGCTAATTTGCAGGATCATTTAGTGTGACTCACCTGACAAAGGTATCAGGCCTGTTACTCGGGCTTGGTGCATGTTGTGATACTTTTTATATTTGTCCATGGACTGCATTTTATAATGTGAAAGAGCCCTGTATTTTAGAATTGTGCAATGACAGTAATGTTATATAGACGTTGTGCTGGTACTAAAGCCAGATGCAACTATTTATTCTGAATATTAAACTATTCCACTGAATGTTGTTAAATCTTTATAACCCTGACGTACAATATTATTATTGGCAAGGTAGCTGGATTATTATTTCAATACTTAGTTCCCCATTAAAACCTCCAGTTTTAATGCAGCACTTCAATGAACAGCCTTTATCATTTATTTTTGTTTGTGATGCTATTTTTCCATTGTTATATTTTGCTCATATCTCCCTCCATGCCAGCTGCTGCTGGGCCTCTGTCAGTGCTCTCAGGCACACAACCAGGAGATGTGCGGTAATTGGCAAGCTGACTGGGGCTTTGAATTTGCCCATATCCCTCTCCACTTTTCATCTTGCACCACCCTATAGCAATATAGCTAGGATTCAACCTACCCTTGGTAAACACACCCCACTGCCGAATGACTTTAGTCTTTAGACATTAGCGATACAGCATGGAAGCAGGCCCTTCGGCCCACCGAGTCCGCACCAATCAGAGATCACCCTGTACATGAGCACTATTTTACACACACTAATGACAATTTACATTTTTACCAAAGCCAATTAACTTACAAACCCACATGACTTTGGAATGTGTGAGGAAGCTGGAGCATCTGGAGAAAATCCACGTAGGTCACCGAGAGAACGTACAAACTCAGAAAACGCCCATAGTCAGGATCGAACCCGGGTCTCTGATGCTGTAAGGCAGCAATACTACTGCTATGCCACCGTGCTGCATAATTTAACTCGTTCAACACCCCACTGCTGCTTAGATATTATTGTAGCATTCGGTACATCAGTTGCTAAGTTACAATAGTCCTTGCATTGTTTGACGCTGTCATTTACAACTATCTATCTATAAAATACACAGCAGTATCTTACCAAGATTTCTTTGGAAGAAGCTCCCAAAGTGGCAACCTTTACTTCCTGGGCACAAGTTCAGGAGAATAAAGTCACCTGCACTACAAGCTGCTCACGAGTCACACATGATCTGCCTTATATTGAGAAAATGATATTATATTAAGAAGATTAGAGAAATGTGGGTGAATGGGACTAGTGTAGGTAAGTACTATAGTGGAAACAGACAAAATGGGCCAAAGGACATTTCTATATTGTACTATTTGTATTTTTATGAGTCTCTGACTGTGATTATGGCTTTCCCATTGACAAATTTGCCAGATGGGCCTCATTCACCTGCACACATAAGGGCTGGTATGTTTTAAATATAAAGTACATATATAAATATATTAGTTTATTGTCACATGTACGGAGGTATAATGAAATGCTGTTGCTGTGTGGTAACCAGTCAGCGGAAAGACGATACATGATTACAATCGAGCCATTAACAGGAAACATATGTTATTCCCTTAGCATGCATCTGTACATTGTGAATGGCTCGATTGTAATCATGTATTGTCTTTTCCACTGACTGGTTAGCACGCAACAAAAGCTTTTCACTGCACCTCGATACACATGACAATAAACTAAACTAAACTAAACTAAACGGTAGGTGGTGTCACCAGTAACTGGTGGTTATTCAAGTTACCAACTACTAGCAATGTTACAAAATTTTGAGATTTTAAAAATCAAGTCTGCAATTTATCCCATCAGATAAAGCATAAAAATAAGTTTAATTTGACACCTTTACTGCATTTCGTTGTACCTGTACTCGTATTTGTGCAATGACAATAAAGTTGAATCAAATCAAACCTAATTCACGTTCATATCTTCAGTATTAAAAAAGATCTGGCCATTTTCATACTCGGAAATTAGCATCTTGTTCCCTATTGCTTTTCCATTGACTTAACACAAAAGCTGTGATCAAGGAAAGTCAAAAGCCCATAACTTTCTTAAAAATTAAGAGAACTGAATGAAACTTTCAATTATTATAAATTGAAGCATTCTGAAACAAATATGAAACAATATTACTTGGATGACCTGAAATTAAAGCATATAATTAGCTAGTTACCCAATTGTAGCTAATTACAAAATTAAATTACGAGATCTAAACATCTATCCATTTCTTAAGAAAAGGTTAACATTTTAAAAAAGCCTAAGTGGCCAAATAACATTCACACAAGAATTCACAATATAACATGATTTTTAAATCTCATTGTCATGGATTTATAAGCCAAATGGAAGGAATTTAGTATTTAATTCCTGTAAATTAATGGCCATTGCGAGTGGGATTTTGTGGAATGCGCTGGTTTGGAACGTTGCGGTTGCAGTGAATTTAAACCCCATATCAGCAGGAAAAATACTGCTTGTTTGTATATTTACATAATGACATTTTCACAACGTGAAATTTTGATTAAAGGCATCCTTAGAAGCAAGTTTATATGAAAAAATAAACGGCATACCTTGCCTTGTCCCCTACGTGGGATCCATCCCGTTGTCGGCGTTGACGGCATTTGAAGATGATTTTAATTTTACTCCAACAATTAAATTATCCAGCGCTAATTTTAATAAATAAAATGGCAGTCAAAGCGATTTTTCTTTAGCAACTAAATAGCCTGACAGAGATAGATAGGCCACACAAAAATCGCATGGTAAACCCGCCCCCCTATCAAAGGCGCCAAAGTTGCGTACACGGGCAGTGGCAGAACTGTAACATACCTACAACTTATATGAAACATGTAACCCCTCAAATTCTCTTTCAACCCCCTCCCTCTCATCTTAAACTTATGCCCTCTTGATTTGGACACTCTTATTATGGGAAACAGTCACTGCCGATCTACCACATCAATGCCTCTCATAATTTTATATTCCTCCATAAAAAATATTTGAAGAATTTCTTAATACAAGATACAAGTTTACACTTAATTGTCATTTGGACCCAATGAGGTGATTACGAAATCAATACCGTGCTCTGCATTACATACATTACAAACCTGAGCCCCAACACTGCAACATAATTGACCATAAACATCCATCACATTGCTGTGATGGAAGGCAGATAAACTTGCCTCTCCACTGCTGAGTTCTCCCCCCCTCGATGTCAGAGTCAAAGTCAAAGCCCCCGGCTGGCGATGGCGATTGTCCCGCGGCCATTAAGCCACAACGGGTGGTGAGGTCGCACACCGGTGGTCTTGATGTTAGAGCCCCCGGCATTTTGGGCACCCTGCCCGCGGAAAATGTTCCAAGTTGGCGGGGCAGTGATGTAGAGCCCCGCTCCAGGAGCTCTTGCCCGGGCCTCTAATGGCCTGAAGTCGCCATTGCGAGAGGTGAAAAGCGGGGTAGGACAGGGACCCTCGGGAGCAGAGGAGGATGAGCAGTGATGCCGTTGAAGCCTGAGAGGAATCGGTCGGGGGTAAAGCAGCACAGTGTCCTCCACCGCTCCAGGGCACTCGGCCAGCCCCGCGACGGCGACGACGATGAGTCGTCGGCACCAGAGTCCCCGGTCTCTTCCTGTTGGAGGCCGCTCCTCGTTGCAGCCCCAACGATTACGGAAACCCGACGAGAAAAGGTCGGGTCTCCCGTGCAGGGAGAGATTTAAAAAGCACAGCGCCAGAGACCCGGGTTCAATCCTGACTATGGGCGCTGCTTGTGTGGAGTTTGTACATTCTCCCCGTGACCTGTGTGGGTTTTCTCTGGAATCTCCTGTTTCCTCCGACACTCCGAAGACGCATGGTTAATTGGCTTGGTAAGATTGTAAATTGTTCCTAGAGTGTGTAGGATTGTGTTAGTGTACAGGGACCTGTGTACAGGTTTCTGCATTGTATCTCTGAACTAAACTAAACTAAACTAAAGTCATTTTCACATTGATCGTAAAATACATATCCAGAGCCCGGAAAATACATGGAGTAAGGTGTGTTGAATATTCTTGTGTTTCTGACAGGCAGGGGAACTAGACATTGACAGGAAGCCTCATCTTCTTTGTTCAGGTGTAAGTAAGGTAGGAAGTCACAGTTACATTTGTGTTCAACACTATATACAAATGAGATGTTACTAATAGTGTGCCGTATGCTATAAATACACTTTTACATGAAGCTCCTTAGCCTGCTACTTAACTCATTTCAATAACATGGATTATGGCCCCCGTTTTATAAGTGACAGGGGGACGTTTATTTCATAATAGTTTTCACAATGACATGTAGCAGAATTTAGATCCAGCCTTAAAATGTTCATGACCAATCAAAACCCATAAATCAGTAGTCAGTAGATTGCAGTTAGATTGCCACTTATTTTATCTTACCAGGCCAAGTAAATGGTTTCAGAATTTTACTTTAGACTTTAGAGATTCATCATGGAAACAGGACCTTCAGTTCAGAGGGTCAGATCCTGTCTACTAGCACTATCCCACACACTAGGGCCAATTTACAATTTATAGAGGCCAATTAGCCCACAAACCTGTAAGTCTTTAGAGTGTGGGTGGAAACTGGAGCACCCGGAGAAAACTCATGGAGTCACGGGGAGAACGTACAAACTCTGTACAGACAGCACCAATATTCAGGCTTTCTGGAGTGCTAGTGTGGGTGTTGTGAGCTGAAGGAACTGGTTTCCAGAGGGCTAGTATGTACAATGTGGGCCGAATGGTTTCTTGGGCTGGCAGCTCAGTCACTCAGGCATGGTGGGCTGGCAGCTCAGTCACTCAGGCCTGGTGGGCTGGCAGCTCAGACACTCAGGGCTAGTGGGCTAGCAGCTCAGCCACTAAGGGCTGGTGGGCTGGCAGCTCAATCACTCAGGGCTAGTGGGCTGGCAGCTCAGTCACTCAGGCTGGTGGGCTGGCAGTTCAGTTACTCAGGGCTAGTGGGCTGGCAGCTCAGTCACTCAGGCTGGTGGGCTGGCAGTTCAGTTACTCAGGGCTGTTACTTGAAATTCCATTTCAAGCAGAGTGCAGGACCAAATTCAATTTCATAGCATTTCAAGCTTGGGCTTGTCAGCGATTGGTCCAGAACCCCGCGTCCATCACATCACTTTGAAGGCATGAACATTGTCTCCCCGGCTGGGTCACTATGTGACGGCAACCTCCATGGCCGGGTCACTGTGTGACAGTATCCTCACCGTCTGGGTCACTGTGTGACAGCGGTCTGACGGGCTGGGTCACTGTGTGACAACAGTCTCACCAGCTGGGTCCATGTGTGACAGCAGTCTCACCAGCTGGGTCCCTGTGTGACAGCAGCCTCACCAGGCAGCACCTAGGGAGAGAAGGAATGGGTGGCGTTTCGGGTCGAGACCTTTCAGACGCACTCTGAAGAATGGTCTCGGCACAAAACATCACCCATTCCTTCTCTCCAGAGATGCTGCCTGTTTTGTACGTGGGAGCTTGGGTGCGTTCCGCAAGCACCGAGACTGTAATAAATAAAACGTCTGTCCCCGCGGCCGGGGTGAATCACCCGGTGTGGAGGTTGGGGTCCGATGGCGTTGCATCGCGGTCAGTGACTGATGGACGCTCCAATGGGTAGAGATGGAGGAGAGAGAGAAGGGGGAGAAGGGGAGAGAGAAGGGGAGAGGGGGGTAGAGAGAAGGGGGAGAGAGAGAAGGGGGAGAGAGAGAAGGGAGGGAGAGAGAAGAAGAGAGAGGGGGGGGAGGAGGGGAAGAGTGAGGAGGAGAAAGAGAGAGGAGGAGAAAGAGAAGTGGAGATAGAGGAGGAGAAAGAGAAGAGGGGAGAGAGAAGAGGAGAGAGAAGAGGGGAGCGAGGAGAGAGAGAATGGAGAGAGAGAAAGGAGAGAGAGAAGAGGGGAGAGGCAGGAACGTGGGGTTCATTTTCCCACACAAGCCATAGGTGACTGGGTAATTTGAACCCAAGCACCAAGTTGAAAGCGGCCGAAGGTGTGCATCGTTCGGGACAGCCCCCACTCTCCCACGGCCACCCTCCACGGGCTGCGGGTCGGGTGGAGCGGAGGTTTGGGACAATGTTCATGGCTCCACAGTGATGTGATGGACGCGGGGGTCTGGACCAATCGTTGACAAGTCCCGCCCCCCCCGGCAACGTCATGTCCGTTATTGGACGTTTCTGTTGAGCATAAGTCGGTCCTTTGGCCTGTAGGTCACGCCGCCTTTCGAGTAGGTGGCGTTTCGACAGAGCAGCCATTCGGTAAGTTTGCTTTTAGGCAGATTTTCAGTTAGTTGGTGTTTAGGTATCCCGCTCTTTCAGTTAGTTTGCATTAGGCGCTCCATCCTTTCAGTTTGTAGGCGTTTCGTCTTCGTAATCTTTCGGTTTAATGGCGTTTCGGCCTCGTTTCCATTCGGTTCTTTTGGCTTTGACTTGTTTGCTTCGGCTTCTCGTCCGTCGGCGCCACGTCCGCACACGATGTTGAATATTTAAATAAAAGGTATATAAAGAAAACCAAAAGTTCAATAAATATCAAGATTTTTTTTACAACATTTTTTATTAAGTAGCTTCCTACTTATTTCTATTGCACTGAGCATAATCCTATCAAAAACCTGGTGTATTAAGTGGAAAGTGAAAAAAAAATCGTTAAATAATTGGACATTTTAGTAAAACCGCAGATGCTGGAAATCTGAAATAAAGATAGAAAATGCTGAGATGTCAGGCAGCATCTCTGGAAAGACGAAATGTTAACTTTGTTTCTTTTTCCACGATTGCTCCCTGACCTGAAGATTTCCTCGAACATTTTCTATTTTAATTTCACATTGCTTAAGGCTTTGCTTAGAAGCCCAATCAATATAATTTGGTATTTATGGTGGATGTATCCGTAACCAGAGGTCATGCACTTAAATAAATTAGCAAAAGAATTACAAAAAGGACGTTATTTCTAAATCTTTTATTGTTATTATGAGCTGAAATGCATTGCCTAGGATGGTGACAAGATGCAATTTTCAAAAGATCCATCATCCAACTATCACTTGCCTGACTTTGTCCCGCCAACACCTGCCTTTTTCACACCCCCCACCTCTCTTCTTGTTTTCTCCCCCCTACAAAAATCAGTCTGAAGAAGGGTCCCGTCCCAAAACGTTGCCTACCCATGTTCTCCAGAGATGCTGCCTGACCCGTTGCGCTACTCCAGCAATATGTGTCATTGTTTGTCAACCAGCATGCGAGTGTGTGTTTGTTTGTGTACACGTATTTTTATTTGTAGTCTGTGGTATTCACTCCAATATCTAAGCTTGAAACATTTCCTCTTTGCCAATGCCACACTCACTGCCTGCAGGGCAATGACTCCCCATTTGTGTGTGTGTCCTCGCATGTGCTTATGTTATGAAAAAAACCTCAAATAATTTGACTGCCCACACACTTCAAAGTAGTGAAGATGGATAGAGTTCTGTTTTTAATGAAAACTCTGATCCAAATGAAAAAAAACATCAAAGCTATTTACGAAAATTTTAATTAAAAACAAACCTCAGATTTTTGTCACTATATAGCAGCAGTGAATGAATAACCGGTGAAAATCCTAATTGAAAGGCTTTATATCTTTGCCAGGAAAGAATCTACTACTTTTCCAAGTATCTTTTAATAGGGAAGCATAATTGCTGACATCGTTTGTTACAAAGATCAATTTACAATCAACCTTTTGCTAATCTTTCTTGTGTGCTGTTTGTTATTGAGAGATCCTTGAGTGTGGATTACAACTCATCAAGAAGATGTTTTATTAAATGCACCATTCTGCATACCGTGATTTTAGAAACAGATGTCCAATTTACATGTCTGAGATTTGGTAATCGAGTACAAGCAAGAAGAGAAAGTAGTGACTCTGTAGAAGGACTTGGACAGGTTGGGAGAGTGGGCAGAGAAGTGGCAGATTAAATGTAGTGTAGCAAAGTGTGGAATCATGCATTTTGGTACTAGCAATAAAGGCGTAGACTATGTTCTAAATGGGGAGAAAATCCAGAAATCGTAGGTGCAAAGGGACTTGGGATTGCTGGTGCAGGATTCCCCAAAAAGTTAATCTGCAAGTAGAATCGGTAGTAAAGAAAGCAAATTCAGTGCGAGCATTTATTTCACGAGGGCGTGTATACAAAAAAGGCCGCATTTGGAATATTGTGAGCAATTTGGTCATCATATCTGAGGAAGGATGTGCTGGCTCTGGAGAGGATCCGTAGGAGATTTACACGAATGATCCCTAGAATGAGTAAGTTAACCTATGATGAGCATTTGTCAGCATTGGGCCTGCACTTGTTGGTGTTTAGAAGAATTAGGGGGGACCTCATTGAAAAATACAGAATAGCGAAAGGCTTGGATAGAGTGGATGTGGAGAGGATGTTTCCATTGGTGCGAGAGTCTACAACTACAGGTCACAACCTCAGAATTAAAGAGCGTTCTTTTAGGAAGGAGATGAGTAGAAATTTCTTTAGTCAGAGGTTGGTGAATCTGTGGAATTCTTTGCCTCAGAAGGCTGTGGAGGCCAAGTCAGTGGATATTTTTAAGGCAGAGATAGATTTTTGATTAGTACCAGTGTCAGAGGTTATGTGAAGAAGGGAGGAGAATGGGATTAGGAGGGAGAGATAGATCAGCTATGATTGAATGGTGGTGTAGACTTGATGGGTCGAATGGCCTAATCCTACTCCTATGATATGACATTATGATCAAGCACGTGGACTGGACTTTAAAAATTGCGAGCCGAAACGTGGTGCCTCTTGCATGTGGACTCAGTAGACTATTTGTACACTTGCTAATTGGTGGATTGGGCTTAGTCACGGCAATACTCTGCTGGCCTTTTTGTGAGAAAATAATTTTGCTGTGTATTTGCCAGCCCAGGATTTACACTGTGAATGGGAGAGCCCTGGAGTGTCAAACAGATCAGAGAGATCTTGCAACATACGTGCATGATTTTCAAAAAGTCAGGTAGACGGTGCTATGAAGAACTCATTTCGCACACTTGCCCTCAATGGGAAGGCGACCGAGTATAAACGGTGTGGCATCTTATTGCAGCTGTACAAGTCGTTGGTGAGACCACACTCAGAGTACAGTGTACAGTTCTGGTCGTCCAGCTGTTCATAAGTTTCTAAGATCATAAGTTCTAGGAGAAGAATCAGGCCATTTGGACCATCAAGTCTACTCCGCCTTTCAATCATGGATAATCTATCTCTTCCTTTCAACTGCATTCTCCATAATCCGTGACACCCTTAAGGGCCTGTCCCACTTGGAAGACCTACCGGCAGATAAAATGCCCGCTAAACTTTATTAAATTTCTTAAAAGTGTCTACACTCTTTCTTCCCCCCCTTCTCTCCCCTCATCTCCCCCCCTTCTCTCTCCCCCCTTCTCTCTCCCTCTCTCTCCCTCTCTCCCCCTTCTCTCCCCTTTTCTCCCCTTCTCTCCCCCTCTCTCCCCCTCTCTCCCCTTCTCTCCCCTTCTCTCCTCTTCTCTCCCCTTCTCTCCCCTTCTCTCCCCTTCTCTCCCCTTCTCTCCCCCCCCTGTGCTCTCTAAAGGACTTTACTGTGCAGCCGTTTTACCTTCCTCTTCATCGCTTCCTCCACTTTCCCTGGCCCCCACCTTCGCGATGTGTTTGTGTGTGTGTACAGTCGGCCGATCCAGCACATGGTTCGGTGGATCCAGCTCGCGGTTTCAACGCGGCCTGTCGATCCAGCTCGAGGCTTTCCAGGCGAGTGCCCTCGAGCTTGAAGGTCGAAGATACTCTTCTGGACTTGCAGATTAGGTCGCCCAAGTGGGACAGGCCCTTTACTATTCAAGAACCTGTCACTCTCTGCTTTAAGAATATCTACTGACTTGGCCTCCACAGCCATCTGTGACAATGAAATTCACAGATTCACCACCCTCTGACTAAAGAAATTCCTTCTCACTTCCTTTCTAAAGCTACGTCCTTCTATTCTGAAGCTATGGCCTCTGTCCTCGACTCTCCCCCAATCAGAAACATCCTCTCCACAATTCACTCTATCCAGGCCTTTTACTATTCGGTAAGTTTCAATGAGGTGTCCCCTCATCCCTCTAAATTCCAGCAAGTACAAGCCCAGTGCCTTCAAACATTCATCATATGTTGCCCCCCATCATATCTGGGATCATATATCATTAAGCCAGAAAGGGTGCAAAAGAGATTTACCAGGATGTTCCCTTGGCTTGCGGGCTTCAGTTACAGGGAGAGGTTGAATCGGCTGGGAATTTTTATCTTTGGAACAGAGGAGGCAGAGGGGTGACCTTAATGAGGTGTATAAGGTCATGAAGGAGGAAACCGGAACACTTGGAGGAAACCTACATTTTGTTAATCACTTACCTCGACGAAGATGCAATTTTTTTCCGTATCGTATCTCCGTCCCCACTACGGAGTTGGCGGCATTTCCTGGAGACCGACCCGGCGCTCCAAGCCGCGGGAGTCTGTGGAGTTTAACATCGTGAATCCCGCGGTCTCTGGTAAGAAGAGGCCGACTCGGGAGCTCCATGCCGCGGAGAGAGTTTCAACCACCCCGACAGGGGAGATTCGATCACCCCGATGGGGGCTTCGATCGTCGGCTGTGGGAACTTTTATCACCCCGACTGGGGATGTTTAGACTATCCCGACTGCGGGAGAACAAGAGGAAGAAGATTAAACTTTAGTGCCTTCCATCACAGTGAGGAATGTGGAATCCAATGTGATGGATGGAACTTTTATGTGGCTGTGTGTCTTGTTGCTTTTCACGTAATATGGCTGAATGGTAACGCGCATTTCACTGTACCTTAACTGGCACATGTGACAATAAGCTGACCTTGAAACCTTGAATTTCATTGCATGAGGAAGCAGTCTATGGCACGCACACACACGCAATGCAGAACCATGTGTAGACAGGTAAGACACAGGGAAGTCTCTCTGTTGACTGCCATTGGGAAAGTCATCACCAGATGACTCCTCAACCGCTTCACCCCAGTGGGTGAACTCCCTAAGCCACAGTGTGCATTCCATCCACCAGACATAAGCATCACTATACATCCTCCCCAAGAATGGTGGAGAAAGAGGTAAAGAAAACATGACATATTTCCTTTTTATCCTCTTGACTACATTAAGGCACCAGATTCAAAAGAGCCAAAATAATGATCTTACTTTTACTTCTGTGACATGACAGCATGCAAGTTGCGATGTTAACAATTCTATAGAGCCTTGGTGAGACCATGCCTGATGTATTGTGTAAGATTTTGGTCACCTTGCCAACAAAGAAAATACTTGTTATAGCAGAGAGAAAGCTCACCAGACTGGTTCCTGTTATAGGTCATCTTCCTTGGTCATCTGTTTCCGGCCCTGCTTTGTTCTGATCTTTTCCTGCCTCCAGTTCCCTCCCCTCCACTTTCAGGGAAGGGTCCCGACCCAAAACGTCACCCATCCTTTTTCTCCGGGGATGCTGCCTAGCCCCAACGAGTTACTCCAGCACTTTGTGTCTCTCCTGGTAAAGGCTAGTCTGTCATATAAGAAGACATTGAGAGGTCTAGGCTTTTATTCTGTAGAATTTAAAAGAATGAGATGTAGTTTTATTCAAATACATAACATTCTTTGAGGTCCCAGCAGAGCAGAATGCATAGGAGATGATTCCCCAGCTGAAAATGTCCAGTTACATTTTCAGAATGAAGGGCAGACCATTTAGGTCGGAAATGAGGGGATATATATTCAGTCATTGGGGTGGGGCAGGGTTACAGTTGCAGGACGTATCTTTGGGATGGTCTATCCCAGAGGGCTGTAGAGCCCCTGTCATTTAATGCATCTAAAACTAAGACTGATGGATTTCAGGATATTCATGCAGTGAGGGAACAGGGTGGGTATATGGCGTGGAGGTAAATATTGCTTTTCTTTTTACAACAGGAAAATAAAAGAAAAAAATGGGCCGGCATGGTGGTGCAGCGCCAGAAACCCGGGTTCGATCCTGACTACGGCTGCTGGCTGTACGGAGTTTGCACGTTCTCCACCTGGGTTTTCTCCATGTGCTCCAGTTTCCTCCCACATTCTAAAGACATGCAGGTTTGTAAGTTAATTGGCTTCAGTAAATTGTCCCTATTGTGTCGAACTAAAACGAGTGTACGGGTGATCGCTGGCTGACACAAACCTGGTTGGGCTGAAGGACCTGTTTCCACACTGTATCTCTAAACTAAGTTAAGGTATAAGATGGAGTTTAAAATGAGCCAAATCTCAGTTGCTGGCGTTGCCGCAACTCTTTTCTTAATGTTCTTCGCAACAAATGCATGACTTCTCCTCCAACAACTCTTCCACTGAGGTAGGGTGAAGTGTCACGTGATGCAAGCTCCAGGTCCCACAAAAAAACTGGAGCAACCCTTCGTCGGTCTCGACCTGAAACGTTACCCCTTCCTTCTCTCCAGAGATGCTGCCTGTCCCACTGAGTTGCTCCAGCTTTTTGTGTCTATCTTCGGTGTAAACCAGCATCTGCAGTTCCTTCCTACACACACTACAATGGTATCAAGAGCAAGCTCAGACAGAGGGACCCCGGAACAATGCATTCTACAAATGTATACTATGTGAACATTTATTCAATCATTTTTGGGGAATTATTTTCATGAAGAAACCATTGCTGTCCTTCACATCCTTGGAGGAGCTAGTTCACACTGGAGGCAAAGTTACCCTCTTCCAACTGATACATCTTAATTTATTTTATGTAGTTCCTTACTCTTTCTCTAATTTAGCATTGTTTTGGGCTATGACTTAAGCTTTCTGTGTGCATGCAAACATGGGCAAGGGCATATTGGTCGGCATGGGCAAGTTGGGCTGAAGGGCCTGTTTCTGTGCTGCATGACTATGACTCTATTAGTGCATCATCTCACAAACTACTCACCTCCTGCCCCTCTGTGGAAGAATCTGCAGTTCCCATCTTGGCCATCTCCAAACCTACAAAATCAGAGTGGAAGCTAGACATCTTCAATGCCGAGGGACTTTCTAAGAAGGAGTAAGATTTTTCACTCAAGGTGTGCTGAAGCAGCAATAGTTAACTTATTTGTCCATTTAGACCACAAGGAACAGTAAGTGGAGGAACTCTGTGGGCTTGAGGGAACAAAACACAAAGTGCTGGAGTAACAGCAGTATGGAGTAAAAAGCACAAAGTGCTGGAGTAACTCTGTGTGTCTGAGTAAACAACGTAACAAGGAAGAGTCCCGACCCATAAACGTCGTCTGCCCTTGTTCTCGAGAGATGCTGCATAACCTGTTGAATTACTCCAGTACTTTGTGTTTTTTGGTAAATCCTATTCCTTGCAGATATTATAGTGGATTATAGGTAACTTGGAGTTTGCCATAAACCTCAAACAAAACCTTGGGATCTCAGCAGCTATCACAAAGCAGGCCTGTGTGCTTTATGAACACCATCTGAATCCAGAGAGAAGCTGGTGCCAAAACACATTCCTGTATATTATTGCAGTTTGTAATGCAACTTTAAAAAAAAGATTTAATGGATACCTCTGGCTTGGAAAATAAAGCTGAATGAATGAAGAGCTAGAAGGGAACTGAGATGAAAATAAATCACACAAAAGCTCTTGAAATCTTTCATAATCTAATGATTTAAGCATTAAAGACAAAGCAGCTGTCCCAATGACTCACATGTCATATATAAACATTGCATATGTTTCATGGTTCGTTTAAGAAGGTGGGATACACCAACCAGTGTCAGCTTTTAGATGGGATTTTTTGAAAGAAAGATATACAGCAAGGAAACAGCCCCATCGGCCCACCACATCCACGCCCGCCATCCATCACCCATTCACACCAGTTGTCTTATCCCACTTTCACATCTACGCCCTACAAATGAGGGGCCATTCTTTTAAAAGCCAATTAAACTTTAAACCAATGTGTAGGAAGGAACTGCAGATGCTGGTTTAAACTGAAGATACACACAACAAGCTGGAGTAACTCAACAGGTCAGGCAGCATCTCTGGAGAAAAGGAATAGGTGACGTTTCGGGTCGAGACTTTTCTTCAGACTGGGTGTCTTCAGACTTCAGCTTTTTGTGTCTATCTAACCTTTAAACCTACATGCGTTTGGGATGTGGGAGGAAACCGGAGAACACGGAGGAAACACATACGGTCACAGGGAGAACGTGCAAACTCCTTACAAACAGCACCCGAGGTCAAGATCGAACCCGGGTCTCATGCGCAGTGAGGAAGCTCATTGTACTTCAGAGAAATGCCCATAAAAATTACCCTCTTTATAAAGGGCTGCATGCTTATAAACACATTGTTGTCAATCTGCTGGCTTGCTTTGGGAATAGAAACAGGAGCACAACATTTAGCCCCTGGAATCTGCTTCACATAATGGGATCATGGCTCATCTGCTCTGATCCCATGTAATAAACGCCTGCCTTTTGTATGAAAATATTTCCATTTTAATCAATTGTCCAAGCCTCAATTGACATTTGCAGAACAAAGCTCCAAAGCATTACACTAAGAATAAGCCCCAGTCTCCAACATTTGGAAATGCTATTAATATCTGGAAAAAGTATATCAATTCACCTCTTAACCTTTTAATTTTCAGAGATCAGAACTTTATTTTGCGTAATAGATTCTCATAATTTAACCCTGAGATGCCGGATATCATTCTGATAAATCTATGGTTCAATCCATTCCTGGATTATATGGAAGATGGACACAAAATGCTGGTGTAACTCAACGGGCCAGGCAGCATCTCTGTAGAAAAGGAATAGGTGACGTTTCGGGTCGAGACCCTTATACGTATTTATGTAGAGTGTGTGCCCAGAATATGATACCTCTGGTCCATTCAGAGCTGGGGAGTAACTTCTGTCCCCTAGTGCACCAGACTTTTGGATGAAATAATTTTAACACAATTAGGATTTTTATTACTATCTGTAGCTGTCTATGGTGTTGTAAAACAATAAAAATCAAAATACTGCAGATGCTGGAAATCTGAAATTAAATTGGGAAATACTGGAAATCTTCAATGAGTTACATTCTGGGTTGGAAAATTTGATGAGTAAAGTTAGAGGCAACAAAAGTTTTAAGTGTGTAGAAAGGAATTGCAGATGATAGTCTTTACCGAAGATAGATACAAAGAGCTGGAGTAACTTAGCGGGTCAGTCAGCATCTCTGAAAAGACCCTTCTTAAGATGGATGTTTTAAGTTGCAGAGAAAGGCCAGGAGAGTGAAGAGAACAAAATGGGACAATCAGGTTTAGGATGGTGATTAAGAGGGATAGAAAAACACTGCTGGGGCTAGTGTCATCTCAGACAGGGAGATGGAGGCTGGTGAATAACAGTAGGTGTGTCAGGGAAGGTGTGAATAAGAAAGTGAAATTAAATCTGAAATTACAGGAAGATGAGAGAGCACAACAATTGAATGGTGAAAATGTGAGATGCAAGACTGATGAGTATTTCCAGCAAGCTAGCGTTACTCTGTACCCACCTATCACTTGCCGGGCTCTGTCCTGCCTCCACCTCTCTTCCAACTTTCTCTTCCTTAGTACAATCGAGCTGAAGAAAGGTCCCAATCAGAAACAAATGTAGACAGGATGTTTACAAATGTGGGAGAGTCTAGGACCAGAGGCCATAGCCTCAGAATAAAAGGATGTACCTTTAGAAAGGAGACAAGGAGGAATGTCTTTAGTCAGAGGGTGGTGAATCTGTGGAATTCGTTGTCGCAAACGGCTGTGGAGGCCATCAATGGACAATTTTAAGGTGAAGATTGACAGATTGATAGATTCTTGATTAGTGTCAGGGGTTATAGGGAGAAGGCAGGAGAAAGGGGTTGAGCGGGAAAGATCATGGCTGATCTATCTTTCCCTCTCAACCCCCTGTCTCCTGGAATAGCAAAGTAGACTTGATGGGCTGAATGGCCCAATTCTACTGCTAAAACTTATGAACTTAAGAACGTCACCTAGCCATGTTCTACAGGATGCTGCTCTACCTGGTGAGTTACTACAGCATTTTGTGCTTTCTCTTGTAAACCAGCATCTGGAGTCCCTTGTATCTCTTTTTTTAATTTCATATCACAGTGTCCCAGCTGGTAGGGCTGCTGCCTCAGTGTTCTAGAGACCCAGGTTCATTCCTGACCTCAAGAGGCTGTCTGTGCGGAGTTTGGCACATTCTCCCTTGGACCCTTTAGGTTATCTGTAGGTTGGTAGGTTAATTGGCCACTTTAAATTGCCCCTAATGTGTAGGTAATTGGTAGAACCTGTGAGGTGGGGAATTAATACAAATATTCATAGTCCCAGCGTTAAACAGCATGGCTGAATCTATCCATGACTCAAAGTGACCACCAATGGTCATCTTCATCTTCCACTTCAGAAGTTTGCTCTCTATTTTAATGCACTGAAATCTCTGGGTGGCACGGTGGCGCAGTAGTGGAGTGGCTGCCTTACAGTGCCGGAGAACTGGGTTCGATCCTGACTATGGGTGCTGTCTGTATGGAATTTGTATGTTCTCCCCGTGACCTGCGTGCGTTTTTTCCGAGATCTTTGATTTCCTCCCACACTCCAAAGACCTACAGGTTTGTGGGCTAATTGACTTAGTATAAATGTAAAAGAATGTCCCTAGTGTGTATAGGATAGTGTTAAGGGCCTGTCCCATTGCACGAGGTAATTCAAGAGTTCTCCCCTGATTCGAGCTTGTGTAATGTACGTAGCGAGTACATAGGAGCTCGTGGATGTCACGTAGCGGCTCGTACGAGTAACGGTAGGTACTCGGGAAATCCGGGAAACTCGTGATGTTTTTTTGACACTGTGAAAACTGTCCACGAGTAAAAAAATACTCGTGATGAAAAAATTGTTTCTTTTTACTCATACGAGCCCCTACACACCCGCTACGTACGTTACATGAGCTCAAATCAGGGGAGAACTCGGGAGAACTCTTGAATTACCTCGTACAGTGGGACAGACCCTTTAGTGTGAGGGGATCACTGGTTGGTGCGGACCTGGTGGGCCAAAAGGCATGTTTACGCGCTGTATCTCTAAACTAATCTAAGCTATATGTTTTGTAAATCACTAGTGGAGGAGACCACACTTCTTATTGTTTTTCTTTTTCAATGCAGTTACTACCTGGTGCAGAAATATGAGGAAAATAATCTATTTACTAGGAAATGAAGATTGTACTTCACGTAAACGAGGGTGATATTTGGATGTGTCATTGGCTGTAGACCCACAAGATGTCCTTCAGGGAGAGAGTAGGACTGTAAACACTGATGCCAGTTGTACAGTAGGGTCTTGCCAGGCATCCAGCTTTGGAAATTGTAGACAGATACAAAATGCTGGAGTAACTCAGCGGGGCAGGCAACATCTCTGGAGAGAAGGAATGGGTGATGTATCGGGTCGAGACCCTTCTTTGGAAATTGGACAGTACCTGAAACTAATCGATAAAAGAGCCCCTGCCAGTGCTGGCTCCCATCTCCTGCAGACTGCTACAACCACCAGTGACAGGTTGAATAAGCACAAGTAAGGCTAAGTGAGAATGACCATCTGCCTTACATTAAAGTAGCAGCAAGGCTTAGACAGCACTTGCTGGTGATTGAACAGCTAATGCTGCATTTCTACTTTTGAACCGCTGCCAACTTCACATACAGACACCCTCACTGTTTTAGCTTGAAACTAAACTGGTTAAACCCTTCTCCCACTCCTCCAGCGCGCCCATTGTCAAGGTGACTCAGCTGAGAAAAATGGCTCTCCATTCAGGCTCATTCACTTTATATCGCAGAGTTCTCCACTGCACCCTTTTTATTAGCTGCTCAGTTGGCTTACTGGACCGAAGATATGAGTTTGAACTGTACAGCATTATATGAGTAATGTTATGACTATTTATAATCAACCACCTTATAAAACAGTTAATTAATTTGCTTTAAATCTTCACTGAAACCATGGGAAGAGAAATGTGGATTTGTAATACTTTCATTTTTGGTGTCAGCCAATATAATTTCAGCTCCATGAGATTAGTGAATGTTATTAATTTTAATCCTCTCCTTCTTTCACAGTTTTCTACATTGTTTGCAGGGTTTTGCTCCTCTGATATCACCTTACACATGCTCCATGCCTGGCCATATGTTCTTGGACTGAATCAGTGAAAGAGTTGAGTCATTATACCTTACTTCCCAATATCAGGCCATTGACTAACAATACAACCAGCCAGTAATACATCAACTTCAACTCATCGCCATGATGATCAAGGAACATCCATTCATCCACAACAGACTTTACAGCAGTTCAACATCACTGACTGGTCAGCATGCAACAAAACTCTTTCACTGTACCTCGGTACACGTGTCAATAAACAAAACACAAACTCAAACATCAGTAAAATGGCAAACACGATAGGATTATCTTGACGATAGACACAAAATGCTGGAGTAACTCAGCGGGACAGGCAGCATCTCTGGAGGGAAGGAATGGGTGTCGTTTCGGGTCTAGGCCCTTCTTCAGACTGGGCATCTTGGTCGGCATGGGAAAGTTGGGCTGAAGGGCCTGTTTCCGTGCTGTATGACTTTCTATCTCTCTATCCACTTTCTCTCTGATGTGCTCCTTAATACTAATTCCTTATTATCTTGAGATCTACAAGTCATCCACAGCCAATGTACACTCAAGTTCTACTAGTACAAGATACTACTGAGTACTGTGTTTACATTACCTGTTGGGCTGCTGCAAGTAAGAATTTGCTTGTTCCCTTTCAGGCCGTGTGACAATAAAAGACTCTTGGACTCTTGAATCTTGAAGGTCTGAGATTCGGTCTGAAGATAGGTGCCGACCTGAAACGTCACCTATTCCTTTTCTCCAGAGATGCTGCCTGACTGCCCGCTGAGTTATTCCAACATTTTGTGTCTGTCTTGAAGGTATCTATCTTGGTACAAAAATGGGAATAGAACCATCTCACCAAGCTTTAAGGAGAAATTGCAGCTTTTCATAGCCACAATAATCAGTTGGTGTTTGGACAGTAAGTTGGCAACTGCCTCGAGTTTACACTGATACCTTTATGAATGTTGCTTGAAATCATTCCCAGGTGTTCATAATTTTCTACAGAGCTATAGTAGACAGTTTGTATGTATTCCAGGGATCAGGAAAAAAAATGGTAGAAATTGACTTGATATGTGGCAAAGAGTTAAATCTGGAATATTATTTGAATGACTTTAACATAATTATTCTGAACAGACAAAAAGCTTTGCATGTGTTTTCCCAGCACTCATTATCTGTAACTCAGTTCCACTTCGCCCACAGCTAATAATGGTCTGCTTCCGTTATCATCGTTACTTTTTTGCATATCTTTCATTCATTTGTTCTATATCACCGTCTATATCTCTCGCTTCTCTTTCCCCTGTCTCTCAGTCTGAGAAAGGGTCTCAACCCTGAAACATCACCAATTCCTTTCCTGCAGAGATGCTGCTTGTCCCGCTGAGTTACTCCAGCCTTTTGTGTCTATCCTCAGTTTGAACCAGCTTCTGCAGTTCCTTCCTACACATGACATTTGCAGCGTTGAGTTTAAGTGACAGGGCACATTGAAAGCCCTTGTCTGTGGGTAAGAACACCATCTTTATATTTTGTTCAGGACTCCTGCATCAAATATCCAAAAATAAAGTCAAATGCTGACAACATCAAGAGCCACGATCGAATCCGAGCTTGAGCCTTGGCAGAATGGTTTATTAAACCACAAATCTTCCCACACCCTCTAATCTGTGGTCTTCTCCCCTTCTGAAGTCCTTTTGCAGCTTTCCATCAAGAACAACTGGACCAGATTACCCCAATCAATAGGCTTTTTGTTGGACAGCACAGTCTGATTTTAATCAATTAAGATCCCTATCTTTGCAACGTCATTTGTCAAAAATGTCAGGATTTTCCAGATAGCAGAGAGTTATGTTTCCGCTCAGTGTCTCGGGAATATTTGACAATACAGTACCATTTTTCAAAAATTACACGTTTTATACATTCTGTTCCCTAAAATGCACTCAATATGTATGAATGAAAAAGCACAATACTGCAGAAGTTAGGAAACTGCAGTTTTACAGATAATGCTGAATATACAAGATAGAGGTCATTGGTTTAAGGTGAAGGGGGAAAGAATTAATAGGAATCATAGAAACATAGAAACATAGACATTAGGTGCAGGAGTAGGCCATTCGGCCCTTCGAGCCTGTACCGCCATTCAATATGATCATGGCTGATCATCCAACTCAGTATCCTGTACCTGCCTTCTCTCCATACCCCCTGATCCCTTTAGCCACAAGGGCCATATCTAACTCCCTCTTAAATATAGCCAATGAACTGGCCTCAACTACCTTCTGTGGCAGAGAATTCCAGAGATTTACCACTCTCTGTGTGAAAAATGTTTTTCTCATCCCGGTCCTAAAAGATTTCCCCCTTATCCTTAAACTGTGACCCCTTGTTCTGGACTTCCCCAACATCGGGAACAATCTTCCTGCATCTAGCCTGTCCAACCCCTTAAGAATTTTGTAAGCTTCTATAAGATCTATCTAAGATTCTATAAGAATTCTATAAGATTCTATAAGAATCTGAGGGGTAACTTTTTCACACAAAGGTTGGTGGGTGTATGGAACTAGCTGCCAGGGGTGGTAGTTGAGGCAGGGACTATCGCAACATTTAGGCAACAATTAAACAGGTACATGGATGGAACAGGTTCAGATGGACATGGGCCTAATGCAGGCAGGTGGGACTAGTGAGACATGCTGGTCGGAGTGGGCAAGCTGGGCCGATGATTCATCCACGATAAAATCATCCACGCTGGATGATTTTATGACTGCTCAGGAGTCAGACAACGTGTGTGATGAACAGTAAATAATTTTGATCCATGACCTTTCATTGACATACAAGATTCCTGTTACTTGTTAGCAGGCTCATATTTTAGAGGACAGCACTGTGGAAAATATATCCTTGCTCAGGCAGATTAACAGAAACTCTCAGTCAGCAAGAAGCAAGGAGGCAGAATGTGACTAACTGTATTTGTAATGTGTGGTCACCATTACAGGAAGGAAGGAGAAACCTCGAGCTTCCATGTGAAGCAAACCAAGACTGATAATGTACAGTAGTTCACTGCTGCTGATACATTCACCTCCCATCCCCTTGCCAACTAACATGAAGATGAACTAGGTCAAAGCCATTCCACTTCTCAGAAGTGGTCACACCGTATCTTTTCCAAAGGCAACAATACTCCTGCAAGTTGTGAATGAGAGTCCAACAGGCGGCAAAGTGTCGCAGCTGGTAGAGCTGCTGCCTCACAGCTCTAGGTTCGATCCTGACCTTCACTCAGTGTTGAGTTTGCACATATTCCATCATTGGACAGCAATCCAAGCTGCCTGACCTGCTGAGTTATTCCAGCACTTTGTGCCTGTTTTCTCGCTTTCCTAGTTAGGACAAAGGATCTTCAACTGAAGGTGTTATCTTAGCTTAAACCTGCTGACAGTTTCCAGCATTGTGTCTTTTTATTTCAGATTTTAAGCATCTGTAGATTTCAGCTTTCCATTCAACTCTTGTGATTTCTAACTTTTAACTTGAGGAATGTCCAATCATTGTTCAATCACTGGGTGGCACGGTGGCACAGCGGTGGAGTTTCTGCCTTACAGGGACCTGGGCTTGATCCTGACTATGGTGCTATCTGTACGGAGTTTGTACGTTCTCCCCATGACCTGCGTTGGTTTTCACCGGGAGCTCCGTTTTCCTTCCACACCCCAAGGACGTGCAGGTTTGTAGGCTAATTGACTTTGGTATACTTGTAAATTGTCCCGAGTGTGTGTAGGATAGTGCTGGTGTGCAGTGATCACTAGTTGACGCGGACTTGGTGGGCCGAAGGGGCTGTTCCCATGCTGTATCTCTAAATTAACACTGAATTTCAACATGTTCCTATTCTTTTGGAGCCACTAATGGTGGAACGCTGGACTGAGATAGGTCCAGGGACCTGTGTAAAGTGGTAAACCATGTAACATCCTGATGGAGGGACTGTGTAAGAACAGGCAGACAGGGAGTGTGGGAAGGAACTGGTGATGCTGGTTTACACTGAGGACAGGGAGTCTGTCCATGTCTGGTACTGAATGCCTTGCTCTAGCTAATATCCCTGTATAGCCAAACACAACAGTAAATGGTCTGAAGATCTCTCAGTCTTCACCCTTGCTGCTCAAAGGGAAAATGAACCATTTAAAGATTAATTGCTGGATTATTTCTTCTGGCTGCTAGTTAAATTGTGCACGTTTTTGCAGATTTGTTATACTTGTCTAAAGTTCTAGCTGTCTGCGGGAAGTGGTCTGGCTGTTGTTGAAGTACTTTTATTGTTCGTTTTAAAAGCTCGTGCTGAAACAAATCACTTCCAGACACGGGTGGCCTGGGCGGAAGGCAGCGGAGTGGAGAGCAAGCATGCTGGGGGAGTGAGGAAGGGAAGAGGAGGGGAAGGAGAAGGAGGAGGAGGGAGTGAAGGAAGTGGCGTCAACCTGCAGGGCGGCACGCTGGCGCAGGGGTAGCGCTACTGCCTTACAGCGCCAGAGCGCCGGGCTTGATCCTGACTATGGGTGCTGTCTGTGCGGAGTTTGCACGTTCTTCCCATAATGTGCGTGGATTTTCTCCGGGATACAATGCGATTGAACTATATTTATCCCAGTAGAGAAATGGATCTGCCAACAGTTGGACAATCTACCCCACGACGGAAGGGCAAGGAGTTGGACAGTTTGATAGCCACAGGGAAGAAGGATCTCCTGTGACGTTCTGCACTGCATCTTGGTGGAACCAGTCTGTTGCTGAAGGTGCTCCTCAGGTTGACCAGTGTGTCATGGAGGGGGTGAGCTGTATTGTCCAAGATGCTCCACATTTTGAGGAGCATCCTCCCCTCGTAGACCACCTCCCATGAATCCAACTCCACCCCTTGGACAGAGCCAAGTCAAGTCAAGCCAAGTCAAGTCAAGTCAAGCCAAGTCAAGCCAAGTCAAGTCAAGTCAAGTCAAGTCAAGCCAAGCCAAGCCAAGCCAAGCCAAGCCAAGCCAAGCCAAGCCAAGCCAAGCCAAGTCAAGTCAAGTCAAGTTTATTTGCCACATACACACACAAGATGTGCAGTGAAATGAAAGTGGCAATGCCTGTGGATTGTGCAAAAACTACAGAACAGAACAGAATAGAACAGAACCAGTATTTACATTTTAGGAAAAATAAGACACAACACAACACTAAATTAGTAAATTAGTCCCTGGTGAGATAGGAGTTTACAGTCCTGATGGCCTGTGGGAAGAAACTCCGTCTCATCCTCTCTGTTTTCACAGAGTGACAGCGGAGGCACTTGCCGGACCGTAGCAGCTGGAACAGTCTGTTGCTGGGGTGGTAGGGGTCTCTCATTATGTTGCTGGCTCTGGATCTGCACCTCCTGGTGTATAGGTCCTGCAAGGTTGTGAGTGCTGTTCCTATTTTAGCCGAACGCACTACTCTCTGCAGAGCCTTGGGCAGAGCTGTTCCCAAACCAGATTGAGATGTTGCCGGAAAAGATGCTTTCTACAGCCCCAGAGTAGAAGCACTGAAGGATCCTCAGAGAGACTCTGAATTTCTTCAGCTGCCTGAGGTGGTAAAGCCGCTGCCTTGCCTTACTCACCAGTGTGGCAGCGTGTGTTGTCCATGTCAGATCGTCTGTGATGTGGACTCCCAGGTATTTAAAGCTGCTCACCCTATACACAGTAATCCCATTTATCTCCAGCGGTGTGTACGTCCTCGGATGTTGAGCCCTTCTAAGGTCCACAATCAGCTCTTAGTTTTTGTGACATTCAAGAGGAGGCTGTTGTCCTGACATCAGAGTGCCAGATCAGCCACTTCCTCCCGGTAGGCCTTCTCATCATTATTGGAGATCAGGCCCACCATCACAGTGTCATCAGCAAACTTGATGATGGAGTTGGAGCTGAACCTGGCCACACAGTCATGTGTGTACAGGGAGTACAGTAGGGGGCTTAGGACGCAACCCTAGGGGGCCCTCGAAGGGCCGAATGGCCTACTCCTGCACCTAATTTCTATGTTTCTATGTTTCTATGATCCTGTGTTCAGGGTGTCCAACCCCGGAGGTATGTCTCCCCATCTTGACCACCAGGGGCCTGGCGGTGAGAAACGTTGAACGACAGGGATGCAAGGATGCGAACAGTGGAACTAGCAGGATGACTAGGGTGGTGCGGGGTGCCGCCTGTCGTGGGGTGACGTCTGTTTGGTGGTGAGTAGTCACCGAAAGAGTCGTACTTTTTTCTGGGCCCCGCTGGATTTTCAACGTTGAAAATATTTGGCAACCTGCTGCGACTATGGCGGCTGTTGGCAAGTCACCGAAAAAATCGCTTGTGGGACTGGCTCTTTACACACAATATGCAGAGCCAAGGGGAAGATGCAGAGTGAGAATAGAGTTCTCAACTTTGCGGCGCATTAGTTCCATAGACAAAGTCCAATGTTCACAATGGGGTAGCGGTGAACCAGACAGTACCCTAGCTCATGGAAGGATCATTCAGAATAACAGAATGCAAGAAGCTGTTGTTCCTGAATGTACTTGTCAATCAGCTGAAACCAAAGCACTTAACCTCAATGCAGAGTAGGACAGCATTGCCTGCAGTCATATATATAAGAATAGACACAAAATGCTGGAGTAACTCAGTGGGTTAATCAACATCTTTGGAGACAATTGTCGGGCTTGGGCATCTTGTAGTTTTAGATTTAGTTTAATTTAGAGATACAGCACGGAATCAGGCCCTTCGGCCAACCGAGTCTGCGCTGACCACCAATCCCCACAGGAATCCCCAAAACAAAACCAAACTAAGGTTGTTGTCCTGACACCCTGTTAAAAGGATCGCTGTCTCCTTCCTCTATTCCGTCCCACCATTGTTGAAGATCCAGCCCAGAGCAGTGGCGTCATCTGCAAACGTGTACATGTGCTGAGCGCAGAGTCTGCCTGCATCAGCGTGAGTGTATAGTGTGTGTGGTAAGGGGCTGTAATTATGCAGCTGTATGTCAGGCGTGGATGCTGAGAATATGTGAACTGGAATTGTGAGATTTAGCCGTGTAAAGAGCATTGATGATGGAAAGCAAATGAAAGCTAGAATTAAGTTCTGATGGATTGGGGTTGTTGGTGAAGATGATGAATTAAGGTGATTTAGCAGCAAATGAGGTTAATAGTTGGAAGAAATGAAATTTGAAGATGAACTCTGTGACCTTGGCTGCTTGAATGAGATTGTTAAGCTTCCTGTACTCAATCCATGCTCCTGGACTGTTGCCCTGGGCTTCAACCTTTACACGAGTTGTTGCAGCTGCACCCTGAGTGTGTGACCAGAGAGGCTTCCAGCTGAATCCCTCGTGCCCAAACCCCCCCCCCTGTTCAACGTGCTTTCCCCTGTCCGCTGGTGGCACGGTATCACAGTGGTAGAGTTGTTGCCTCACAGCGCCAGAGACCCGGGTTTGATCCTGACTATGGGTGCTGTCTGTACAGAGTTTGTACTCTCCCCGTGAACAGTGTGGGTTTTCCCAGGGATCTGCGGTTTCCTCCCGCATTCCAAAGACGTTTAGGTTTGTCGGTTAATTGTCTTTGGTATAAATGTAAAATTGCCCCCGAGTATGTGCATGATAGTCTCAATGTGCGGGGATCGCTGGTCGACGCGGGCGTGGTGAGCCAAAGGGTCTGCTTCCGCGCTGTATCTCTAAAGGAAACCAAATGCTGCTTACTCCCAAACCTCACGTTAGTGCATCCTCTCTTGCATGTGGCGCCATTGCTCCAAGAGTCAGGACACCGATGCAGCCTAAATAGCGATGCCCAACATTCCTTCCTGCCTTCCCATTAAGAGGCACAAGCAATGTTTAAAGGGCTCGGACCACTCCTGATAATAAGTCCACCAAAGATACGTGCAGCCCAGGTAACAGGCCTTTCGGCCCACCGAAACCGTGCCGACCCGGTCGGCACGGTTTCGGTGGGCCGAATGGCCTGTCTCCACTTTGTATCTCTAAACAACACTTACTGAATGCCTGAGCTAGCTGGTTGAACCATGTACGATTCATATATGTCCTTTTCTGGAGAGCAGCAGGCAGCCTGAGATACACAGAACAGATGTAGGTTAATCTCACCACAATCCCCACACCTGATTTCAGGGCTGAAGCAAAGACTTCCTCTTGTAGTCTCCTCCTGACATTGATAGAAGTGAATGAAAGGTTCTGGCCAAACATGCAGTGGCTCCAACAGTCTTTGTGGGTGTACAGCAACAGATGTGACTACAATGGTTTGTCAGTCCATCTCCAACAGTGAGTCTGCACTGGGGAACTGGCTTGTGGCGGGAGGTGAGCTTCAGAAACAATCATCTTGCATTGAGGGAAGGTATTTCAACAGATACTGTGGGCAGCCGGGGTTTATTCACCCAGAGGATGTCTGGCTCCAAATGTTGACAGGCGAACAGTGCAGCAAGCTCTGCATTAGGTGCTTGTGGTGGAAAGAAAGGCTTGCATTTATAAAACGCTTTTTGCAGCCTTAGGTATTCCAAAGAGGTTTGCAGTAATTTTTAAATTAAAATTGTCGTCATTGCTGTGATTTGGTAAAGCACAGGAACCAAGTTTAGTTTAGTTTAGTTTAGAGATACAACACAGAAACAGGCCCTTTGACCCACCAGCAATCCCCGCACACTAGCGCTATCTTACACACACCTGGGGCAGTTTACAATTTAACCAAGCCAATTACCCTAGGTCTTTGGAGTGTGGGAGGAAGCCAGAGTTCCCGGAGAAAACCCACGTGGGTCACGAGGAGAACGTGCAAACTCTGTATAGATAGCACCAGTAGTCAGCATTGCTCCCAGGTCTCTGGTGCTGTAAGGCAGCAACTCTACCACAGCGCCACTGTGCTGCCATTTTACACTGCAAGTTTGCGAACGCACTATGTAATGAAAAGGAGTTGCAAATGCTGGTCTATTCCAAAGATAAAGATATCAAACTGAAGAAGGCTCCCAACCGTAAAACTCACCTATCCATTTTCTCCAGAGATGCTGCCTGACCCGTTAAAATACTCCGGAATTTTGTGTCTATCTTGCATGCCCATTGAAATAATCTGCTTTGGTGATGTTCAGCTGAGGATAAACATTGGCCTCCACACAGAGGTACCGTCTCATCGAAAGGCAGCAACTCATATGTGTGGCAATCCTTGAAAGAATGGTGGTGGAATATTCTGCTCAAGTCTCTAGCCTGAAACTTGCACCCACAGCCCAAGTAGTGTCATCTGAGCTCACTCCCAACAGAAAATACTCGTTGATACTTGGAAATCTTAAAAGTAAAGTCCTCATTGTAATGAGGGAAGCAGTGGGAGGCATGTTCTTCTATTCGTAAATATACCAATTTTATTTCTGTTCAAGTCTGTGTTAGGGAGGATGTACATAGTAGAGAGTGAACCTGAGCTACTATCTACTTCATAGGAGACACTTCGACTATCTTTAATGGGATTTTACTGGACTTTAGCTTGCACTACACATTATTCTGTTTATCCTGCATCTGTACACTCGGCTTGTACACGCTAGAATTTAGAAGATTGAGGGGGGATCTTATAGAAACTTACAAAATTCTTAAGGGGTTGGACAGGCTAGATGCAGGAAGATTATTCCCGATGTTGGGGAAGTCCAGAACTAGGGGTCACAGTTTAAGGATAAGAGGGAAGTCTTTTAGGACCGAGATGAGAAAATCATTTTTTACACAGAGAGTGATGAATCTGTGATGTTCTCTGCCACAGAAGGTAGTTGAAGCCAGTTCATTGGTTATATTTAAGAGGGAGTTAGATGTGGCCCTTGTGGCTAAAGGGATCAGGGGGTATGGAGAGAAGGCAGGGATGGGATACTGAGTTGGATGATCAGCCATGATCGTATCGAATGGTGGTGCAGGCTCGAAAGGGCCGAATGGCCTACTCCTGCACATTTTCTATGTTTCTATGTTTCTATGTCTGCTGTGGATGGCTCGATTGTAATCGTCAATTGTAATTGTCTTTCCGCTGACTGGTTAACATGCAACAAAAGCTTTTCACTGTACCTCGGTACATGTGTCAATAAACTAAACTAAACCAAGCTACTATCTTCCCAAGGCACTAGAAGATTTCAGACCTCCCTGCCAAAGAGCTGCATAGCAAATTGGAAGACCTAATGAAAATAATTTTTAAAAACTGCAGATGCTGGAAATCTAAAACAAAACATAAAGAAAATGCTGCAAACACTCAGCAGGTCGTGCAGGATCAGTGGATGAACAAACAATTAATGTTTCAGGTTGAATTTCAGAAATGTTAACTCTGGTTTTTTTCCCATAGGAAGACCGAAGAATGGTGGACAGAAAAATAATCACCAAAACTATAACTAGAAGATATACTCTTATGATTATCTCAATCAGTTCAGTTCTTCAATGAAGAAGGGTCCTGACCCAAAACATTGCCTATTCATGTTCTCCGGAGACACTGCCTGAGTTACTCCAGCACTTTATCTGTTTTTGGTAGACCAACATTTACAGTTCCTTGTGTCTTAAGTTAAGCCTGTTACTCCCCTGGTGCAGAATTTCAGTGGCTACAAAAATAAGCAGTCCAGCAAATCTTTGAAGAATCTGTATCATTTATTTTTCCTTCATGAATCAACATTAAAACATTTCTTTCAGTTTGTACAATTTCTTTGACAATCCATTTGGAATCGGAATATGGTTCCTGCTGTTACTGATGCGACCTTTAATTTGAACCATGCCTGACTCAGGGATGAACCAGAGATGGTGCTGGCCTGACTACATCAGTAATACACTTCATGTAGCTGATACAATCTAACTTTTTTTTAACCTCCTTTTCACTCCATGCTCTCGCAGTGACTCAAATACGATTACTATCAATGTCCTGTCATTTGCAAGTCCCATAGCTGAGTGATTAACAATGACTCTGTCTGTAATAATCTGTTCAGTTGATTTACCTGCAATTATACGACCAGACTCTGCTTAGGTTTAGTTTATTGTGGAGATACAGTCCACACCGACCAGCAATCCCCATCCACCAGCAATGTCCTCCACACACGAGGGATCATTTATGTTTATACCAAGCCTATTAAGCTACAAGCCGGTATGTCTTTAGAGTGTGGGAGGAAACCAAAGATCTTGGAAAAACCAACGCAGGTCATGGGGAGAATGTACAAACTCTGTACATACAAGCACCCGTAGTCAGGTTCAAACTCAGGTTTCTGGCGCTGTAAGGCAGTAACTCTACCGCTATGCCACCCTGCTGCCCACTTTTCTTGAAGGTCCCTCTAAAATTACAATTCTTTTTTCTTGAATCAAAGGCAAAATAAGCAATAAGCAGGGTAGACACAAGAAACTGAAGATACTGGTTGAACAAAATGGACACAAAGTACTGGAGTAACTCAATGGGTCAGGCAGCATTTGTGTGGAAATATGCCCTGCGACCCACCTTGTCTGCACCGACCATTGATCACCTGCTCACCACTTCTGTCCTGCACACTAGGGACTATCTACAGAAACCAATTAATCTACAAACCTGCACGTCCTTGGAATGTGGGAGGAAACCTGAAGAAAACTCAGGCGGTCAGAGGTCAGAGGGCAAACGTACAAATTCCACACAGACAGCATCCATAGCCAGGTTCGAACAAAGGTCTTGGGTGCTGTAATGCAGCAACTGTGCCACGGCTCCACTGTCACACCCTAATGCGGGTGCAGTTAGGGTGAAATATAAGTCAAGCTAAATTTCTCATTCTGTGTTAAATGAACTAACTTTAATTCAGTGGGTTGGTGCTGATAGAGTGGGAGTTAGTTCATGACCACAGTCCTGTGTGCAGAAACTCATTGGACAAAGGCCTGAATTTCAGGTGGGAAGTTCAGTGGAACATTTGGCAGAGCTACCCCCCCCCCCCCCCCCGCAATCTTCACCTCAGGCACTGTCTGTGTGGAGTTTGAATGTTCTCCCTGTGGTCATGTGGTTTTCCTTCGGGTGCTCCGGTTTCCTCTCACATCCCATGTGCAGGTTTGCAGGTTAATTGCTCCTCTGTACATGGCCCCGAGTGTGTAGAGAGTGGATGAGAAAGTGGGATAACATAGAACTAGTGTAAACGGGTGATCGCTGGTGGTCGTGGACTAGGTGGGCCGAAGGGCCTGTTTCCATGCTGCACCTCTGACCTAAACTAAGGATGCTAGAACATCGCAAACTGCTCAACAAAATCTGCAGAGAGAGAACAAGGTTAAAGTTTCATGAAAGGTGATCGATCTGAAATAATAACTCTGTTTATCTCTCAGTGGATGCTGCGTAACCTGCTTAGAGTTTCCATCATGTTCTGTTTTTATTTCAGATTTCCAGTGCGTCGGTATTTTTTTCCCTTTTAAAATAAATCCGATATAGTGTGTTATCCAATATAGCCTGAGGAGGTAACATTAAACTCGGACATTTTAAGCTGAATTTTCCCACAGCAGAATAATGTATTGAAGCTCACAGATGAACAATGGCCTCTTGGTTGAGAGAAACAAGAGCAGTTAAGTGGGTGCAATGTACATACAGTTTCACTGACATTTACTTCATCCATGTCCCCCGCTCTCGCCCTGCTGTTTATAACTGAGTTAGAGTCGCCTGATTGATAGAAAAACTACTTTGATTTTCTTGGGAATGAGTAGATTATTCTGCAAAGCTGTATCAGTGGTTCAGTTGGCTGCTGTTCTACTTATCTTCGGGTTTATGTAATTTGCCAGGGAAGTAAACAAAGAGATTGGAAAGAACCTGCTGAAATTCAGACCATGTCACTTGGTCACCACTATCCGATGCACGCAGGTCATTTGTATTATCAACTTCTGCACAATATTGTCTTAATTTCACTATGTTGTTGCAACTTAAGTGTGAGCAGCTTAATTATGTTACTGCAACTTAATTATTAATTTAAATTATAAATCCTAACTGCGGGCACTGTCTGGACGGAGTTTGTACATTCTCCCTGTGACCCCATGGGCTTTCTTTGCGAGCTCTGGCTTTCTCCCACACTCCAAAGACGTACAGGTTTGTAGATTAATTGGCGTGGTAAAATTGTAAATTGTCCCTAGCGTGTGCAGGATAGTGCTAGTGTATGATGATGGCTGGTCGGAGAAGACTCGATGGGCCGAAGGGCCTGTTTCTGCGCTATATCTCTAAACTAGAATAACCTAAACACTGAAAATCAAAAGGTTAAAATCAAGATAGCGAAGGGAGAAAATAAGGTAATTTTTGCATTTGTACAGTATTGCTCATGACCGCAGGATGTCTCAAAATACTTTACAACCACTGACACACCTTCAATATATGGTTATGCCAAACATGTAATACAGTCAAGGCTTTGTGTTGTACTTTTTCCAAATTTTACAGTAGCTAGATTGGTTTCAATGCAATTCAAATTTAGAAGTTGAATATAAATCCCACCTATTGCTAGTATTGTGCATTTGCACAAGTGACTGGGGATAGATTTCTTGAGTTCTGTAATTTAATTTTACTTAATTTCCTAAGGAAATGAAAGAAAAGTTTGGAAGGGTGATTCACCGATCTCAGGGTATAGAATAGTAGCTTGTACAGAGGCCTTCTAGAAGGAAGGAACTTTGTTCACTCCCACTGTAATTGTCTTTCTTTTCCATTTTCAAGACCCTCTCACCCCACCAAAGGAAAGTAACAGTTGAAAATACTTTCAATAATTTCAGCTCATCATATAGCAAACCAAATACTGGCTGAAGTTTCCGATGTAATTGCTACCTAGCTTGGTACCTACCTGCATGTGGGTGGCATGGTGGCACAGCAGTTGAGTTGCTGTCTAAAGGGCCTGTCCCACTTTCACGACCAAATTCACAACCTCTGGCGAGTTTGTCCTTGACTCATACTCGCAGCATGGTCGTCACAAGGTCGTAGGAGGTCGTAAGAGGTCGTAGGTAGGTTGTGATGCTAGTCGTAGGTACTTGTGGTATCAAGCAGGTCGGGGCGTTTTTCTAGCCCGATGAAAAATGTCCACGAGTAAAAAAGGTTGTGAATTAGGTCGTGAAAGTGGGACAGGCCCTTTACAGCATCAGAGACCCAGGATTGATCCTGACTACGGGTGCTGCCTGAGTGGATTTTGTTCTCCCGGTGACCGCATGGGTTTTCCCCGGATGCTCCGGTTCCCTCCCACACACCAAAGGATTACAGGTTTGTAGGTTAATTGGCTTCAGTAAAAAGTCTATACTGTCCCTTGCGAATGCTAGTGTAACGTGGATCACAGGTCAGGACGGATTCGGTGGGCTGAATTTCAGCGGGTTTTTTGTTTGCTGTATCTCGAAACTAAACTATAAAATCTTCAGCTCAGAAACAGGAAAAGTATTTAATGTTTGAAACCACTTTGAAGCTTTAAGTCAATAACATACCATTAAGTCCTTTAAGAGCAATCGATATTTATATCCATGAAAATAATGTAAGAACATTGAATAAGCTGCAATGCTGAACCTGTTTAAAGTGGGGAATAGTTATTCACTCATCACCAATTCCAGTTTCAGTTTAGTATATTGTCACATGTGCTGAGGTACTGTGAAGAGCTTTTGTTGCATGTTAACCAGTCAACAGAAAGACAATACATGACAGTGTATAGATACAAGATTAGGGAGTAACGTTTTGTGCAAGGTAAAGCCAGCAAAGTCTGAACAAGATGTTTAAGAAGGAACTGCAGATGCTGGAAAATCGAAGGTAGACAAAAATGCTGGAGAATCTCAGCAGGTGAGGCTGAAGAAGGATTTCGGCCCCAAACGCTGCCTATGTCCTTCGCTCCATAGATGCTGCCTCACCCGCTTAGCTTCTCCAGCATTTTTGTCTACCTTCTAAAGTCTGAACAAGGATAGTCCGAGAGTCACCATTGAGGTAGATAGTAGTTCAGGACTGCTCTCTGGTTGTAATAAGATGGTTCAGTTGCCTGAAGAAACTGTCCCTGAATCTGGAGGTAGATACAAAATGCTGGAGTAACTCAGTGGGACAGGCAGCGGCTCTGGAGAGAAGGAATGGGTGATGTTTCGGGTCGAGACCCTTCTTTAGATTGAATGTCATGGGAAAGGGAAACGAGAGATTTAGACGATGATGTAGAGAGATATAGAACAATGAATGAATCTGAAGGTGTATGTTTTCACACTTCTATACATTTTGCCTGATGGGAGAGGGGAAAAGAGTGAGTGGCCAGGGTGCGGCCCGTCCTTGATTATGCTGCTAGCCTTGCCGAGGCAGCATGAGGTGTAGATGGAGTCAATGGAAGGGAGGTTGGTTTGTGTGATGATCTGGGCTGCGTCGACAACCACTCACAAGCTCTGAGTTAAAACTTCACTAACAGCACTGTATCAAATAATCCTCACTCCTGCCCATGCCCCATCCGTGCCAACCCTCTTTCCCACCTACACTGATCCCATTTGCCCACACTAGGCCTTCATTGTTATGCCTGCATACATTCCTATTTAAATGCTTCTTAAATAAAGAAATTGTACCTGACTTCAGCACCTCCTCTTGCAACTGTGGTGGATGTTTATGTTAAATTTATTTTATGTGCGTATTGTGTTCTTTTCACTAAAGGTCCTGTCCCACCAGCATGTGACTGCATGCGGCTAGCATGACCTAATGTGGTCGCTTGAGCTGTACGGCCTCGCGGGGCCGGTCCCACTTCGATTGCCGGAGCCATATGGAGTTGCGCGGGGCTCCGAAAAACTGACACTGTCCACAAAGCCCACGCAGCAATGGCCTGTCGGCCCGCAGCCGCATTGACGGGCGTACGAAGCATCTTGACGCCATATGCAGCGTCTTGACAGCGTACGCCTAGCGCGTGATGTTGCCCAATGACGTAACCGCCCGATGCCGTGCGACATCCAAATTCAGTCGGCCCGCCTCCTGC
The DNA here is from genome assembly GCF_028641065.1 of Leucoraja erinaceus. Lineage (NCBI taxonomy): Eukaryota > Metazoa > Chordata > Chondrichthyes > Rajiformes > Rajidae > Leucoraja > Leucoraja erinaceus. Next base: position 28,097,884 of record NC_073403.1, read on the forward strand.
CCAGCTGATTGATGAGTATGAAGTCGGGACCAGCCCCGCACAACTCCAGACGGTTCCGCGGTTGGAAGTGGGACCGGCCCCGCGAGGCCGTACGCCTCAAGCCACCACGTTTGGTCGCGCTAGACGCATGCAATCGCATGCTGGTGGGACAGGCCCTTAAGTGAAACTTAATTTCCCTTTGTATGGCTTTGTATGGCTAAAACGAGCCTCCTCTTGACTTAAATTTTACTGCATGTATTCTATTCTATTCACTAAGCAGAATAGAGAATCCACTATTCTACCGCATAATGGACGTAGAATACTATTCTGGACGTAGTAGTATTCTAGAAGTTCCAAGTAATGTCTGTGCAAATTAAAAACCAGACAATGTTGCCGACACAAGGAAGTCTAACCACCTTGTCATTCAGCACGGTGGTGCCGCCGTCTCATGGCGCCAGAGACCCGGGTTCGATCCTGACAAAGGCGCAGGGGATCACCGACGGATCCACCGATCGTTTGCATGGAAATAGGCCCTTCAGCCCAACTTGCCAATGCCGACCTTCCACACTAATCCCACCTGCCCACGTTTGGCCCATCTATCTATTCTATATATAAAGAAAACTCTGATCTTGTGCTTTTCTGGTTTGCGCGGTTTTTCTATTTGCGCAAAAATGGTACATGATAGAACTACGATTTTGATCAGCTCACTCACCTTTCTCCTGTGCTGCGAGTGCACCAAGTTTCCAAGGGAGGTTGGGATTGGGGAATAGAGGGCGAGGAGGGCAGTGGAGGAGGTGAGATTGAAGGATAGTGGGGGGGGATAGGGGGAGATAGAGACGATGAGTAGGGAGATGGGGGACAATGATGGATAGGAAGGGGTATGGGGAGAGGACTTATGGAGGGAGGGAGTCCTGAGGGTAGGGGAAAAGGAAAGGGAGGGCCAGGGTGCGGGGGGTCCTTGTTGTGGAGAGGAGCCTTGCGGAGGGGGAAAGAGGATGGAGGGTGAAGAGGGGGAGAGAGTGCAAGGGATGAGGGGTAATGAGCTGCATCTGTGCAGTTAGGGGCTATGGGTGAGTGGTGGAATATTACATTGGGGGAACCAAGCCTCCTGTGTGACAGGGACCCAACGGGTCCCACTTAGTCTAGTATCCTTCTAAACCTTTCCTATCCACGTACAGTCCACATGCCTTTTAAATATTGTTATAGTACCTGCCTCAACTACTTCTAGCAGCTTGTTCCATATCAGCCATTCCCCATAAAACAAGGTATATCCCTCAGATCTCTTTTAAAACTACTTTCTCTCACAGGAAACCTATGCTCTCTTGTTTTAGAGTAAGTAAGTAATAAGTAAGTAAGTAAGTAAGTAAGTTTATTGGCCAAGTATTCACATACCAGGAATTTGCCTTGGTGCTCCGCCCACAAGTAACAACATGACATACAGTGACAGTTACGGATGGCTAAGAAAACAATAAACATTCATAATAATAAAACAATAATGATAAAACATCATTGATGCGTGATGTGAACCAACAAAATGCCTGCGACATTAAAGGGAGGCCTACAGATTGCCCAGCTGATTGATAGAGTACTACTCGTGGATAAAGCCCCGCACAACTGTCAGACGGCTCCGCAGCGTTGACAGTGAGATCAGACCCCGCAGACCATGATGGCTTTGAATGGTAAAGAACAGACTCTACGATTAAATTGTACTGAATATGGATTCTATCACTAAGCCTGTAGCAGAATTCACTATTCTACTGAAGACTGCCGCAGGAGTAGTAGTATTCTAGAAGTTCCAAGTAATGTCTGTTGTGCAACTGAAAAACCAGGTGTTGTGACTGTGGTGTTGTTGATGGTGAGTGGGGTGAGGGGAGGGGGAGCTCTCCTAAAGTCTATAATCAATTCCACTGTCTTATGAGCATTGAGCTCTAGGTTAATTGCTATGCCACCAGGACGGCAGCTGTGACACTTCCTGTCCATAGTCAGATTCCTCCCCATCCTGGATCAGTCCAATCAGGGTTGTGTCGTTCACAAACTTGAGAAGCTTGACAGAGGTGCAGTCGTTGATGTACAGAGAGTAGAGGAGAGGAGAGAGTACGCAGCCTTGCGGGTCCGAGATATGCTTTCCAAGCCTCACATTCTGCTCCCTGTCTGTCAGGAAGTTGGTGGTCCACTGACAGAGGGGTTCAGGCACAGTCAACTCGGAACGTTTGGAGTGTAGTAGCTCTGGCACAATGGTGTTGAATGCAGAGCTAAAATCAACAAACAGGATCCTCGCATAGGTCCACTAGAGGCTGCCAGCATGGATAAAATATTCTGAATGTCGACCTTATTTATGCCTCTTGTATGGTTTTATCAGGTCACAACACAACTTTTTCGCTCCAGAGAAAATAACCTTAGTATATCCAACCTCTCCTTACAACTATCGCCCTCCATTCCAGGCAACATCCTGGTGAATCTCCTCTGCACTCTCAGCAGCACAATTACATCCTTCCATGGGGCACCCAGAGCTGCAAGCAATGTTCCTAGTGCAGCCTAACCAGTATTTTGCAACCATTCACTGACACCCATTCAACCTTGTGTTGGAAGGAACTGCAGATGCTGGTTTACATCGAAGATAGGACCAACGGCCATAGCCTCACAATTAAAGGACGTTCCTTTAGAAAGGAGATGAGGAGGAATTTCTTTATTCAGAGGGTAGTGAATTTGTGGAATTCATTGCCACAGAAGGCTGTCCCGGCCAAGACAATGTTTTTTTTTAAGGCATTGATAGATAGATCTGATTAGTACAGGTGTCAGGGGCTATGGGGAGAAGGCAAGAGAATGGGATTAGGATGGAGCGATAGATCAGCCATGATTGAATGGTGGAGTAGACTCGATGGGCCGAATGGCCTAATTCTGCTCCTATGGACATAAACTTATGAAAATGCTGGAGTAACTCAGCGGGACAGGCAGCGTCTCTGGAGAAAAAGAATAGGTGACCTTTCGGGTCGAGACACTCCTTCAGTCTGAAGAAGGGTCTCGGCCTGAAACGCTGCTCATTCAACCTTATTTGCCAAGGAATTGAAAGATTAATTGGTGCGGAGGAAATGTGATGAGAAGGAAGTGTATTTATATCGAAGCCTTTTACTATTTTCAGAAATCTCCCAAAGGACCTCCCACACAATTATTTTTGATGTTTAGTTATTATTTCTTTGTGTGTGAGATGGCTTCAAAACCAATCCAGCATTTGGCACAATAACAATAAAATAATGATTTGCATTTATATGGTTTCTTTTATGACCCACATAGCTTTCAAAGTGTTATACAGTGAAGTCAATATTTTTGACTGTTATTGTATTGCAGAAATAAGCAGTTATATTTCCATTGTTTTTTCTTTCTGAACGTAAAAATATTAGCCAGACACATCTGTTTCTCTTTAAATACTAATGTAGGAGGTTTAGCATATGAGTTGACACTTCTGCCCAGTACTGAAAAAAGCTTGTACTGTTGAGGTGCGGAAAGGAACTGAAGATGCTGGTTTAGATCGAAGATAGGCAGAAAATGCTGGAGTCTCAGCATCTCTGGATCAAAGGAACGGTCGACTGGAGACCCTTTCTTCAGACTTCTCCGACCTACTGTTGAGACGCCAGCTCTAGGATAGGAATTTCTCACACTATCCTCTTCATCTTATATGTTTGATCGTTTCAATGATCATCATCTTGGGCAGCACGGTGGTGCAGCGGTAGAGTTGCTGCCTTACAGAGCCAGACACCCGGGTTCGATCCTGACTACGGGTGCTGTATGTACAGAATTTGTACATTCTCCCTGTGACTGCGTGGTTTTCTCCAGGTGCTCCGGTTTCCTCCCACACTCCACAGGCGGACAGATTTGTTGGTTAATTGCCTTCAGTGAGTCAATTGCAAATTGTCCCTAGTATGATAGTGCTAGTGTGCGGGGTGATCACTGGTCGGCTCGGACTTAGTGGGCCGAAGGGCCTGTTTCCGCACTGTATCTCTAAACTAAACCATGTTTATTTTATTCAAAGTAATTACAATAAAATCAAACTTCACTTAGAACATAGAACAGTACAGCACAGGAATGAGCCCTTCAGCCCACAATGTTTGTGCAGAACATGATGCCAAGTTAAACTAATCTCATTTGTCTGTACACGACCCATATCCCTCTATTCCTTGGACTTCCCTGTGCCTATCTAAAAGCCATTTAAATGTCACCACCACCCCTGACAAGGCATTTCAGGCCATCGCCATTCTCTGTGTAAGAAACGTGCCCCGCACATCTCTCTTAAACTAGGTGCAGGAGGAAGCCATTCGGGCCCTTCGAGCCAGCACCGCCATTCATTGTAATCATGGCTGATCATCCCAAATCAATAACCCGTGTCTGCCTTCTCCCCATTTCCCTTGATTCCACTGGCCCCTGGAGCTCTATCTAACTCTCTCTTAAATCCATCCAGTGATTTGACCTCCACTGCCCTCTGTGGCAGGGAATTCCACAAATTCACAACTCTTTGGGTGAAAAAGTTTTTCTCACCTCAGTCTTAAATGGCCTTCCCCTTTATTATAAGACTGTGGCCCCTGATTCTGGACTCGCCTAACATTGGGAACATTTTTCCTGCATCTATCTTGTACAGTCCTTTTATAATTTGATATGTTTCTTTATGATATCCCCTCATCCTTCTAAACTCCAGTGAATACAAGCCTAGTCTTTTTAATCTTTCCTCATATGACAGTCCCGCCATCCCAGGGATCAATCTCGTGAACCTACGCTCTCACCTTATAGGTATGCCCGATAATGTTGAACATTTCTACCTTGGGCTAAAGGTTCTGATTCTCTACCGTGTCTATACCTCTCATAATTTTAGTTGCTTCCATCGTCTCCCCTCAACCTCCGATGTTCGACAGAATTGATGTGGGAACTCTAAATGTTTAAAATTGCTGGAAATACTCAGGATTTCAAACAAAATCGATAGGAACTGAGTATATGGTTGGGTGTTTAGAAACCTTATCCACCTACAGGTTTGTTACTAGTTGGTTTCTTCAGGCGATTTTGAGTGTTTTCCATAGTTGTGTTAAAAAAATGTTAAATCACAAAGAGAACGTGGCAAACATTAAAGTTATTTCTCTGGCCAATGGTTTTGCAAGCGAGATCAGTTGCTGTAAGATGTTTATGCAATGGGAAGGTTCCCCTGGGAACTCAGTGTAGCTGGAGAATGAAACCAAACCATGCAGAGATGTAAGGGGAGGCTTAGAAGGATTCAGTGCTAATGTTGGCATCACACTAGATGGGGAAACAGGCCTCCATGGACATGCTGAGCTCTGCTGCCCAACTCTGTGACTCTACACATAGACAGAGGATAGGAGAAAAATTCACAGATAGAGCAACTCCGCTACTGAAATGAGTAATGATGTGAGCCCCACATTCGCATCTGCTCCCTACACACTAGGAGTGATGAGAAGCCTTTGCTCCATTGTGGTGGTTGACAACTGCTTCACGTTCAAAACCAACTTCCAGCACAACCAAATGTTAGTGTAGAGATACAGCGCGGAAACAGGCCCTTCGGCCCACCGAGTCCGCACCGACCAGCGGTCTTCACACGTTAACACTACCCCACACACACACACAAGGGACAATTTTACATTCATACCATGCCAATTAGCCTACAAAACCTGTACCGCTTTGGAGTTTTGGAGGAAACCAAAGATCTCGGAGAAAATGCATGCAGTTTACGTGGAGAATGTACAAACTCCATACAGACAAGCACCCACAGTTAGGATTAAACCCGGGTCTCTGGCGCTGTAAGGCAGTAGCACCACTGTGCCACCCTTAAGTCGTTTGCATTGCTGCTAGTGACTGGAGCTCTGAGCCTCTATGCTCATGGTATTGTTCAGGTTACTGGTGGAAATGGTCACTTTAGTTTAGTTTAGTTTTGTTTTGTTAAACTAACAGACTGTGTGAACCAATCATCTCCTTGACACCCCCTTCCTGGAGGCATTGCTATATACTCTTGCTCCTAGCTCCACATCACATCATTCGGTTATTCTATAATAGTAATTTATTCTTAAATAAATACAATAAATTCAAACCTGAAGGATGGTGCAAGATGTTAGTGTATTCCAACCACAGTACAACTTTTGTTTGGATTGCACTATAATCTTGCACCATTCTGCCATTGTGCATTTGTTATTTAATTTTGCACTTATCATTTACTGAATGTACATTGTTTATTCTCTGAGCTTCGTGTGAACAAGGAATTTCATTGCACCCTGGAATACACTGTTTGACAATAAACTAAACTGAATCTGAATCTGAATCTGAATCTGAATCTGAATCTGGTTTGCTGTTCTCCTCTCTTTTTAGGTACGGGTGTCAAGGGTTATGGGGAGAAGGCAGGAGAATGAGGTTAGGAGGGATAGATCAGCCTTGATTGAATGGCGGAGTAGACTCGATGGGCCAAATGGCCTAATTCTACTCCTATCACTTATGACAATTGAAGTGTCCCAGTACCAAACACAGTGCATCACTCTTTAAAAATTGCAGGCTAGTTTAAAGCACTGTTAAGGGCCTGTCCCACTTGGGCGACCTAATCCGCGAGTTCTGGCAGGTTTGCCCTCGACTTATACTCGCAGCATGGTCGACACGAGTTCCTAGGAGGTCTTTGTAACTCTCCTTCATGCTCGAGAGCGGTCCCCGCGTACTCAAGGCCTCAGCTAGGTCGCTGCGTTTTTTTCAATATGTTAAAGAATGCTCGCGAGTAAAAAAAAGGTCGCCATGGAAAAAATCGATACTTTTTTTACTCGTAGGTTTAGTCATAGTAGGTCAGCATGTTAATCATAGGTAATTGAGGGTAGTCGAAGATAGTCGATGTTAGTCGTAGATAGTCTTCATCATAGTCGAAGGGAGGTCGAGGGAGGTCAAAGGAGGTCGTCTTCACTCTCCACTATTCGGTGTCCAATTTTCCCAAAGCTAGTCGAAGCTGGTCTTCAACATAGTCGAAGGAGGTCGAAGGAGGTCTTCTATATAGTCGAAGGAGGTCTTCAACATGTCATTTTTTCAAACTCTTCTAAACTCGCCAATTAGGTCGCCCAAGTGGGACAGCCCCTTTAAGTCAGAATTGGGACGACTATTTAAGCGCAGAGGCAATGAATAATCAGGGACAATGGTAGTCACACGCAGAAATTGTTATGGTTAATTAGTGGCCTAATGAGGGGATATTATACTATATTTATAGTATTTGTTCACTGAAATATGATATGTTTGGATCTGAATCCTGTTTACTGAAAGATAAAAGGAATCCTGTTCAATATCCCAGAAAAAAAGAGTCAGAAGGGGAAGAAATGTAAATATGTCTGTTCCGAATTATTTACTTTCCATCCGCCGTTTGATGCATTTTTTTCCCTATCTAACACCGGTTGTGGGAAAAATTAGACAAAGCATTTTACAGGAATTTATCAAGGCTGATCTGAAGAACAAAGTGATCAAGTGACCATAAAGATAATTGAATTACTGCCTTATAATGCAAAGCAGAAGGAAAGGACTGTCTCTGGTTTGTTACCCATCAATTTTAGTAACTCTTGACGGGATTTGGGAAGTGGGAAACTGCATGACGACAATCTCCACTCATCCCCTGGAGTCTGTCGCCCTATTCAGTTAAATTATGTATGAAGCAAGTTTGCCTGTGATTAATGGATTTTTTTCCCCCAGCTGTTTCAAGTATGTTCTCTGAGGTCTTTGGGTCAAATTGTGGCATCCTTATCCAATGAGGAAAGCAGCATTACCTCAATATCGCAGAGACCATGATTTTATTTTAGAGATACAGCACTGAAACACGCCCTTCAGCCCACCGAGTCCGCTCCGTACATTAGCACTATCCTACACACACTAGGGACAATTTACAGTCTTTACTGAATCCAATTGACCCTACAGACCTGAAAACTCATCAGTCTGAAGAAGGGTCTCAACCCGAAACATCACCCATTCCTTCTCTTCAGAGATGTTGCCTTTTTTACATTAAAAAGCGCTTCTTAAGATCCCTTTATACAAAATGTTATGTTGCGAGTAGCTGATTTGGGGGCCCATTAAATCCTGCAGTATTTTTCTGGGCATATGGGGTACAAATTCACTGCAATGGCAACGTTCCAAACCATCGCGTTCCACAGGATCCCACTCGAAAGCTGATTTAAATGGCCATTAATTTACAGCAATTGAACACTAACTTCCTTCCATTTGGCCTATAAATTAATGAAAATGAGATTTAAAAATCATGTTTTATTGTGAATTCTTGTGTGAATGTTATATGGACACTTAGGCTATTTAAAAATGTTAATCTCTTCTTAAGAAATGGATAGATGTTTAGATCTAGTAATTGAAGTTTGGAATTAGCTACAATTGGGTAACTAACTAATTATATGCTTTAATTTCAGGTCATCCAAGTAAGATTGTTTAATATTTGTTTCAGAATGCTTCAATCTATAATAACTGAAAATTTCTTTCAATTCTCTTAATTTTTAATAAAGTTATGGCCATTTCACTGTCCTTGTTCACAGCTTTTGTGTTAAGTCAATGGAAAATCAATAGGGAACAAGATGCTAATTTCCGAGTATGAAAATGGCCATAACTTTTTTTATACTGAAAATATGAAAGTGAATTAGGTGTCAAATTAAACTTATTTTTGTGCTTTATCTGATGGGGTAAATTGCAAACTTGATTTTTTAAATCTCAAAATTTTGTGACATTGCTACTAAACACACACCCACCCATTCTGAGACCATTCTCTCTGTTTCTGGGTGCCATCAGGAGATGAGGCACCCTCTCAGCCTTTACTCCGCACAGCCCTCTCTGCGCCGTATGTTTTCATTAGATCACCTCTTATTCTTCCACACTCACTTACTTAAGTCCCAGACTTTCTTCAAAGGACAACTCACACCAACCATCACCTGGCGGGGCCAGGAAATTATCTGAGGAAGTAAATAGCAGGATAGACAAAGGAAAATCAGTGGATGTGGTTTACCTAGTTTTTCATAAGGTGCCACACATGAGGCTGCTGAAGAAGATGAGAGCCCCTGGAATCAGAGGGAGGATTCTAGCATGGATAGCAGGTTGGCCGGATGGCAGATGGCAAAGTGTGGCAATTAAAGGGTCTTTTTCTGATTGGCTGCCAGTGACTAGCGGAGTTCAGCAAGGGGTCGGTACTGGGGCCACTAGGAATTGAAGGCTTTGTGGCCGAGTTTGCAGAAGATATGAAGATATGTGGAGGTGCAAGTATTATAGAGAAAGCAGGGGACTACAGAAGGGCTTGGGAGAGTGGGCAGATGAAATAGAACATAGCAAAGTGTGGAGTCATGCCTTTTGGTAGTAGGAAAAAGGGTGTAGACTATTTTCTAAATGGGGAGAGGATTCAGAAATCGAGGTGCAAAGGAACTTGGGAGTGTTGGTGCAGGATTCTCCAAAACCTGATTTGCAAGTCAAATTGATCGTAAGGAAGGCAAACGCAATGCTAGCATTTATTTCAAGAAGACTAGAACACAGAAACAGGGATGTAATGCTGAGGCTTTATAAGGCACTGGTCTGACTACATTTGGAGTATTGTGAACAGTATGGGGAAGGATGTACTGGTGTTGGAGTAGGTCCAGAGGAGGTTTACAAGAATGATCCCAGGAACCCTGTTCCACCATTGAGGTCTTGGTTGGATTGCTCTTTGTCAGAGTCCTCCCCCTCGACCTAACCACCATGGGTGGCCCTACCAGGAGCATAGCTCCAGACGGCATCGCTCTGAGAATCTCAGGACCATGACAAGGTGACAACCCGCGGAGAAATAAGGGCCAGCATTCCATGACCTTTACCTGTTTCCTGCTGCATCAGTGTGACGACCTCTTGCGTATTTGTGAAAGATGACCCTTACCCTCCCTCCACCCCTCCCCTCTGCTACCCCCCCCCTCCCCCACCAATCCCACTGTGTTGCTGTTTTCTGCCATTGTTTTCCACTTAGAGCAACATTGCAATAATTTACTATCCCATTAGTAGGAAATGTTACTGGTTCACCAGATACTGATTCTTGTGCTTTCCCAGTTCCCTCTCACTCCCTTAAAAGCACCAGGGCACTGATTTCTGCACATACAATAGACAATAGACAATTGGTGCAGGACTCGGCCATTCGGCCCTTTCAGCCAGCTCAGGGGTCTGATTCTTGTATTCACTTTAACACACTGTGCTTGGTTCCTATGCTTCCTTGGGACTCACCAGAGCCTGGTTCTTGCACTTGCTCCAACCTCAGTGAAGCCCTGGATCCATGCACCCTCTAAACTCAGCAAGGTGGCACAGCGGTAGAATTGTTGCCTTACAGCACCAGAAACCCAAGTTCCATCTTGACTATTGGTGCTTGTCTGTACGGAGTTTGTCCATTCTCCCCATGACCAGCTTGGGTTATCTCCGGGATCTCCGGTTTCCTCCCACACTCCAAGGACGTACAGTTTTGTAGGTTAATTGGCTTCGTTAAAATTGTAAATTGTCCTTAGTATGTGTAGGATTGTGTTAATGTGCGGGGAACACTGGTCGGCACAGATTCGGTGGGCCGAAGGACCTGTTTCCACACTGCAGCTCTAAACTCAGTGAGGTCCTATTTCAATCCTCACTCCCTCCCTCATGGGGGTGCCCTGCTTTCCGCCTGCCCTTGAAACATATCTGGTTCTGTATGCCACGTTCCCTTTCAACTTACAGAAGTCGCTGTAACATTTGTTTTGCTGCTGTGCAACATGCAAAAAAAAGTCAATTAAATTGTGTTGGGGGAATTAATTGGAATAACAACTCAAAGTCTGGAAAATATGTCAGCTCAGTGGCACCAATCGCCCGATCACACTAGATTAGCAGAGTTTTACTGTAACACTCTGATCTTTTGTTCTTCCCTCCAAAATGAACATTTTCACATTTTCTTTCATCACATTCCAATTGCCAACATCTTTGGCCCACTAACTTCACCTATTAATATTGTGGTGAAGACTGTTTGTAGACTCCTTGAAACTTGCCTTCCCCCTATATTGGTTGCCAACAGATTTGACTGTTATACACTAATTTCCTCTTGCAGGTCACTGATATAACAGTTGCGTTCCCACTGCTGTCTGGCTACCTCGAGGAAAATGATTCTTGTATCCCAACTCACTGCATGATGTCTGTTAGTCAGAGTCATGGAAGCCGGCTTTGTGGCCCAACTTGCCCACACTGATCAACATGTCCCATCGACACGTCCCACCCGCCTGCGCTTGGCCCTTATCCCTCTAAACCTATCCATTCCTTGTACCTGCCTAAATGTTTCTTAAACAATGTGATAGTACCTGCCTCGACTACCTCCTCCAGCACCTCGTTTTGTACATCCACCACCCTTTGTGTGAAAAAGTTACCCTCTAGGATCCTATTGAATTTTGCTCCCCCCTCGTTACACCTATGTCCTCTGATTCTTGATACCCCTACTCTGGGCAAGAGACGGTGCATTTACCTGGTCTATTCCAAATCATACATCAATCTATCAATCATATATCCGTGATCATTACTCTCAAAGCCATGGGTTCTTATCTTGTGACTTATCCTTTCATGAAGCATTTTATGTATTGAATTCTGGAAATCTAAATTTCCTTCTGATAAGCCATGATCACATTGAATGGCGGTGCTGCCTCGAAGGGCCAAATGGCCTACTCCTGCACCTATTGTCTATTGTCTATTGTTTAAATATAATATATTGACCAACTTCCTTCTCTTCTTTCAATTGACACTTCAAAAAACTAATACATTTTTTAGGAACTTTCTCTTCACGAGCCTATGCTGATTCTGCTTGATTAGATTAGTTGATGGGCAAACCTTAAAACATAGCACATAGCACATAGAACATAGAACATAGAACAGGAACAGGCCCTTCGGCTCACAATGTCTGTGCCAAACTTGATGCTGACCAAATCTTATCTGCCTCCACATAATCCATGTCCCTCCATTCTCTGCATATCGATGTGCCTATACAAAAAACTCTTAAACACTCCTATTGCATCTGCCCCCTCCACCACCCCCAGCAGCGTGTTCCAAGAACCCACTGCCCTCTGTGTAATAAACATGTTGCACATCTCCTTTAAACTCTGCCCCATTTCGCCTTAAAGCTATGGACTCGAGTCTTTGATATTTTCATCCTGGGAAAAAAGCTCAGACTGTCTGCCCTATTTATGTCTTTCATAATTTTAGAATTTTACATGACAGAGGAAACAACCCAAGTCTGTCCAACCTCTCCTTGTTGCTAATACCGTGTAATCTCGGCATCATTCTGGTGAACCTCCTCTGCACGCTTTCTAAAGCCTCGAAATCCTTCCTGCAATGGGGTGACCAGAACTGCATACAATACTCCAGATGCAGCTTAACCAAAGTACTATAGAGCCACATCATGACTTCCTGACTCTTATAGTCAATAGCTCTACCAATGAAGGACAGTGTACCATATGGCTTATTTACCTTCATTAACATATTGCAAGGTTTCAGGAAGTAGGATCCCACCACCTTCCCAGGGCAATTGGATCATTGGGTATTTTTGAAGCGGAGATTGAAAGATTCTTGAGTAGTAAGCGTGTCAAAGGTTACAGGGAGAAGGTAGGAGAATGGGGTTGAGAGGGAAAGATAGATCAGCCACGAATGAATGGCAGAGTAGACTAGATGGGCCATATGGTCTAATTCTGCTCCTATGACATGCCATGAGCAGCTATTGAGGTGCAAAGAAGTGTCTTGCTGGGAATGATCTGTTCCTCAGGATGAAAATATTCCAAGAAATCTGAGCAATAGGATTGTGAGGAATACAAAAGCCTTTATTCTTAACCACACAGAGAATGAGATACATTTAAAGTACAATTGCTCTTTGTTCACAAGATTGGAGAAGATCCTCATTGGTCTTTTTTGGATTTCAAGATGCACACGCGCATGGTGGAGCAGCGGTAGAGTTGTCGCCTAACAGCGCCAGACACCCGGTTTCCGCCCTGACCTTGGTCGCTGTTGCCCCATGCAAGGAAAAAATATTTTCTCATTTTAAACAGGAGATTGAACATGGAACTGAACCAGAAGGTGAGGGCAGGCAGGTTAACATCTTCTGTGGGGAGCAAATGGATTTTAATCAACGCTCTATGTTTGGACATTAATGTCTGCCTATCCACAGGTGCTGCTTGGTCTGCTACATTTTTCCAGCATTTTCTGACGTCTCAAATTTCAAATGTCCAAATTGAACAAATAAGTGGTTGTGAGAGAAACCAAGGAATTAAGGGATAAGCAGAAAGATTAACTGACCGAGTGCACCATGAAACACAGAGGAAACTAGCAGAGCAGAGGGATTTTGAGAGGGAATTCTAAAGTACTAAAGGACAAGGTACCCTTTGTAAAGAGGAATGGATACAGTGGTGAGAATAATTCCATGGCCAGTCTGGGACTGGATAGTTGCCTGGAGATGAATAGCAAGGATGGCACGATGGAGCAGCGGTAGAGTTGCTGCCTCACAGCGTCAGAGACCAGGTTTTGATCCTGACCACGGGTGCTGTTTGTCTGGAGTTTGTACGTTCTCCTTGTGACTTGCATGGGTTTTCCCTGAGTGCTCCAGTTTCCTCCCACACTCCAGAGACATACATGTTTGTTGGTTAATCGGCTTAGGTAAAATTGTAAATTGTCCCTAGTGTGTGTAAGGTAGTGTTAATGTGCTGGGATCGCTGGCCGGCGCGAAGGGCCTGTTTCCACGCTGTATTTCTAAACTAAGGAAGCTGGAAGGTTGCTTGGAGTCTGGCGAGTTTGGAAGTTTCCCGATGTTTCCTGTTGCATTACTCCCGTGTCATCAATGCGTTTTATGCACGCTTCGAAAGGGAGAACACTGATGTGCGTTCCCGAGCTCCCATAGCCCCTGATGTTATTACAATCTTCATCAGAAGATCCTTCAGGAGGGTGAACCCTCGGAAAGCGTCTGGACCTGGTGGTATACCGGGTTGTGTTCTTAAAACCAGTGCAGTCCAACTGGCTGGAGTTTTTGCGGACATCTTCAGCCTCTCATTACTGAAGTTCCTACCTGCTTTTAAAGGGCATCAAGAAGGGTAAGGTGACATGCCTCAATGGCTACTGATTGGTGGCACTAACATTAGTGATGATGAAGTGCTTTGAGAGGATGGCATATCAACTCCCACCTTAGCAAGAATCTAGACCCACTCAATTTGCCTACAGCCGGAAGAGATCAATGAGGGATGTAATCTCGCTGGCTCTTCTTCTTTCTGATCTTGACCACTTGGACAAGTTGCAGGTGGTTGCCGGAGGTTGCAGATAGTGGAAACAGGTAGGGAGACTGCCAAAAACCTCCGAGAACCTCCGGGAACCGCACGGAAACCTTGGGTGGGGCACAAAGTCTCCAGAGGTTTCCGTTCAAGTTTTCCTAAGTAGGACAGGGGCATTAGACTACAGCTTGGCATCTCCTCCAAACCTAGTACCATGCTCACAGAGCTGGGGCTCTACGCATCTCTCTGCAACTGCATCCTCAACTCCCTTATCAACAGGCCACAATCATCTTTTTTATTGTATGGTTATTTGTTTCTTAAATTATCTATTGAGTACTGTGTTTATAGACTTGTGGTGCTGCTGCAAGTAAGAATGTCATTGTTCGGTTTTGGTACATGTGACAATGAAACACTCAAAGAGAGAGGCAGATGCTGGCTTGAAGTAGTCTGATTACACGCGGGCTGAGGAGTAGCTAATGCAGATAAGTGCGAGTCGCCGCATTTGGGAAGTCAAACAACAGCAGGATCGTCACAGTACATGGTAGGGCCCTGGGGATCTAACAGTCCAGGTATATAGTTGCCTGAAATATTTGTCACAGGTAGAGGGGGTGGTAAAGAAGATTAGGGGAATCAAGAACCAGGGGACATAGGTTTAAGGTGAGGGGAAAAATATTTAATAGGAACTTGAGGAGCAACTTTTGCACACAGATGGGTAAATGGAACAAGCTGCTGGAGGAGGCAGTGGATGCAGATCTTATATCAGCATTTAAAAGACACTTGGACAGGTACATGGATAGGAAAGGCTTTGGGGGGACATTGCCAAACATTGGGACTAGCTTAGATGGGGCATCTTGGTCAGCACGGGGGAGTTGGGCCAAAGGGCCTGTTTCTGTGCTATATGACTTTGAATGATGGGGGGGGGGGGGGGGGGGGGGGGGGATTCTAACTGTTTGCATGGCCAAGGAGTGAAGACTCGGGCTGCAAATTAGCCTGGAGATGAAGGGGAAGACAAAATATTTCTTGGAGCTTGGGAACTTGGGACTTCAGAATCCTTAACAGTATAGGGTAATGTGGCGGAGGTGAAGGATGTCTGATTACAAGATGGCAGAGCAGGTGTGCAAGGCCGTTGGGGGATGTTGCAAAGTGTGGTGGTGACCACACAACAGAGAACACGATGGCATCACGGTGGCGCAGCAGTAGAGTTGCTGCCTTATAGCGCTTGCAGGGCCGGAGACCCGGGTTTGATCCTGACTACGGGTGCTGCCTGTACAGAGTTTGTACATTCTCCCTGTGACCTGCGTGGGTTTTCTCTGAGATCTTCGGTTTTCTCCCACTCTACAAAGACGTACAGGCTTGTAGGTTAATTGGCTCGTGTTTGCTTACTTGGTATAAATGTCCCCTAGATTGTGCAGGCTTTTATTAATGTATGGAGATCGCTGGGCGCTGCGCACTCGTTGGGCCAAAGGGCCTGTTTCCACACTGTATCTCTAAACCAAACTAAACTAAACTAAACTAAAAAACGGTACAGCACAGGAACTGGTTCTTCGGCCCACAATGTTCATGTTGAACATGAAGTGAGGTTAAACTAATCTCTGGCTACTTGTGATCCATGTCCCTCCATAACCTTCATGAAATGGGTTGTTGGACCTGAGATAAATGTCCCTGCACCTCTTGGGTGAAGCAACTTTGGGCACTAACGGTGGCTGAATTGCTGCCTTACAGCGAATGCAGCGCCGGAGAATCAGGTTCGATCCCAATTACGGGTGCTGTCTGTATGGAGTTTGTACGTTCTCCCCATGACCTGCATGGGTTTTCTCCGAGATCTTCGCTTTCCTCCCACATCCTATGATGTACAGGTTTGAAGGTTAATTGGCTTGGTAAAAATGTAAAAACTTGTCCCTAGTGGGTTTAGGATAGTGTTAATGTGCGGGGATCGCTAGTCGGCATGGACCCGGTGGGCCAAAAGGCATGTTTCTGTGCTGTATCTCTAAAACTAAAACTAAAACTAAAACTAAAACTAAAACTTGATGGACCCACACAATCTTGCTTATTTTTTCAGTTTAGTTTAGTTTCGAGATACAGCACGGAAACAGGCTCTTCAACCCACCGAGTCTGCACTGACCAGCGATGCACATACACTAGCACCAATACTAGGGGAAAATTGCCAATCTTTACTGAAGCCAATTAACCTACAAACCTGTACATCTTTGGAATGTGGGAGGAAACCGGAGCACCCGGAGGAAACCCATGCGGTCACAGAGAGAGCGTGCAAACTCCATACACACAGCACCCGTAGTCAAGATCGAACCCGGGTCTCTCGCGCTGTTAGGCAGCGACTCAACCACTGCCCCCACCATGCCACCCTCTTCTCATTCGCACATGCATGGCTTTTTATTAAACTGGTCTACTTCCCACTTGAAGTTTTAATCAATTCTCCTACCGCGGTATTGTTACTCGGTGCTGTTTTTAATCTCTGTTTAATGTTTAACCTGCACTTAACCTTGTGAGTGTATCTGGAGAAGGAGAAGAACGAAATAAAAAAGATAATCCTACTTGCATCCTCACCGACTCGTGAGCAGACGGTATTCTATTACACAGCTGTGCTCAGCAGAGCAGAGACAGTGTTGTGCAGCCTAACTTTTACTCCACTGAAAGGGTTAATAATCTGCAGCTGCAGTCAAATGCCAACAAGCTAATGATTTCCTGCTGCTGGCTACAACACTAGGTCCAGGAATAATGACTGAAAACGCGGCTACAAGTCTATGGTTCCTGTTGGCTGTGGGCAAAACTCCTTTCATGTTAATGATCTGACAGGAAAGGAAATGGTTTGTTGTTAATAGAAGCACCTGAGGTATTTTGTGCTCGACACAAGAGCAGTGGGGATGACAGGAATAGCAGCACTGGTTTAACACAGAGGGCAGAGGCCTCAATTAGCAAATTAAAAACAATTAATTTATTTATGCGCGTACAGAATCACTTTCAC
The DNA here is from genome assembly GCF_028641065.1 of Leucoraja erinaceus. Classification (NCBI taxonomy): domain Eukaryota; kingdom Metazoa; phylum Chordata; class Chondrichthyes; order Rajiformes; family Rajidae; genus Leucoraja; species Leucoraja erinaceus. The sequence continues at coordinate 28,115,107 of NC_073403.1, forward strand.
TGCGTGAAATGAGGAAAGGCCAAAGATTCGACCTGATTATTGCGTGAGCAGAGTAATTAGAAATATCGGGACTGCGGGCAAAATTTATCTTTAAAACATGGCGCAAAGTAAAGGATGAACCAGTGCTCAGCGTTTCAATCAACCTAGGGGTGAAATTGAACTGCGTGGGAGCTGCTCAGAGCACCACACACCCACAAGAGCATGCAGTTGGAGCGTAAGGCGCATTTCACAGCGCAGCTGGCTTTTTCAAGCCATCTAGTTTAGTTTTGAGATAGCATGGAAACAGGCCCTTCGGCCCACCGAGTCTGCGCCAACCAGTGATTCCAGCGCTGGAAGAGTCTGTGTACCACGTGTACATGGAGTGCGTGAGGCTGCAGCCACTGTTTGAATATCTAAAGGGGCTGCTCCTTGTCTTCTGGCTGCATTTTTCACCCACCATCCTCATCTTTGGACACCCTGTGCGTAGGGGAGAGGGTAGGGCTGAAGATGTCCTGGTTGGGTTGCTCCTGGGCCTGGCCAAGCTGGCCATCCGCGAGTCACGGCGCCAGGCGGCGGAGGGCTCTACCCGAGCCGGCTGCCTGCCCCTTTTCCGGGGATATGTCCGTGCCCGGGTGGGATTAGAAAGGGAATACGCCCTGTCTGTGGGCACCCTGAGGGAGTTCCGGGACCGCTGGCCTCCGCAGGGTGTTGAATGTATCCTCAATAAGGATTGTATCATAATTGTATAATAATTTATTATGGATATATGTTTGTATTGTATTTATGGTGGTGGGTTCTGGCTTGTTTTATTGTAGTGTAAATATTATTTTTTAATAATTGAATAAATTTTTTGATTAAAAAAGAAAAAAAAAAAACCAAAAAAAAAAAACCAGTGATTCCAGCACGATAACACTATCCTACACACTAGGGACAATTTAAAATTATACCAAGCCAATTAATGTACAATTCTGTAAGTCTTTGGAGTGAGGGACGAAACCGGAGCACCCGGAGAAAATAGACACAAAATACTGAAGTAACTCAGCGGGTCAGGCAGCACTCTGGAGAGAAGGAATGGGTGATGTTTCGGGTCGAGACCCTTCTTCAGACTGATGTCAGAGGAGGAGGCGGTCTGGAGATAAAATGTAATCGGAGACAGTAAGACTGGTCGGAGAACTGGGAAGGGGGAGAGGATGAAGAGAGAGGGAAAGCAAGGGCTACTTGAAGTTAGAGAAGTCAATGTTCATACCGCTGGAGTGTAAGCTGCCCAAGGGAAATATGAGGAGCTGTTCCTCCAATTTTCGCTGGGCCTCACTCTGACAATGGAGAAGGCCCAAAACAGAAAGGTCAGCGTGGGAATGGGAGGGGGAGTTAAAGTGTTGAGCAACCGGGAGATCAGGTAGGTTTAGGCGGACCAAAGCGGAAATGTTCACCGAGCCTGCGCTTAGTCTCACCGATATACAGGAGTCGACACCTGGAACAACGGATACAGTAGATGAGGTTGGAGGAGGTGTAAGTGAACTTCTGCCTCATCTGAAAAGACTGTTGGGGTTCTTGGATGGTGTTGAGGGGGGGAAGGTAAAAGGACAGGTGTTGCATCTCCTGTGGTCACAGGGGAAGTACCTGGGGAGGGGGTGGTTTGGGTGGGAAGGGACGAGTTGATCAGAGAGTTGCGGAGGGAACAGTCTCTGTGGAAAGCGGATGGGATGGAGATAGGAAGATGTGGCTAGTGGTGGGATCCCGTTGGAGGTGGCGAAAATGTCGCAAAATGCTGCCCGTCCCGCTGAGTTACTCCAGCATTTTGTGCCTGAGTTACTCCAGCATTTAAACCAGCATCTGCAGTTCTTTCCTGCTCAGAGAAACCCCATGCGCTCACATGGAGAACATACAACCTCCATATAGACAGCACCCGTAGTCAGGATTGAACCCGGGTCTCTGGCGCTGTAAGGCAGCAACACCACTGTGCCACCTATCGTCATTACACCCCCTCTTAAAAATGCGAGGCTGAACATAGAGGGAGGCTATTCGGCCCACTCACAAACATAACCCATTCTACCAATTTGCCCAGCAACTTATTCTCTATACATTCCCAGCCTCACCGGCAGGGAGGTGTCCGACAGAATTGTGGAAGGATCATCAATATCGTGCTTTGTTTGTTGCTGCTTTCAGTTTAGTTTAGAGATACAGCTTGGAGACAGGCCCTTTGCCCTAGATTCAATGCCGACCATCACTCACCCATTCACATTAGTTCTCTGTTATCCCATTCTCTCATCCACTCCCTACAAACTTGGGGCAATTTACAGAGACCAATTAACCTACAAATATGCATGTCTTTGGGATGTGGGGGAAACCAGAGCACCCAGAAAAAAAACACACACCTTCACAAAATCCACACAGACAGTCCCGGAAATCAGGATGAAATGTGAGTCTCTGGTGCTGTGAGGCAGTGGGTCTCCCAGTGATGCCACTGTGTGCCCTAAATTCTTCCTTGCATCCTAGTGTTGGTACATTCTACAATAATGTGTCGCTAGAGTGGTGTTGATGGACTTTTTCCAACTTACATAGATCTTCACAAGGCTTTTGACAAGGCCCCTCATGGTATGCTGATCTAGAAGGTTAGGACAGACAGAACTGAGGCAGATAAAATGTATAGGAAGGAACTACAGATGATGGTGACGTTTCGGGTCAAGAACCTTCTTCAGACTGGTTAGGGATAATGGAAACGAGAGATATAGACGATGATGTAGATAGATGATCATCAGTGGTCACTTGAAACTGTCGTTGCATGGCCTGTGTGTGACTTTGTTTAATGTGGGGAGACGGGTGCACAGACAGCCACCCCACAGTCCTTGACAGATCTGGGTCAGAATCCAGTGGCATGGAGTCCAAGACGACCGAAGACCCTGAATGAATGAATGAATGTATGATTGAATGAATGAATGATTGAATGAATGAATGATTGAATGAATGAATGATTGAATGAATGAATGATTGAATGAATGAATGAATGAATGAATGAAAGGATGGATGGATGGATGAATGAATGAATGAATCTCTTTATTGTCATTGCACATGGTACAACGAAATTTAAAAGTCAATCCCACGGTGCGATTCCCAATAGCAATTTTGAATTTTAAATCCTTTTCTGCTGCAGCCTTCATCCGCCTTCCCAGCTGTTGTGACGCTCCACTAAGGTCAGCCATCATCCTCCGCTTGTTCCACCGTTGAGGTCTTGGTTGGATTGCTCTTTGTCAGAGACCTCCCCCTCGACCTTACCGCCATGGGTGGCCCTACCAGGAGCATAGCTTCAGACGGCATCGGTCTCAGGATCGCAAGACCACACAAGCTTCTCCACCACGACAAGGTGACAATCCACGGAGAAGAGTGAGATACAAGAACAACGAATGAAAGATATGCAAAAAAAGTAACAACGATAAAGGAAACAGGCCATTGTTAGCTGTTTGTTGGGTGTCAACACATTAGTGCAACTTGGGTGGGGGCAGGATGGAGAGAGAGGTAGTGCCGGGGACTATAACAACATTTAAAAGGCACTTGCACAGGTTCTCATCCAATCCCTATACACCATGGACAATTTGCAGAGGCCAATTAACCTGCATGTCTTTGGAACGTGGGAGGAAATTGGAGAAAACCCATGGAGTCGCAGGGAATACCTGCAAACTCCACACAGACAGCACCCGAGGTCAGGATCAAACCCAGGTTTCTGGTGCTGTGAGGCAGCAGCTATACCGCTGAAAGACCATGCCATTCCAAAAGCGAGATGGTTGCTTATAAAGCATGATATAGTATATAACGTATAAGGACAGTTGATGTAGGATTGGTGCTAGCTTATGAAAAGGAGTTGGATAACTGGTTGATGTGGAAAATGTTTCACCACTTTGAGCGTTGGGCAGTGAGACAGGATAATTGGAAGCACCGCATCCATGATTCTCCACAAGCTCTACCGCTGCGCCACCGTGCTGCCCAATTCTTGAGCCCGACACCGTTCTCCAACCCTTACTTTCTGCGTAATGGACCTCCACTTCAAGTGATGAGAGTCAACTTTAACAGCGAGCTGTGTCTGTGTTGAACAATCATGATACCGGCCCCTTGAAAAGAGCTTTCAAAATAATGAACAGTGCAGTTTGCACTAGCTACATGTTACAAGCATGGAAAACAGTAACCAGCACAAGGTTGGCTCGATGCCCATGTTCCACTGATGATGTGCTGCTGTGGTCTAATGCCAAGTAACTCAAATGAAAAATTACATATTAATTTTGCCGGTGACGATAAAGAGCAAGAGGCCCAGTGGTTCTGCAACAACTGGTACACTGGTACACAGTTTGCTTTAGTTTAGTTTAGAGATACAGTGCGGAAACAGGCCCTTCGGACCACCGAGTCTGCACTGACCCCGCACTTTAATGCTATTCTACCCTAGGGACAATTTTTTTATTTATACCAAGCCAATAAACCTACAAACCTGTACGTCTTTGGAAGGTGAGAGGAAACCGAAGTTCTCGGAGAAAAGCCATGCAGGTCGCAGGGAGAACGTACAAACTCCGTACAGACAGCACCGTCAGGATTAAACCCGGGTCTCTGGCGCAGTAAAGCAGCAACTCTATCGCTACAGTTAGCAGAGTGCGCAATTGTTCATGTGCACTGCAGGCTCAAACTCGGTCAGGAAAGGTGGTGCTGGCCAAAGGCATGAAGGGTAAAGCTGTCCTCCCAAGAGCTAGAAGGTCATCAAAGATATTTCTCTTCAATTGAAATTGTTCTAAATGCCAGGTGAGATATATGAAAGTTTCTCACATAGACAGTCACAGATTCACACACCACGGACAAAAGGGTCTTTGGCCAACGCAGCCATGGCCACCAAGATGTCCCAATGAAGCTGGCCCCATTTTCCCACATTTGGCCGTATCCTTCCAATCCATGTACCTGTCCAAGTACTGTTTAAGTGTTGTTATAGTACCTGCCTCAAGCTACCGATCTCAGGCTTGTCCTGGTTGCTCACTTCTAGTCACGAAAGAGGAGACCTGGCAATCTCAGGCTTCATCCTGCAGTTCACCCTTGCCTCAAGAGGAGGCACTGGCAGTCTGTGGACCATCCTGGCAGCTCAGTCTTTGTCTCCGTCCCTCACTGTCCATGGGTGGTATGAGGCACTGGCTTCATCCACTCAGTCTTAGTCTCAGTGGAGGCGCTGGCTGTTGAGGGCTTCTTCCCAGAGGCCAGTTTTGGTCACATATTGGGACTGGTGGTCTCAGGTTTGTCCCAGTGGCTCTGTCTTCTTCAAACCTGTGGTAGGACAACTCAGCTAGCAAGGAGGTGCCCCACTTCCATCTCCTTCTCTCCTGCTTTTCTCACCCTCTCCCTTCTTGCTGGAATGCCTTGGTTTTATAAGGTGTTGGGTGACAAGATTTAGGTGGCCTATATGTTGGCCTCTCCTGGCCTGTCAGCCAGTGATAGGCATCCGAGCGACCTCCAAGGCAGGGGGCGCTATCACAGTGTATAGGGAGTGGGAGTGGGATAATATAGAACTAGTATGACCAGGGCGATCAATAGTCGGCATGGTCTCTGTGGGCCGAAGGGCCTGTTTTCCTGCAGTGTCATTCAATCAATCTATTAATAAAAAGCACAAAACCGGAGTAAATCACCCTCAATCCCCAGGGATTTCCACAAAGAAAAGCTTGGATTAATAGTTAGGAACATGCCTGAGAGAAAGTCAATTGCAAGAGACAGGGGATTGGGGCCAGGGGAAGGAGAATGGGGAAGGGCAACAGAGGGGGTTAGGAAGGAACTGCAGATGCTGGTTCATAACGAAGATAAGACACAAAATGCTGAAGTAACTCAGCAGGTCAGGCAACATCTCTGGAGAAAAGGAT